>NC_135764.1:3113039-3508039 GCF_052425735.1 Oculina patagonica
ATAAACTGTAGATGTAGTTTTTTTCGCACTGGAGTTAATTGTGTAAAACCTTCAATTTAAATCACCGGAAAAATTCATTTAAATTGTTGCAAAGGTTATTTGAGTGATATTTCTAATAAAAGAGTTGAGGAATTGAAAAAAAAGTGTGATGAACTGGGATGTTCCTTGTGGGTTGAATATAAAAAAAAACCAGAATTGCGCGCGATTGATATCCTTACCGTGTTCGTCGTTCCTTAATTTCACACCGCATGCAGAAAAATTAAAATAAAGCTCAACCACTACTGAAGATCGTCAATAACACTATCACTATACTTTATCCAGTTTTTGCACGTAAAATAGTTCAAATTATAAATTTTTACTTTACTCAGGTTTCTAAAAGGTTTAGAATAATAACACTGCAAGTTAAACAGATTTCAAAACAGAAAAACGGCGCGTAGAAATGATCAAAAAAGGACGAGAAAGTCAGTTGAAAAATGACAGACAGGAACAAAAATAAAACGAAATAGAGATAGCTCTGGGGTTCATTGTTAATTCGCCGGTTATTTTCGATTCGGGTCCCCGGAACATTCGGACGGCAACTTGACAGTAATGTCATGTGAGGGTCAGTCTCTTTATTTTTAAAAACGCCAAGTACCTAATCTAATTCCGCTTACTATTCAAAATAACACGAACTTTGAAGAGTACTGATCGAAGGAAAAAAAATTCTTGGTAATACCTACTTATCCCCCAAAATCCACGAATATATAGTTTTAACTGTCGAGCAATTCACGTCATATCATGACAAATTTCACAAGAAAGCGTTATAAATTTTGCGTCAGGTTACTAATGCGAGATTGAGACCCCTGTTCGTTCCGTTGTTGATCATGTCATTTATTCTTTGGACTATAGCATCGATCTAGCAAACAAAACTAGGCTCAGAAAGTGATAAATGATCATCGCAGTGAATATCCAAGCAATTGGAATAAAGAAGCCTGAAAAAAAAAATTCAGGGCTTCAACGGGATTCGAACCCGTGACCTCCGCGATACCGGTGCGATGCTCTACCAACTGAGCTATTGAAGCCACACATTGGGAGCGAGGTTCATATATGAATCATTTCATATACATTACATCATTTCACTCCTCTCACGGGTAAAATATGAACTCACAATTGACCTCGCTCCCAATGTGTGGCTTCAATAGCTCAGTTGGTAGAGCATCGCACCGGTATCGCGGAGGTCACGGGTTCGAATCCCGTTGAAGCCCTGAATTTTTTTTCAGGCTTCTTTATTCCAATTGCTTGGAAATTCACTGCGATGATCATTTATCACTTTCATATCCATCCGCAGTTCATATATGAATCATTTCATATACATTACATCAAAACTAGGCTCAATTTTCATTATAATTAGAAGCAAAGAGTTATTCGTAATTCTCGCTAGGTATTGAATTTGTGAAATTCCAGAGTTCTATTAAAAAATCATCGCATCACTATGAGATGAACAGTCAAAGGCGGGCGAAACTTACTGAATTCCAAATTAAGTTTTCCAAATTAAGAGAAAAGTTTCCAGAAAATCCGAAAACTGTCAACTTTCGGAAATGCAATCTATTCAAGTGATTCGACCGAAAATTAAGGGAGCAAAATCGATTGCAACGAAAATTTCCGGGAAAAAGGTTCGAATATTTGGGTAAACCTCCCGAGGTTGTTCTCTTTTTGGAATATCCAGAAATTCCACCCAGAATTTGTGGTCGAATGAAAAGTGGTATGTGGATGGCAAGTGAACTAGTTTGGGAATAAGTCCTTTGTCCGCCATTTTTAAAACTACAAATGACGTCACACGTGTTGCCCTCGGTTGCTCTGACAACCCCGCGAAAGTTCATTGTGCTCTTTTCAAAATAAAGATAATTTTCTTTTCTGTGCCCAATATATGATTGTCCTGCTGCAAGAATCATTACTAACAACGTCAAATTATTCGGTTCTTTCATTTAAATTTTGTTTTTCTTTTTTGACTGAGAAAAGGTTTTTAACAGATTTTCTAGTTTTCGGGGGCAACATTATTTATAATGACACTTATAAGTCTCCTTGCAGTTTGCAGTTTCATCTCCCTTTTTTGAGTGCAACAAAAAGCATTTCAGATAGAGTAAACTGGAACTTTCATTTGACGCAACGGTCCCGCTCACTGGTCGAAGAGTGATCAGATATCACCAGTTTTTCAGTCGTTAATTCTTGGAAAGATTTGTTCCTGACATTACGACATGCGCAACATTAACAGCTAAATGACAATAAAAATATATAATATAAATAGCACCAACGCAATTTTGTGCATGATCAGTCTCAGTTTGCGAAAAATCTGTTCAGCGATTGCTATTTACAACAGAAAACGTTTATTCTACAAGTCGGCGAGTAAACTTTAATTTATCAACTTAACACACCGATCGGATATCATAATCAGAGAAAGCAAAACTTATTACATGCTCTGGGCTCGACTCTGGACAGCAGGCGTCCATTAAAGTTTATAATGCCTGGCCACTATGCCACAAAAAACCTTCTTACATTTAATTCTCGTGTGTACAATTTTTTTTGTATTCGACAAAGCAGACTACCTGTTTTGCAGTCTAAGATCGTTAGCTGCGACATAGGGATACAGTGTCAGTTCCGCCATTCTTGGCGTTATGGACTCATGTGCATATTATTTTTGACTTTGTTATATTTTAATTTTTCAGTGTAACCTTTAGTGTTTCAGTTTAATACAAATGTTAACTCTGTTTGGCAACTTTTTTTTTAATTTCAGCTGAGTTCAATAGCGGCATGCTTTTTTATTCTTTGCGACTCAGTCGAGTGTATCATAGGGTTCATTGTCGCCTCTGCTCCTTCTTGCAAAATGTATGGAAAGAAGTATTTTGTTTTGTTTTTTATCGCTTCTTCCTTCAACTTTGTGTGCGCATTTACAGTTTTTCTTTTTCAATTCTGTTTCTAGAATGGCTTGAAACTAGTATGTGTCAGTGATTGCGTCGCTATTAGAATTTAAAATAAAGTTTTGTATAAGCATTTCTATAGTTGTTTAGTCTACAGATACGGAAAAGTAATAACTTCATTTGCAATTTTCAACACGTTTATAGCGAGACTTTTCGAACATGTTTCGCCTTAATGATGAAAAACAATTTTCTAAACCTAGCATCTTCTGTTATGAATTTAGTCAATATTCGACAATCAACGTTCAGAGAGCTCCATAAGGAAAAAAATCTTTTGACGGAGAGCCTTGAAAATGAAGTTCACAGTCATTTTGGTGTTGGTAGCATTTCGTTCAGCGGTTTGCGTGGACTCTGAGTCAGTTAGCGAATCTAGCGACAAAATAACGGGTAACATTTAGTATTCACATTCTCGGCTACAAGAAAGATTTTAATAAGCCGGTTTATCTGACCTCAACAACTTTTAACATCGATAACCTCGCTATTCGATTTTTGCAGTTGACTGCAAAGCATAGTTCTGCCATTTATCTCAAAGTTGTGGCAATACATTCTAAAATTTTAATTTTCACTGCATTGTTTTCATTTTAGCTAGTTAGAGCCAGGCGCGCGCTCGACGGACAAACAATGAATCGAGGAAAAAAATGCGGCCGATGAAATCAGCGGATTTCTTCGCAAAATCGAGTATATATTTTTTTTTAAATCAAAAATATATTTGAGAGTCAGTATTGTTTTGATCATGACTTAATTTCATTCTTTTTTTTTTCTTGAAGGCCACCGTTCTCCTATCACCAGCGGTGACACCATTGCTCTGCGGTCGGCCTACAGTTCGCCGGGTGTCAACTCGAAGAAGTGGCTCGATTGTACGAAAGCTTCATGCGGCTGGACAAACTGCCAAGGCACTGCTATCGACTCCAAAGGATGGTCCTCCTGTGATAGGCGAATGATGTTTATTATCAATGCCAAGGGGAAGAAGGAAGGACATACCATCAACAGCGGTGATAAAGTGTTACTGAGTTCCGTAAACTACGGTCCTCGTTATCGGCTGTCCTGCAGTAATTCGACTAACGCCCCGTGTTGCGCGAAAACGTGAGTGCATCCAGTAATTCACACTAAATTCACCCGGTATCAAGTCATGATCCCAAACTCATTTCTGGCAACGACCATAGAGGGTCTATTATAGGGGGTCGTTCACATTTCGTTCAGACCGCTGTACTGTCGTGAATTGTAATAAACGTCGTGAATTGTAATACCTGTCGTAAATTGTAATAACAGTTGTCGTGAATTGTAATAGCTGTCGTAAATTGTAGTAACAATTGTCGTGATTTGTAATAACGCACCTATCGCAAATTGTAATAACACATTGCCGTATTTTGTAATACTCCGAGATGTCGTAAATTGTAATAACACATTGTCGTGTTTTGTAATAATCCTTTAATATGAGAATTAGCAATCATACAGAAATCTGGTTTTCGTTTTCTATAACTGGGGAAAAACAGTTAAAGATTTCGTGGTGTAAATTTATTCCTGCTTTGTATCGTCATAGTTATTCAACATTATTAGCTAACTACTCACCAGAACTGCGACAAATTTGCAGCAAAGCACGTTGTAAGGAAACGTGAAGTTACATTTGTTATTCCTCTAGTCAGTTTTTAACAAGTCATTGGTCTTCATTTTTGTGAGGGAAAAACCATCTAAACATATTTTCATGATATTTAGCTTGTCTTTTAAGTGTTGAGCCACTCCACCCTTTATCTCCCTTCGGTGTCGTCTGACCGACTTAAATTTTAACGTTAAAAAAAGTAAAACGAGCTATGAGGAAGATAATGACGTAGTCAAACACAACAGATTAACGGCATTTCTTAACACTCAATAGTAGTAATGGCGGTTCTCCTTTCTTTTCTCCGTGTTTTCGTTTGATTTTTACAACCACATCGACCTTGTCTTCCTCAATATTTATTGCCATCATATTAATTTTGTTTCCAGGCTCCACGGCAATGATGTTGTGGTATCAGACCACCCATTGTAATTCCGAACTCCTCTTATTTTCACAGTGATGTTCAATTAAATAATGTTGTTTGGATGGCTTTTTTATTTTATTTTGACTGAAAGAATTGTCCGGTGAATAACCCTTTTAATAATATCATCGGCGGAGAAAGGTTGAAGCCAGATAACTAAAAATAAATGTTAAAAAGGTAAAAATTAAGAAACAGCGAAGTTAACCTTTCCCACTCCGTGCCAACACTCCTGAGAGTAAGGGGCTGGGCAATGCAATTAATCGAGGTACCATTTCTACCCTTTTATTTAGAAAAAAACAAGCTGTGAACTTGAATTTTGTTTTGTATTTTCTTTCTTTTATCAAAATAATGCATATTTTTTTTAAAAAAAAATAATAATAATAATTGCCGGAGCCTCTCACTAATTCCCTTCGATGTACGTCGCCAGAGTTTAGGGGGGTCCTTCTTGGACTGGCACTAGTTACGAGCGCGAAATATTATGTTTTCAATGTAGTTTTTCTCGTTCCATGCAACAAATTCATCATAAAGCATTACCAAACGATCAAAAATGGCCTGCCAGGCTGCCATTAGAAACTGCTTTAGATCTGAAGTTAAGAATAGAGTGTGATAATACTGCTTATTACAAAACACGACAATGTGCTATTACAATTTACGACAGCTCGCAGTATTACAAATTACGGCAATGTGTTATTACAATTTGCGATAGGTGCATTATTACAATTTACGACAACTGTTATTACAATTTACGACAGGTATTACAATTCACGACAACTGTTATTACAATTTACGACAGGTATTACAATTCACGACGCTATTACAATTTACGACAGTACAGACCGCCATATTTTTTTCGTCCTAGATCGCAAATTTCTCGCGAAGACCGAGACCGTCATAAATTTCCTGACCGTAAACCGCCAGATAATAAAGAATTTTCCCGCAGACCGACGCTCAAAAATGGCTTAGTCCGTTAAACCGGCAGAGTATAATAGAACCTCACCATAGCCAACAAAAATATAAAAGTAAATCTAAAATAGATTTTTTTTTTCAGTTTAACTAACAATTAATAATGATTTGCGCTCTTGATTTCTTCCGGCCTGTATATTTATATTTTAAGGATACGTTATATGAAAGATCTGTCGCTTTTTCTGTAGACCTACAAGATCGATAAAGAAAGGCGACTGGCTGGAAGATTCGGATGCCATTTTCCACATTTTTTCCCGCGATGCTCGTGTTGATGGCACTCCAGTGGAAAATGGTGATGTGGTTGGCTTCAAGTACCCGTACAGCTCCAACAGCGCCTGGCTGACTTTCTCCGGCCGCCACTTTTATCCTCGTAGATGCAGCAGCAAGAGTAAAGAACCTTGCGCAGCTGAAAACAAACCCACTGGCTTCGTGATCTTCAAGAAATTGTGAAGTTTTGAAGACCTGAAGTCTCTGAGTCCTCAACCAGAGATTCAAGCATAAACTGTAGATGTAGATTTTTTTGCGCTTTAGTTAAATGAGTGAAATTCATTTGAATTGTTGCAAAGGGGTTTGTTTTTTTTTATTTCAAATAAAAACCGTTGAGGAATTGAAAAAGATGTGTGGTGGTACTTGTGTGTGTGAAATGTATGTTTGAGTGCGCAAAACTACTGCAGGCAATTTACTGAATTCCTCCAACAGAAAAATTGAGCCCCAATTAGTCTACTGAAGCCATTTTCCTTCTCCAAAATAGTCTAATACTGTACGCTACTCCAACTCGTCCCTTTCATCAAAACAGACTGAAATACCTCCAAAAAACGACAGCAATAAAACATAAGAAATGAAGGCACGATAGCGGCAAAGTTTAGGTAATCACATCGTGGCCAAATGTCCTTTCTGAAGTAAAATCTGATTTAGGTCTGAATGCGAAGTTTCATCTGAAATATGTAGTCTTATCTAAAACTGGCTTAATTCTTTTAAAAAAGTGATTTCACGACTCTAAATGTGCGAAAAAAGCAACTTTATTTTCTCATTTTCATTTCATTAGGGTATGCTTTTTTGAAGAAGACAGCTTTGGCTAGCAAAGATCTTCCAATTTTAAGGTGTCCTGACGTACTATTTAGCGTAATCAATTTCTAGCTAGTTCGTCATATTTTGTCTTTTTTAATCTTGTTGAGAAATAACTGAAAAATCCCTCATTCCTTCAGCTTTCCTTTTTCCGCTCAATAAATTTACTTTCAAAATTTTGTCTCTGCAAAAGAAACACATCTATGAAAAAGTACATTAAGTCCCCTTTTGGCCTTAAAGCCAGAAATTTCGCTAGAAAAGTAGAAACCTGAATAACGGTTTTGATTGACTGGTTGATAGATTGTTTAGTTGATTGATTGATTGATTGATTGATTGATTGATTGATGGAAGGATTAATTAATACAACTCAGTTATGTATAATTTTGAACTGAAGAGAAAGAGAACTGAGAATAATACGCACTCTAGGACTGAAATGGCCAAACAAGGCTAGTTTTGTCGTATCAGAATTGCACTCTACTCGCAATTTAACTGATACGTTAAAATTTAAGGCATTTCCTTCCGACTGATTGAAAGCCACAGGACACTCAGGCATTTTGTATTCAAATTTCTGTAAATGTTTTGTCTATAGAGAGAATATTATAAACATATCGATTGTTTAGAACACCGTGAAAAACACGTTAGCAGACTCTACGAACATGTTTCGCGCAACATACGTTCAGAAACAACTTTCTAGACCAACTTCCATCTGCAATGAAGTCAGTCGGAATTGGACACTCAACATTCAAAGAGCTCTACCCCCAAAACATTTTCCTTGTAAGCAATAGTCTCGAAAATGAAGTTTGTTATCGTGGCCGTTTTCATGGCATTCGTGTTGGCGGTTGGTGGTGATGCAGCGTTCGTTCACAGCGTTACGAACAAAACACTGATCATCAGTGGTACTGCTAACGTAACCACTAACATTCAGCTGCATGTTCCTATCGAAGAGATTTGGGTCGGTTTAACTGAAGGTAAAACCCTGAAAAATAATAATAACTTCGATAATATTTTATACACCCTTGAATGTCACAATCAAGTTACGAACAAACTAATCGTGAATCCGACGAGACATGAAATTGATCGATTACATTTCCAAGTACGTTTTGCCATCTTCGTTGCACCTAGCCTGTCGGAAAACACCGCGTAAATTAAACTATTGAACATGTTTCTGTTTTCACACTTAAAGGCCACCGATATCCCATCATTAACAGTGGTGACACCATTGCTTTGCGGTCGGCACACAGCAGCTACTCGAAGTATTGGTTGTGGTGTTATGTAGGTTTCTGCATCTGGCGCAACTATGGTACTATTATCACCTCCGCAGGATGGTCCTCTTGGACAAGGTACATCATGTTTACCATCACTGCCAAGGGAAAGACGGACGGAGAGGCAATCAACAGCGGTGATACAGTGTCACTCAGCTTACACGCCTATGACAGCAGTTACCGGCTGTATTGTGGCTCATCTTCCAACAGCGTGTGTTGCGCTAACTCGTACGTACACCTGACCTGTACCTTAGCCTGTAAGACCTTAGCCAAAATATATCTGCACTCAAAAGTTACATTGCTAGCCTTGATTTTAGATCTTGGAATGTTTTACTTCTTGATTTTGCCACTCAGATCCGTTGTTATGACGCAATATCGGTCAATATCATGTCGCTCTAAATTCATTTAACACTTATCGAGTTCAACTCAAACGTAAGTAAAGCCGTTTTTGACCATTTGTTTAACTTGGAGATAACAATTATTTTTTGTGATTGCCGCAAATTTCCGTAAATTCATTTTGGTACATTTGAGACAATATCTACCCTTTAATTACAACCCCGTAGTTGGAGATATTTTTTAATTTCGTTACCAGCTTGCTTGACTGGTATTGAAAATGATGGTAGATCGTTATTTTTTAGAGTCACCAGTTCAATGACAGGAGGCGCCTGGCTGACATATTCGTACGCCACTTTCGAGATCTACGCCAAGAACGCTGATGATGATACCCCTGTGCAATACGGTGATGTGGTGGGCTTGAAATTCCCGTACAGTTCCAACAGCGCCTGGCTGACCCGCGACAGTAGCTACAGCAAATATTATCCCCGTAGCTGTAGCAGCAGTAGCAAGTCATCATGCGCAAGAGAAAACTCTTGGACTGGCTTCAAGATCTTCAAGAAGTTGTCATAAGCAAAGTTTTCAGACCTTGCATGCTTAGTTCCAAAGTCCTCAACCAGATATTCAAGCATAAACTGTAGATGAAGATTTTTTGCGCTTGTGTCATATGAGTAAAATGCTCAAGTTAAGCTTCGGGGAAATTCATTTGAATTGTCGCAAAGGGTTTGCTTCGACTTAATTTCCAATAAAAGAGTTGAGGAACTGATAAAGAGTGTGGTGTTACTTTCTTATTAGTTCGGACAAAATGAAGCGTCTCGTTTTGTGATGACCCATAAGCACAACTGCGATTATACCCTTTCTTCTTTCATCCAGCATTTCACCACATGAAATAAACACACACACTATTACCTGACCCAGGCCAGAAATAGTCCAAATTATAAACATTATTTTATTCAGATGTTAAGCTACAAAATGATAGCACTGCTGAGCTCGGTGATGTTTAGTATCAAAAGGGAGAAACTGCATATAAAAAATGTAGTTACCATTTAAAAATGTTTTAAAAAGGATCGACGCAAAAATGTCAAGCGAAGGAATACAAACAGAGAAGTTTAAAAAGGAAATAAACTACATAGCTCTGGGGTTTATTCGTTTGTCAATTCACCTGGTAATTTCTTCGATTCGGGCTCGGAAGTTTATGCAGACGCAAACATTGTGAAATTTGAAGTTCAGTCTCAAAATAAGAGAAACTCCAGAAAGTACTGTACTATAAAGTGAAGTCTGACTTGAAATCCACGAGATTTTAGTAAAGTATGAAGTCCCATAAAAAAATAGTGGTGAAGAAAGAGGTCTTAAGTACAAAGATCTAACTTGAAAAGGCTAAATTATTCCAAGAAAGCGATATCGCAACAACAAGAGTAGGAGAAAAAAAGTAAAATAAGACGATTTCGCTTATCTGTGGATTTGTTCTGAATGCCTCTCATTCTTTTTTTTTTTTTTTTGTTTTTAATTTTTTCCTTTATTGATATTTACACACTTAACATTACATAGGTGATTGGAATAAAAAAAGTAACAAGTGTTAATTTACGATTAAGTAACAGATGATAATAATTTCCATATAGCAAGTTTACATCAATAGTTTGGACTTTTAATAATCGAAATTAAACAAGCAACAAAAAGAAATAAGCAACAACAGCAACAAACACACGGAAAAAAAAGAGAGAAAAAAAAAGCGAATCTAGCACTATAATTCCTTACTTATTATCTGGGAGAATATATCCACTTCTTTTCGAAATATCTTTTCTTATTAATTTTCTTTTCAGTTTCATATTTAATAAGTATTTTTTCTTATAACCTTGAATTTTAGGATATGTTTGGTTTCTTCTGCAGTCCCACAAAAACAATTTTCCAATAATAATAAAATAATTTGGTAAATCAAGTGAAGGGCATTGTTTTGATATTATTCCAAACAAAACGTTTTGCAAAGTAAGACGAACTGCTTGATTTGATAAGAGGTACCAGTAAGATTCAAAATCATTCCAAAACTGCCTGACGTGGGGGCACTGGTAAAAAAAGTGATACAAAGTTTCTGGTTCCGCCTCACAGAAAGTACATAAATCATTTGTTCTGTAACCAATTTTGTGTAATTTCGTGTTCGTGTAAAGAATATTGTTAAGTACTTTGTACTGAAAGGCCTTTACATATGATTCGAGTACAATGGAATGAGGTAATGTGAAAAATTCTCGTAGTTGATCATCCGAAATATTGAAATCGCTTTTCCATTTATGAATAATATTAGGAGGCTGTGCTTTGTTCATAACAAGAAGCGAATAATAATCTTTTGATTTCTTTTTCTTCACGTCGAAGATGTTGTGGTCAATGAAAAATGAAGGAGATGTAAGTGACGGGCATGCATATCTACCTTTTAAAAGGTTGGGTATAGAGTGGCGAAGGCCTGCCCATTGTAAAAAATCAGTTTTACTTATTTTATATGAAACGCGGTCAAAGGAGTCAATATTGTTTAAATTGAATAGCAGATCCTTTATACAGATGATTCCAGATTCAACATAATTTTTGTAATAAACAGGCTTTTTGTCTATTCGTATTTCTTTGTTATTCCACATGATGTTTTGCCAGTTCCTTTCGGAAGCAAAATTTTCGCGGAATTTCGACCCCCACAATAACAGTTCACGATAAAACTGGGAAGAGATTTGTATAATCGTTAACATCGTAGTTACAATTAAAAAAGAAAAGACCCCCAATGGATTTTAATTGGTGTTTTAAGTACTGCTTCCATGTTCCATCATTCCCATTAAATATTCGTTTTAGCCATGCTAATCTTAAAGATTTAACCATGCTCTCTAGGTCGATCATTTTTAAGCCACCTTCCCCATATTCATTTATTGCTGACAAGCGTGTTACTTTGTCTGTTCCTTTCCACAGGAATTTAAATAGCAATTGATTCAATTGTTTAACCAATTCGTTAGGTGTGGGCAAAAGCGAGCATGTGTAAACAAATTTTGGGATTAGAAATGATTTTATAATTGTCACCTTTCCGTAAATTAATAGGCCTCTTGAGGACCAAATGTTGATAAGCTTTTTGATGCTGTCCAATCTTTCAATGAAATTCTTTTCTTTAAGCAATTTCTGATCATAAGTGAAATACACTCCAAGGGCCTTAATCGGTTCATTTGGCCATTTGATTCCGAAGGGTTTCGTTTTGTTTTCCTTAGATGATCCAATCGGTTTTTGTACAGTTTATCTCAAGTCCCGAAATCGCTTTGAAACTATCCAATAACTCAAACAATGTTTCTGCTGAATTAATGTCTGAGAGCACTGCAGTTGTATCATCTGCATATTGTAAAAGCTTAGTTTCCTCGTTCTCGATCATTATTCCTTTAATACCTTTGTTTTGACGAATAGCGATTGCCAGAGTTTCAACAACTAATATAAAAAGGTAAGGGGAGAGTTGATCACCCTGCCGGACACCTCACTCAAGCGTAAAATATTTTGAAGCAGTACCATTATTAATGGTGCAGCTTTGTATGTTTTTATAAAACGTTTTGACCCAGCGAATGAAGTCTGGGCCAAAATTAAAAGCTTCTAGGCATTTCAAAAGAAAATCTCACTCTACACTGTCAAAAGCTTTTTTGAAATCAATAAAAATCATGAGGCCTGGGATGTTTTCTTCGACAGTGTAGTCCATTACATCATAAATGGATCGAATAGTTTCGCCTATAAAGCGATCCTTGACGTATCCTGTCTGGTTGTGATGAATAATCTCGGGTAAAACATCTTTAATTCTTGAAGCTATTACTTTTGACATAATTTTCGCATCAACATTAACAAGGGAAATTGGGCGCCAATTTTCAAGGAGTGAGCGATCTTTTCCTTTCTTCTCGATAAGAGTGATCACCGCTTGTTTTTGGGAGCAGGACAACTCACCTTTTTCAAAACACTCATTTGCACATCTTATATAAAAATGTCGCCAATTAGAGGCCAGAATTTTTTATAGAATTCAATAGGAATGCCATCGTTTCCTGGTGTTTTGTTATCGCGAAAGCTATCAAGGAGGCAAGAACATTCTTCTAGCGAGATTTTACCCTCACACGCTCTTTTCTGTTCCTCGAAAAGTTTTGGTATATTTAAGGACGGTGCCTACTAATAACAAAGTATTTTTGCCCAGCCGATGACTATACAAGAAATGTAGATGTTACCAAGGGCTACTAAAATTCAAAAAGAAAATTGGGGGTAGCCACGCAAATTTTCGAGATAATTAGGTTTGAAATCTGGAGAAAAGTGCTGACGTGGCATTTTAAAATAAAGTAAAACTAAATACAATTTCCTTGCAAATTCCATTTGAAATTGGTTTTTCATGAACAAAATTAACATTAAATATAACAATCTTTACAATAACTAACAAATAATGTCTTCGGAACTGCGTTATTCACGTTTTTATTAACAAAATAATTGCGTTTGAACCATTTTTGACCCTACCAGCTCTCACTTGCACGGCCAGAAACTCGGCCTTAATTTTTTTTTCACTTAATGAAATAATTGAACATGTGCTCTACAGACTTACCACTTACATTTTATAAAATAAAAAGTGGGGGTCACCACGCGTTTTTAAAAGTTATACCAGTTGTTTTCAGGTTCTATGAAATCGCTTTTGGAGTTTGTTACATTTTTCCTATCCCCTCCCTAGCCAGTTGAATATTTGCATCTCGCGCGTGCACTACGCCATTTGTCACGGTTAGCAGTTTGCGGGAATTTTGCGGGTAACGTTTTAGCGCTAAGCGATTTGTTTTTAACTGTTAATGTTAGCGGTAAATGGTTACTGATATGTTGCTTTTGCGCTGTTCCTGGCTTAGGATATGTCCGTAAACTGGCTTTCGTCGCAGAGAAAACTTTCTTGATTTTTAGTCGCGCGCTTGTTCGCGTAGTTGAATTCGTCATTTTGCGCGAGCAAATTAATTAAAAGTGCGCGCGCCCAGTGTGATCGATGCATTGCGTGATGCGCAAAACAAGTGCGCAGTAGCAATAGGAGGCACCGTCCTTAAATCACCTAAAAAGGTGGACCTTTTTAGGGCAATAACTGGATCGTTATTGCCACTTTTATATAAATCACAATAAAAACGTTCCTGTTCCCTTAAAATGTAAGTCGGATCTTTGTTAATTACACTATTAATGTATAATTTTCGTATACATTTCTTGACATGATTTCTTTTCTCTAAGTTCAAGAAATATTTTGTACTTTTTTCACCATGTTCGTGCCATCGAGCACGTGCACGTATAATTATTCCTTTTGTTTTCTCTTCATAGAATGCTTCTAGTTTTTCCCGAGCTGCGTGATAGTGAAAAGTGTTGGAATCACTTAACGTTTTATATAATGTTTTCTTTGCCTTGTCGAGTTCATTTTGAAGATTTCTTTCTTTCTCAACCCTTCCTTTCGCTCTCTGTTTCGAATGCAATATAGTATGCGCTCTAATGTTATATTTAATCCAATCCCAAGCGCTACGGTCGTCTGAAAGTTCTGTTTGTCCTTCTGTCGTCCAAATTGGAATCATTCTCGTAACACTATCTACATGAATGCCTCTCATTCTGATATTTCAACCAGTTTTATCAGTCATTTATTCTTTGCTTCTATCAATTTCTATTTCAATATTGGAATTATTCTACTCATTTGTATGCAAAGCGGAAATAATCTCAAGTAATTTACAAAAAAACTCACCTTGCGGGTTTTGGTTTTCCTGTTCAGTCAATATTTGGAAAACTTGCACTCTCAGCATCACAAACAAAATAAAGGAAAAGGTGAAAATATGTTAAACAAGACGCAACAAAAATCATAGGAAAAACTCATAAACAGGAATAATATGCGACAGCAATCGAAGATGGTCAATTGGGTAATATACTTTTCTTCCTTATGATACTGAAATGTCAGTTTATACTGACCTTCGTCAACAATGTCCTGGCGTGTATTCGCAATGAAGTTAAAATCGTCCAGTTCTGTTAAAAGATATCATGACCAGCAAGTTTGATTACTCTGTTGTTAATTTAAAGCCCATTTTTTAAGAGTGCTTAAAAAAATTGCTTATTGAAATATCTCTGTGCGGGTATGTGACACGAAAGAACAGACATTCTTTGAGCCATGAAGAGAAGCGAAATTAAACGAGTGGATATGTTAGTGACGTAAATGGAGGTTTGCACCGTCTGTCAGTCTGCAGATGACACAGACATTAAATGCAGTTCCGTGTTCTAAGTTTACCTCTTCTCAGATCAATTCTTGCAAATGTAAATACAATAAAAGAAATGCTTTAGTTTCGCTTCAGTCAATGGTTGATTATGCAATTAATGAATTTGTTTAGCAACTTTTCAGAACAGAAATGACCTGAGAATAAAACCAATTCAATGCTGACAGTCTTGAGAGAAATCCATATAATACAAACTCAAAACAAATCAATGAGAACTTTTACCTATCGCCACAGAATTCACAGGCTCGTTGCTGTCTGGATCTGCCATGCTGTTTGCTTATCCTCCTAAAAAAACTTTTGGTAGAAAATAAAACGATTTAAGTTTAAAATCAGTCTGCCATTGAAGCAGTTTGAGGCTGATAAGTTATTTATCACCTGATTGCTTCGCACTTATCTTCGGACTTATCCTCCGTGGTCGTGCTGTAATT
Source organism: Oculina patagonica (assembly GCF_052425735.1). Lineage (NCBI taxonomy): Eukaryota > Metazoa > Cnidaria > Anthozoa > Scleractinia > Oculinidae > Oculina > Oculina patagonica. The sequence continues at coordinate 3,128,302 of NC_135764.1, forward strand.
CACGTGTTTTTACTGACCAAGTAAATATAACAAATCTTCACAGCAGCCAAGCCAAACTGGGATATTTGGTGTGTACTTAGCACAGTATAAAACTATCTCTGTCTCGTGATCCACCTCAGTTATGCGATCTAAAAAAGTATCGAGTTTCTTTCTAAGAAATAGGGCAGGAAAAACCATTTACGAGACAAGGAATGTGTTTTTAAAAGTTTACTCAGATCCCAGAGACAATTCCTGCCAACGTTCTCAATTAATTAACAACAATTAACAACAACCGTCTTCCCGTTGATCTTGAGAATAAAATAAAGTGCAATGTTTGTAAATAGTTCCCAGAAAAAAATTGTTCAACTACCTATACGAAACCATGATGACGTAATTTGTTCATTTTTTTTCGACACGAAACAATATCAATTTACAAAAGAATATTAATATTTTCGCGGAAACATCAATTTCCGTCTTTTCGTAGAGAAAGATTTGCTCGGCAACATAATGTAAAAAAATTAACATAAGGGTGAAATATAATTTCTCAGAACAAAAACAGGAAGTAGTTTTTTTTTTTAATTGGCTGCGAATTTCATTTCACGTCATTGGTCATAATTGATCACGTGATAACTCTACTGGACAAATGTCAACTACTCAGAAGAACGGAAGTAGAGAAACATGCCAGTGGTGATCACTGTTCTCGTGAATTATCAAGCACTGCACCCAGCCAATCAGCGAATGGAATACCATCACGTAACTTAAGGGCACGTGCGGTAGAAATGATTTCGCTGAAACTGATCAAGAAAAAAATTATCGATAATACCTACTCATAGATCAGTGACCACCAAAATCTACAAACACGTAGTTGTAGTGTTGGACAGTCTACGAAATATCGTGACAAAGTTCACGTGATGCGAGAGAGTGTTATTAATTTTGCTTCAGGTTACTAATGCACGATTGAGAGCCCGTTAGTTCTGTTGTTTGATCATATTATGTCATCAGCTGTTCTTTGGACTTTTGCAAACAAAATTAGACTCCATTTTCAGTATAATTAGATGCGAAGAGTTATTCGCAATTTTTGCTAGGTAGTTAGTTTGTGAAATTCCAGAGTTCTCCCTGTTAAAGAAATCACTCCCGGCATCTATTAACAAAGATCATCTCATCGCTATGAGATGAACAGTCAAAGGCGGGCGGAACTTACTGAATTCCAAGAAAGATAAAATGATCGTACTTCATCTTTTGTACGCAGGTTTGGAAACCTTGGTCTTTTCATGATGTAAGCCAAATTCTTGCAGTCGAGAAAATTGCAAACCCACGGTTCAGCTGACCAATTCTAAGAAAATTAAGTGTGATCAACAAATTTGACTCTATCTAAAGTTGTTTTTAAAACTGCTCACATTACACTAAATGCATGCAATTTTACTAGGCCGCTGAGTTATTGCCGAATTGACGACCGTTTCAGTTACGCCATACGGTCTTGGGAGTTTTCTGGTGTTTTGTTATTTGAGTATTGACTAAATTCATTGCAGAAGATGCTAGATTTAGAAAATTGTTTTTCGACATGAAGGCGAAACGTGTTCGAAAAGTCTCGCTAACGTGCTGAACTTACAAATTATGACATTTCAGATGGAAATACATATTTGCCGCCGTCTGTAAATATAGCCACGCATGGAGGCGTGCAAAATACAACGTCTGCTCTTCAAATATATGCTATATATTTTTGGGCATATAATTTTTAACAGCGCCAAATGTAAGTGATACCTACCATCAAAAAAAGTCCATTAAAACAGACTTTGGGGTTGAACGCTCTCTTTATTTATTTAGCTGGAGCTAGTTCAATGGATACACTTAATACAACTGGATAACTGCAAGATTTCCAAGTGAACATTAAATATAAATTCATTTTTCGCTAAGTGTTGTCCTTGGCGTCGCCGTCGTCATTACGCGAAAATTATGTTACACGTAACAATGACGCGCTGCGAGACAAAGTGGAATGTTCTCTTTCAGTTTAGTCCTAAGCTTATCTCCACCAGATTCTACATGTTCTAGATTTCTTCTTTCTGTTGTTCTTTTGTCCTGATGAAGTCGTTCATTCTTAATAAATAAGCTCCTTATTGTGTACCGTTTACTTTACTGATTTCTTCGGCATTTTATTCGAACTGTTAGTTTGACAGGCTCGGGCAAAGAAATTTTGAATTCAAATTTTTGTAAATGTTTTGTCTATAGAGAGATACTATAAACAACGCGACATTTTTAGAACTCCGAGAAAAACACGTCAGCAGACTCTTCGAACATGTTTCACGCAAGGCATGACAAACAACGCTTAAGGTGTCTTTAGAGTTTCTGTAATAGGCCATTTCCGATATATTAATATTCTAACTTGGCTCCGAGGCTTGGGGGAATAAAACAAAAGAAATGATTTATTCATCAATCAACCTCAACGTGATATCTTTTGTTTTATTCCCCCAAGCCTCGGAGCCAAGTTAGAATTTTAATATATCGGAAATGGCCTATTTAAAAGATGATTGCAAACAAGTGTTGATTGTATAGATCTATTGTAAGTAATTTTTCTCAGTTCAAACTATGCCTTTTCCGAAGCGAAGCCAGGGCGAACTTATATCATTTACTTATTCTTCCAGTTTTTTTTCGATTTTAAAGGAATATTCAGTAATATTTACTAAAAATAGTTATTCTTAAACTTTGAGCTGAACGTGCCAGGATGCCATCATTGATACGATGTGTAAATTGAAAGATATATATTCTGTTGAATTCTGTTTGTACAGGCCGACTGTTGGTAACACATCCGGATTGAGTCGAAAGTCGTAAACAACTTAGTATTAAAATATTGAAGTAGGCGGACCAGAGCTAAAGTAAGGGAACGCCTTTTCTTCTACGAAACATACTGTAAAGTTGTTGTTTGAGTTGTTTACATAAGGATCCTTTAGTTTGTTTTTTGCTACACAATCTTGTTACTTGAGTTTGATTTTTTTCTGTCAAATTATTCCTTGTAATTTTTATATTGCTCGTGCTGTTTTATTTTGATCAGGCATGGTTGGGATGAAACGAAAAATTCTAAAAAGAAAAAGGATTTGGCAAAGTAAACTTTGGGAAGGCACATGTATGAGTTAATCTACGACGCAGCCGCACTTGCTCGTAGAGTAGACTGCGCATGAGTTGACGTAAGCCTAAATTTACGAATTTGGCATTTTTGACGGCTGATTGACAGTTCGGGTTTGGTTGGAATAAAAGAGCGCGAGCGAGATCTTGAGTTCAGAGTAGAGTTGTAATTATCCACGGAGTTGAGTGGAAGTTTATCCAATAGTGAGGTGTATAAATCGGTAAGCAGAAGTACAGTCGTTTCATTTGTCGTTTCACGCTAATCTTCCTCATAGATCATCCCTTCACCGTTCTTGCAATTTTCTAGACCAACTATCATCTGCAGTGAAGTCAGTCGGTATTCGACATTCAACGTTCAGAGAGCTCTACCCGAGAAAACAACCCTTATAAGCAACAGTCTTGAAAATGAAGTTTGTTATCGTGGCCGTTTTCATGGCAATCGTCTTGGCGGTTGGCGGTGATTCAGCATTCGTTCACAACGTTACGAAGGAATCATTGATAATCAACGGTACTGCTGACTTTCGCGCTAACGTTCAGTTACATGTTCCTATTGAGGAGATTTGGACCGGATTAACTGAAGGTAAAAAAACCCTGATAAATAATAACTTCGATAACGTTTTTGTCTTTTTAAAATTGATCCACTAGAGACATATACACTCTTGAATGTCACACTCAAAGATACGAACAAGCTTTATCGTGAAAGATGATGACACATGAGTGAATTACTTTAGCAAGTATGTTTTGCCATCCTTGTTGCACCTAGCCTGTCTCAAACACCGCGTAAACTAACTGAACATGTTTCTGTTTTCACTCTTGCAGGCCACCGATATCCCATCATCAACAGTGGTGACACCATTGCCCTGCGGTCGGCCTACACTTCTGGCCGCTACTCGAAGTATTGGATGTACTGTTATACATCTTACTGCAGCTGGTACAACTATGGCACTATTATCACTGCCGCAGGATGGTCATCTTGGTCAAGGTATATTATGTTTACCATCACTGCCAAGGGAAAGATGGACGGAGAGGCAATCAACAGCGGTGATACAGTGTCACTCAGCTCTAACGTATATGGCAGCAGTTACCGGCTGTATTGTAACGCTTCTTCCAACACCAAGTGTAGCGCTAACTCGTACGTACATACTTCACCTGATCACCCATCATTTTTAGCTATAATAAACCCATAGCCAAAATATATCCGCACTAAATGTTATATTGCTAGCCTTGATTTTACACCTTGAATGCTTTACCTATTGATTTTTCCACTCAGATCCGAGTCGGTTGTTATGACACAATATCATGTCGTTCTGAATTTAACACTTGTCGAGTTCAACTCAAACGTAAGTTAAGCCGTTTTTTGACATTTTGTTTCAACTTGGATATAACAATTATTTTTTGTGATTGCCGCAAATTTCCGTAAATTAATTTTGGTACATTGAGACAATTAATATTGACCTTCACTACCTCTTAGTTGGTGATTCTTTAATTTCGTCAGGTTAGCAACTTGCTTGACAATGTATTGATATTGTAAATATTGCTAGTTCTTCATCATCTTTTTAGAGTCACCAGTTCGATGACAGGAGGCGCCTGGCTGACCTATTCGTACGCCATTTTTGAGATCTACGCCAAGAACGCTGATGATGGTACCCCTGTACAATACGGTGATGTGGTGGGCTGGAAATTCCCGTACGCCGGCAACAGCGCCTGGCTGACGTTCCTCACCAGCCCTTGGGGATTTTATCCTCGTAGCTGTAGTAGCAGTAGCAAGGCATCATGCGCAAGAGAAAACACATTCACTGGCTTCAAGATCTTTAAGAAGTTGTCATAAGTGAAGTTTTCAGACCTTGCTGAGTTCTAAAGTCCTCAACCAGAAGTTTAGACATAAACTGTAGATGAAGATTTTTTGCGCTAGTGTTAAATGAGTATTAATTTAAAAAACTCAGTTAAGCTTCGGGTAAATTCATTTGAATTATCGCAAAGGGTTTGTTTTGATTTAATTTCCAATAAAAGAATTCAGGAATTGAAAATATAGTGTGGTATTACTTTCTTATTATGTAATTCGGGCCAAATGAAAAGTATATTTTTTTGTTCAAAGACCCTGCTTCATCATTTTCTTACTTCACATACATATCCCAGAGATTCTTTTTTTTTTAAAAAAACACTATTACCAAGGTCAGAAGTACACTATCAGTATTCTTTGTTCAGCTACAGAATAGTCCATATAAGCGCTATTTTACTCTGGTGTTAAGCTACAAAAATCAGTTAATGATAGCACTGCTCGTAATAGATCCAAATATGAAAATTGTCCAAGAGTTGTTGCGGTTTAAATTAACTCTGGGGTTTATTGTCATTTCACTTGGTAACTTCGATTCGGGTTCGGAAGTTTATGCCGACGCAAACATTGTGAAATTTGTAGTTCAGTCAAGTTTTAAAGAAGGCGCCACGTTCCTAGCTTACTGTCGGAAATAAGACAAAAACTCCAAAGACTGACTGTCCCGTGCAAGATCCTAAGGCTATTAACTCTTTCAGTGCTAAAGTCGACTTTTGTCGACATTTGGAGGAGCGGACAATAAACCACTTGTGACGTCATCAATTTGAAAGTCAGCAGATTTTGGTGGTAAGCATCTGATATAATAGAGCTAGGTTTGACCTTTTTCACAGAACTATTCATTTTGCGTATGGGTCGCATCCTGACAGAGCTAATCGAGAAAAAGTCAATCACTTTCTGGTGCAAAATCGGTGCTTGACATTTATCGACATTCATTTTCCAAAACACCTGTAATAGATCGAGCTCCTCTTTTAAGAGTTTACCAATGTTTTAATCAAAACCTTTTTGGTATAAAGGAAGGACGGCTACAGTAGAAAGGAGTGGAAATAACAAAGCCGAGAAAAACGAAAAGAAAAGGAGCAAGAGAAAACAATGGAAACGATTTTGCAAAAAAGTCCAAATTTTGGCTTATGCGCATGCGCCAAAGTACAGTTTTTGTGCATTTTTCCATGGAATTATGGAATTTTCAGCAAAATCTTGTTGCATTGTGGAAAAGTGCTTCCTAAGCAAAGTCGAGGGAAAATTAGGATCGTAGCACCAAAAATTCAGTTAAACGATAGAAAACCCTGTTTTTTGAGAAATTTAGCACTGAAAATCAGACTTGAAATCCACGTGCACGAGACTTAAAGTATGAAGTCCGAAGATTTGATCGAAGTTGTGCGAAGTTATCGAGAAGATAGGTGTGAAGGAAGAGGCCTGTCAGTTTTCCTTTTTCCGTTCATTAAATTAACTAGGAAAAGTTTGTCTCAGCAACAGAAAACAAAATAAAAACTGAAAGAGAAAAATAGTTTCATTGAAATAACAAAACGCAACAAACGCGTACGACTATGAAAGACAAAGTACATTAAGTCGCTATGTATTCTTTATACCCGAAATTTCACAGAATAGAAAGAAAAGAAAAATAGGAATTTGAATAACTGTTTTGGTCGATTGATTAATTGATTGATTGATTGACTGAGCGACTAACGGTGTGATTAAGATTAACACAATATATGTCTAATTTCACAACAGAAAGTGAGCTGATAATAACCCCATATCGGGGTTGCACTCTAAGAAGTATTTATTATTTCCCGTACGCAGTATTATGGATAGCTTTCAATTTTTATTTCATTAACAGTTCGTTCGAACTGATCGTACTTAAAAGCCTGGGAACAAATATTGTGAATTCAAACTCTATAAATGTTTTGTCTACAGAGAGAATTTTATAAACATCTCCATTTTTTAGAACTCCGAGAAAAACACGTTAGCAGATTTTCGAACATGTTTCGCGCAAGACATGTTGAGAAACAATTTTTAAGACCAACTATTAGCTGTAGTGAGTCAGTCGGGATTCAACATTCGACGTTAAGAGAGTTTTATACGAGAAGAGAACAAATTAAAAAGCAATAGTCTTGAAAATGAAGTTTGTTATCGTGGCCGTTTTCATGGCAATCGTCTTGGCGGTTGGCGTCGATTCAGCGTTCGTTCACAGCGTTACGAACGAAACACTGATCATCAGTGGTACAGCTGACGTTCAAGCTAACGTTCAGCTGCATGTTCCTATAGAAGAGATTTGGGTCGGTTTAACTGAAGGTAAAAGACCAGATAAAAAATAATAACTTCGATAATATTTTTGTCTTTTTAAAATTGATGTGCTAGAGTCATATTCGCTCATAGTCGAATACACTCTTGAATGTCACACTCAAGTTACGAACTAACTGATGGTGAATCCGACGAGACATGGAATTGAAGTCTTTTTGCCATCTTTGTTGCACCTAGCCTGACTAAGACACCGCGTAAACTAATTGCACATGTTTCTGTTTTCACCCTTGAAGGTCACCGATATCCCATCATTAACAGTGCTGATACCATTGCGCTGCGGTCGGCCTACACTTTTGGCAGCTACTCGACGTATTGGTTGGGCTGTCATACAACTCACTGCGACTGGCACGGCTGCCCAGGCGGCACCATTATCACCTCCTCAGGATGGTCTTCCTGTATTAATAACCGAATTATGTTTACCATCACTGCCAAGGGGAAGACGGACGGAGAGCCAATCTACAGCGGTGATACAGTGTCACTCAGTCTCAACCAATATGGCAGCAGTTACCGGCTGTATTGTAGCTCATCTTCAAGCAGCTTGTGTCGCACTAACTCGTACGTACAAACTTCACCTAATCACCTATCATTATTTGCTGCAATAACCCATAGCCAAAAGATATCGGCACTTAACGTTACATTGCTGCATTGCTAGCTATGATTTTACACCTTGAATGCTTTACTTCTTGATTTTTGCACTCAGTTTGGTAGTCCAGTCCCTGAACTCTCTCTTCCGCGCGCCCTTTATAGGGGCTGAACCCAGGCGCGCGAAGAGAGAGTCCAGGATAACTTGCATGCGCATGCGTCAGTTTTCCCCCCAAAATTGGGGGAAAACCATATTTGGCAGCACTTTTGAAAACGCGCGCGCACAAATGACGAGTTCAACTACGCGACCGTGTACTAAAGCCTAAAGCTAGCTTTCCAGTCAGTGTCTACTAAAAGCTAACGGCCAAAACACAAATCGCTATCCGTCAACTACTCCTAGTTTTGTAGCTGTTTATTGAATTATATTTAGATGCAATTGAGCACAGATTTTTTCTTGCATTTATTCGCGCGCTCGGTCGCGTAGTTGAATTCGTCATTTGAGCGAACATTTTTAACCGAGCGCGCGCGTCCCAAGCAAGTGACGTCACACTCCTCGCTTCTGATTGGTTCGTTCTGAGCATGCGCATGCAAGTTATCCTGGACTCTCTCTTTGCACGCCTGGGTTTAACCATATATAAAGGGCGCGCGGAAGAGAGAGTTCAGGGACTGGACTATCAGTTTGGTTGTTATGACACAATATCATGTCGCTCTAAATTAAACACTTGTCGTTTTTGACATTTTGTTTCAACTTCGAAATATTGATTTTTTTTATGATTGCCAAAAATGCCCTTCACTACCCCGTAGTTGGAGATGTTTTAATTTCGTTACCAACTTGCTTGACAATTTACTGGTATTGTTAATAATGTTAAATCGTTATCATCTTTTTAGAGTCACCAGTTCGATGACAGGAGGCGCCTGGTTGACATATTCGTACGCCACTTTCGAGATCTACGCCAAGAACGCTCCTGATAGGACCCCTGTGCAATACGGTGATGTGGTGGGCTTGAAATTCCCATACAGTTCCAACAGCGCCTGGCTGACCAACAGTGGCGGCAAATTTTATCCCCGTAGCTGCAGCAGCAGTAGTAAATCATCATGCGCAGCCGAAACTGAAACACTTGGACTGGCTTCAAGATCTTTAAGAAGTTGTCATAAGTGAAGTTTTCATACCTCGCCGAGTTCCAATGTCCTCAACAAGAGATTCAAGCATAAACAATAGATGTAGATTTTTTTTGCGCAAGTGTTGAATGAGTGAAATGCTCACGTTAAGCTTCGGGGAAATTAATTTGAATTGTCGCAAAGGGTTTGTTTTGGTTTAATTTTCAATAAAAGCCGGAGTTTAGAAACTGAAAATACAGCGTAATGTTATTGTAATGTTACTTTCTTTTTAATTCGGACAAAATGAAAAGTAGTTTTTGTTTGATGAAACTTCAAAGACCCACAAGCACACTGCGATGATCTTTTTCCTATTTCGTCATTTGAATTTTCTCGATCCACATGACATCTATATCCCAGACAAATATTTTTGAAAAAAACCCACTATTACTGAGGCCAGAAGTAAATTATCAGCATTCTTTATCCACAAAATAGTTTAAATTATGAACGCTATTTTACCGGTTAAGCTAAATTTTAAAATTATCAACAAGGTAAATGTGCCGCCGCAAGTTAAAATACTACCATTAATTAGGTATCAAAAGAGAAAAACTACATTCAGAAAATGGTTAAAAGGGGCGCAAAAATGTGAAGCGAAGCAATACAAACAGAGGAGTTTAAAAAGAAAAATAAACTAGCTCGGGGTTTATTGTCAATTCACTTGGTAATTTCGATCCGGCGGGTTCGCTCGTTCATGCTGAGACACATGTGAAATTTGAAGTTTAGTCAAGTTTTAAAAGCGCCAAGTTCCTAGTCTGTCGAGGTCGTGCGAAGTCATCTAGATCTGAGTCAAGTCCCATGAAGAAATAGGTGTGAAGAACGAGGTCTTAAGTACAAAGACCTAACTTAAACAGGATAAATTATTCCAAGAAAACGATATCGCAACAGCAAAAGTAGGAGAACAATAGCTTTTCTTTCTCACGTTCACTTTATTGAGCTATCAGCTATTCACGGACATAAAGACAATTTCGCTAATCTGTGACTTTGTTCCAGATATCTTTCATTCTGATTTAGAATATAGCCGCTGTATACGCGCGATGGAATTCTAGCGGGCATTATTTTTAATAGAACATAGCTGAAAATTATAGAAGCCCGGTACCCCGGATGTGCGAATTGTTTGTCGAATTTCGCTGAACGACTTCGTCGACTTCGCCTCTATTCTCTTGTTTTGTTGTTAAGAATCGTTGAAATTTGTTGTTTTTCTTTGGAGTTGTATACGCCACTATTTTGCCGTGAACTGCCCGAAATTGATTGGAAATTATTAAGCAAAACAAGCCGGACTCTCGAAACGCTTTGAGGTAAGAAACGTTTTTTAGCCACAATCTGAAGACAGAACACTCCAATTTTGTTCTTTTTAAATCGAAATAAGAGGCGAATTTGAAAAACTTGCTGCGAAACGAACGCATGGAAATTTTTCATTTGAATGAAATTGAAGTAGGCTTAACCACACATGAATGCGTAAATATTTCAACTAGATTTGTCGGCTTTGTGAGAATCTTTTCGTAGTTGGAGAAAGGACTATATAAATAGGAAATATGAATGAAATGGTATCTTGGTTTATTTATAAAGAAGCCGCCAAAGAAAAGAATAAACTAAACTTTCACTTTTACCAATGTTGCGTGCGTTTGTAAATGCCGTGAGCGCCGCGAGTCTTGTAAGTTCTGTGCTCTTTTTAATGCTATATTCTAAACCCACTAGAAGATGGTTTTCCTATATGTTCTATAAGAAAATAATGCACTTTTGAGGTTTAGAAAAGCAGCTGAATGCCCTCGCCTGACGGCTCGGGCATCCACTAGCAGCTTTTCTAGACCTCAAGCGTGCATTATTTTCTTATAGAACATGGAAAACCATCTTCTAGTAGGTAAATGTTAACCAGTTTTATCAAATAATTATCTTTTGTTTCTATCCATTTTTATTTCATATCGGAATTATTTGACTCATTTGTATGCAAAGCGGAAATAATCTCAAGTAATTTATAAATAACTCACCTTGCGGGTTTTTCTTTTCCTGTTCAGTCAATATTTGGAAAACTTGCACTCTCAGCATCACAAACGAAATAAAGGAAAAGGTGAAAAGGTGTTAAACAAGACGCGACAAAAATCATAGGAAAAACTCATAAACAGGAATAAAATGCGACAGCAATCGAAGATGGTCAATTGGGTAATATACTTTTCTCTCTGATGACCCTGAAATGTCGGTTTATACTGACCTTCGTCGACAATGTCCTGGCGTGTATTCACAATGAAGTTAAAATCGTCCAGTTCTGTTAAAAGATATCATGGCCAGCTAGTTTGATTACTCTGTTGTTAATCTAATCTCTGTGCGGGTATGTGACATGAAAGAACAGACATTCTTTGAGTGAAGAGGAGCGAAACGAGTGGATATGTTAGTGACGTAAATGAAGGTTCTTGATGTCTGTCTGCGGATGACACAGACATTTAACGTAGTTCCGTGTTCTGTGTTTACCTCTTCTCAGATCAATTCTTGCAAATGTAAATACGATAAAAGAAATCCTTAGCTTCGCTTCAGCCAATGGTTAATTATGCAATTATATTAATTAGTTTAGCGACTTTTCAGAACAAAAATGACCTGAGAAAAAAACCAATTCAAGGCTGACAGTCTTGAAAGAAATCCGTATAACACAAACTCAAAACAATCAATGAGAGCTTTTACCTATCGCCACAGAATTCACAGAATCGTTGTTGTCTCCATCTGCCATGCTCTTTGCTTATCCTCTTCAAAAAACTCTTGGTAGAAAATAAAACCATTTAAGTATAAAACCAGTCTCCCATTGAAGCAGCTTGGAGTTGAAAAAGTTATTTATCACCTGATCATAGGTGCTTCGGACTTATCTTCGGACTTCTTCTCCGCTGTCGTGCTGTAATTCACGTGTTTTTACTGACCAAGTAAATATAACAAATCTCCACAGCAGCCAAGCCAAACTGGGCTACTTGGTGTGTACTTATCTCAGTATAAAACCTTCTCTGTCTCGTGATCCACCTCAGTTATGAGATCTAAAAATGTATCGAGTTTCTTTCCACGAAACAAGGCAAGACAAGCCATTTATGAGACAAGGATGTATTTTTAAAAAATGTCAAGAATAAAGTTTACGCAGATTCCTGGAACGTTTTCAATCAATTACCAACAATTGTCTTCCCGTTGATCTTGAGAATAAAATAAAGTGCAACGTTTGTAAACGTTTGCCCGAAAAACTTGTTAAACTATCTAAACGAAACCATGACGGAACTTGTTCATTATTTTCGACACGAAACAATGTCTTTATTTATTTTATTTTATTTATAAAAGAATATTAATATTTTCGCGGTAACACCAATTTCCGTCTTTTCGTAGAGAAAGATTTTCTCGGCAACATAATGTAAAAAAAATCATGAACATGGAGGATAAATATAATTTCTCAGAACAAAAACAGGAAGAAGGTTTTTTAATTTGAGTAAAATTTTATGTCACGTCATTGGAAGAACGGAAGTAGAGTAACATGCCAGTGGTGATCACTGTTTATGTCACGTGAAATCATTAAGCACTACACCCAGTCAATCAGTGAATGGAATACTAACACGTGACTTACAAGGTAAATTTTAGACACGTGCGACAGAACAGAGTTCGTTGAAAAATTCTTGATAAAACCTATTCATCGATCAGTGTCCACCAGAATCCACGAATATATAGTTTTGACTGTCGGCCAATTCACGTCATATCGTGACAAAGTTCACGAGAGAGCGTTATAAATTTTGCGTCAGGTTACAAATGCATGATTAAGAGCACGTTCGTTCTGTTGTCCATTCTTTGGATTCTAGCAAACAAAACTAGGCTCAATTTTCAGCATAATTAGAAGCGAAGAGTTATTCGTAATTCTAGCTACTACAGTGTACCAACTCTCCTCTGAAGGGAAGTCAGCGGTATTCGATACTCGACGTTCAGAGAGCTCTACCGAGAAAACAATTCTTATAAGCAACACTCTTCAAAATGAAGTTTGTTGTCATAGCCGTGTTGATGGCATTCGTCTTGGCGGTTGTTGTAGATTCAGCGTCCGTAAGCGTTTCTGACAAACTGACCGTCACTGGCACCGTGGAGTTAAACGTTCCGATAGAAAAGATTTGGGCCCTTTTTTCTGACGGTAAAAAATAAGTGACGATAGTTTCAATATTCAATTTTTAGGCGATGACGTCAGTCAAGCCTTATGCCAGAGGCAGTGGGCGGAATTTGTACCACTTTCTGTTTCGATTCTGTTGCGATCGACCGATCAATAGGACTCAATAGAACCGAATGAGTTAACAAGAAATCGCTGCAAAAAACACGAAGTAAAATACGCCTGGAAAATTAGAAAGGACTGATACAAAGTATGAACGAAAGAGACAAATTATGTATTTGCGAGTTTTATTGAATTCAGTGAACAGACATGATCACATCTCTACATTTACTAATACAATGGAAACGCTTGACCTTACGTGTCGCTCGCGAGAAGTATTGAATATCGTATATTGAATGTCACACTACAAAATAACGCAACTTTTTGTTGAACAATCATTCAACCCAGAAATTGTCAGCTACTTTTATTTAGTATACGTTTATTTTCCTGAAAATTAAAGACCCCCTTGGGAAACGTCATCGCCTCTGCATGCACTGCATGTCGTTTATTTTAACTAGATATACTATTTCTATCACTATTACTCAAAATGAGAGACGTGAAGATCGCGTTCAAATGCAATTCGCGATTGCCGATGAACTAACTGCACTATTGTGTTTTCACTCTTCAAGGCCGCGGATATCCCACCATCAACAGTGGTGACACCATTGCTCTGCGGTCGGCCGCAAGCGGCTATTCGATTTACTGGATGTCCTGTGAAACTTCAGACGGCTGCTCTTTGACAACCTGCCAAGGCTCTACTATCAAGAGGCAAGAAAAGCAAGGCTGACGCTACGTAGAAATGAAAAAACCTTAACGGGACAACGACATGATAGAGTCCAAACTGAAAGTCAAAAATGCAAACTCTGGACAGCTGTTTCGACCTGATTGGGTCTCTTCAGCAGAGTGTATGCTGCACAGAATAGAACAACCAGCGCAAAGACAGTTGTCTATAAAGTGCTCGTGGTAATGACAATCCGGATGGGCTCAAATTCAAACACTCGCCCATTGATCACAGCCGCGTGACTATTACTCAATAGGTCAAGAATTCGAAGTATCATGTCGTTGTCTCGATAAGGAAAGTGAGAATAGACAGAACTATCCTTACACTGAAAACATGGACAAAACCATGTGAAAAACAACACTGCAAACATGGACAAAACCATGTGAAAACAGTGAAAATGTACAGCATATCGGATCTAAAAGATCTACGGTCCAAATAAAACTAAAAGTGACAATAGAAAGCAAGGGACCGCGGACGAAAATGCTGCTGTGTACGTAGGAGCTGGCGACAGCTCTAATCAGCCAAAAATAAAAATACAGAGGCAAGAAAAGCAAGGCTGACGCTACGTAGAAATGAAAAAACCTTAACGGGACAACGACATGATAGAGTCCAAACTGAAAGTCAAAAATGCAAACTCTGGACAGCTGTTTCGACCTGATTGGGTCTCTTCAGCAGAGTGTATGCCGCACAGAATAGAACAACCAGCGCAAAGACAGTTGTCTATAAAGTGCTCGTGGTAATGACAATCCGGATGGGCTCAAATTCAAACACTCGCCCATTGATCACAGCCGCGTGACTATTACTCAATAGGTCAAGAATTCGAAAGCTGTCGCCAGCTCCTACGTACACAGCAGCATTTTCGTCCGCGGTCCCTTGCTTTCTATTGTCTACTATCAACCCCTCAGGATGGTCTTCTTGCTCAAAGCAAATGATGTTTACCATCACTGCTAAAGGAAAGAAGAACGGAGAGGCAATCAACAGCGGTGATACAGTGTCACTCAGCTCCAACTACTATGGCAGCAGTTACCGGCTGGAATGTGTCTCTCCTTCAAACTACAAATGTCGAACACGATCGTAAGTTAATAATTCATATGATCATCTGTACGTTGCATACGTGCTTTGATTTGGTCTCGTATTTTACCTCCATGCTTAACTTGTTGAGTTTTCACTATTTCGTTATGGCGCAATACTTTTCGCTCTGATGTAACGCTACTTGTCGAATTTGTCTCAATCTGGCTGTAAATAGCAACTCAAATCGTTTTACTTGCTTCTTTAAGCTTCTTTAGTTGCGACTTCGAAATATCGAAGATAGATAGATAGAAAACAAAAAAACAAAAATGTAAAGGGAAGTCACAAAACACAACCCACGGTCTGGCCAGGACCTTACGCATGCGCACAACCTATCACATGGGCAGTGGCAACCATGGACAGCTGTTTCGGCCTTATTAAGCCTCATCAGCATTGTATAGCCGTTGGGCAGCAATAGGACTAAAAGCCCTATGTAGTCTGCCATTGCTGCCCGACGGCTATGCCAGGCTGATGAGGCCTAACAAGGCCGAAACAGCTATCCATGGTTGCCACTGCCCAGATGATAGGTTGTGCGCATGCGTGAGGTCCTGGCCAGACCGCGGGTTGTATTTTGTGACTTCCCTTTACATTTTTTTTTAGATAGATAGATAGATAGATAGATAGATAGATAGATAGATAGATAGATAGATAGATAGTTAGATAGATAGATAAAGTTTGTGGCCGTGAAAACATGAAACTGACGGTTATTAAAAAAGTACGGGCAAAAGACCAGTTTACCAGGAGAACAAGAGAAGAATACTGGATAAACAAATTGAAGCCGGCAATAAACAGATTAATCTAACCTTTCCATTATATTTCCTTTATGTTGTTTTTATTATAATTACATAAACCACGTGCACATTACCGCGTCAACTGCTGGGAGCAGGGGTGGCGCAGTGGTGAGAGCGCTCGCCTCCCACCAATGTGGCCCGGGTTCGATTCCGGCCCCGTGAAATACGTGGGTTGAGTTTGTTGTTGGTTCTCGTTCCTGCTCCGAGGGTTTTTCTCCGGGTTCTCCGGTTTTCCTCCCTCCACAAAAACCAACACTCCAAATTCCAATTCGATCTTGGATGCACGTACACGTCTTTACGAGCTCCCGAGCTCTTCCGTGTCACGTGGGTAAATAAATTACAAAAATTACAACCAATCACGTTATCCTACTTTTTTAATTAACGGCATGCAATGCATGCTAAGGCGATGACGTTCCAGTATAGCAAGTCAGTATGTTTGAATCGATCCTAGTCGGAGGAAGAATAGACCTTTTGAGCTTTGTTTGTTTGTTGTCCCATTTCAGACTATGTGATGTTACCCTTGAAAATTTCTTCTTTCTTAAACAAATTCACGATATTCAGATAGATAAAAGGAAATTCTCTAGGAAGCATCATGTAATTTGTAATAGGCAATTTACATACAAAGCTTAAAGGTCTATTGTTGTGAGTGAAAATGTGAGCCCAAAAGATATCCAAGTAATTTAACACCAAAATTGATTATTGTCGATTGAAGTGTGATTTAAGTTGACAGTTTAGAGACTGATTCATTTGCTATAAAAGAGGAAAAAGGGTTTGTCAAGTAAATATACTTTTCTAATAAGTTGCTTTCAGGTGGTATTTTTTATTAAGTTGTGCATTCCAAGGTAAGGTTAGTTTCTAACCAATGTTTATAAATAAAAGGCAAATATTGAGCTGCTTTAATAACAAAATTGACATTTTAACTTGTACAATTCTAAATGAATGTCTTTTATCCTGATTTTATACAGTGGAATGGAACATAGTATGCAACAGTACTAGAGAGCCAGGAAGCTGCCACAACTTTGGCAGAAAAAAATATCTTAAAATAGTGTATCTTGATTTACGCTTGTTTATATGCAGCGTCGGAATCTTATTATTTAATTTTGGAGGTAGCACACACACAGTACAAGTGAAGTCCAGGAAGCAAGGCTGGTACATTGATTTACTCCCCGATTTACTCTTGTTTAAATGCGGATGATAGTTGTCTAAACTGACTGTACAATCCGTAATGCAAGCTATGTCCAATAAGTCCAAAATATTGTTACAGTACAAGTGGAGTCCAGGAAGTAAAGTTGATACAGTGGTGAGCCAGTGATGACTTCCGATTGAAGGGTCTTAACATGCAGAGCAATAAAATTGCAACTTTTTTGTATTTCATTTTTTTTTATTTTGCTTAAATTACAAAACAATTTTGCAATACATTACATGCATACAATGTGATGCAATAAGTAAAAGTAATGACCTTCGTCAAACAGAATGGCCTAGCATTAATTTCCATACATTAGCGAGGCGACACACAGGCGATACATATCAGAAGACTGTGTGACATTTTCGTGTGTAAGGGTCACAGAGTCTGAATCAAATCAACAGCACTTTGAAATAAATATTATCAGTACGTGTTCAAGTAAAACAAGGACTTCAGCTTAGATAGTCAGAAAGTCCACCTTTTCAATCTTTTGCAAGGAACTGCTATCGGTTGACCTTTTAGTACAGGCTTCTACGGAATTAAAAGTTACGAAACTAAACTTATGTCGATCGTCTACAATAATTACGAACACTTCAGGACTGATGTACTCCCGGCATAACAAATCGAACCCAATCGAACTAAATTTCAATCGAACTCAATCGAACTCGATCGAACTCAATTCATGGATTGAGTTCGATTGAGTTCGGCAATCGAACGAAATCGAACTCACCGAAAAGAAAAAAAATCAATCGAACCCAATCGAACGTTCGATTTTCGAACTTGTGATTTGTGTAAAACAGGCATTGAAAATCCATAACCAGATCTTGGAAGCTCGAGTTACTTCAGCCCGGAGTGTAGCGCACGTGTTTTTCGTGAACGAAGAAATACTGCAGAAATGGCTTCAGATGCGATGTGGATTGTAAGCTTCAAATGTGTAGTAAAAGGCTACCAGGAATGCCACTTTGACGTAAAGGATGGCGAAGTTTTCAAGGTTTGAAAGAAAATAGGCAAGAAAGGCCGTGCATTCCGCATTGTAAACGAGCGCATCTTGACACTCAAGAATTAAATTTAACTTTTAATTTTGACCTGAGGAGAAAAATAATTTCACTGTTGCATTTACTATTTGTCCTTTCTATCATGGCAGTAATTATAAGATGCTTCCATACATCCAATATACTGACGCTCGTTCACCTCTTACTCTCTTGGTTACTGTTAATTGTCCAAGATGAATTTGAGAGAATCATGTATATCGTTAGTAAGATATTTATCATAATCATCCATCTACTGTACGCCGTTGCCTGTGTCGCGGTTAGTAATTTGCTTGTATTTTTGACTAAAAGTAACCCTTCGAGTTGTCTTTCCGCAATTGCAAGTTAGCTAAAAAGGAAAGAGTACAACGATTTCGGAATACGCCCGTGGGTATAGTGATAGTTTTGTTCTGTTCTGTTTTTTTCTCTTTACTGCCGTGGACAGTTTATAAATGGGGTTTCTATTATTGAATAAATTGTAAAAAAGCACGAGAAAAACCTGCTTTGATGGGCTTGCTTTGTACATCCAAATTGGTCGTTACTATTCCAGACGACCTGCAACTTACAGACCCAGAACGATCCGTTCTCAGAAAAGGACTTTCTTTGCTTTGTATTGGTTTACCAGAGCCAATCGAACGCAATCCATTAAATTGTGTTCGATTGAGTTCGGAAACCGAACTCAATCGAACACAATCAGATGGATTGAGTTCGATTGAGTTCGATTTGTTCGATTGAATTCGATTTGTTCGGAAATCGAACTCACTGAAAGTCTGGTGTTCGATTTCGTTCGATTGCCGAACTCAATCGAACTCAATCCACGGATTGAGTTCGATTGAGTTCGATTGTGTTCGATTTTCGAACGTTCGATTAACTATGCCGGGTGTACTGCATGACTCGTGCGAACTCAGATTTATCCGCTACCTGATAAAGTAAAACACTCACTTCAGGCCTGAAACCTCTGTTCGACATCTGATGCTATAGCAGAAGTTGTAACAGAAAATTGTTACTCGCCACAACTCAAGAGGGCGAGTCGCGTTGGAAAGAAGTAAATAAATAAGCTTAATATTATCGATAAAAATGCACGCTTAGTCAAACAAAGGTTTCAGATAGCTCACCTTTTCAAATGCAATCTGATCAAGAAACTACTATCGGTTGTCGCCCTCTGAAACAGTCTCAAAAGTTACGACACTTCTAAACGGCCTTCTCCACTTCTCAAATTCAAGCTCGAGTCAGTTATCGCGTAAAAAACTCAAGTACCGTAAGTGAGCTCAAATTTATCCGACGTACATCGGTCTTTCCTGACCCGAAATCTCCATCTAACTGCCAGAAATCAAACGTGTTTTGCCGATGCTCTCAGCTGCGAAAGACGATTCACATATGACAATCAAACATGGCGGAACGAAAAGTAAACAATGCTTCTAGTTCTCAGTTCTCATAATTAAGTAACCCTCACACGATCGAATCCTCCATCGTTCCCTAGCATATAGGCGTCACCGCCTAAAAAATACCCGGGGGGGGGGGGGGTACTCCCTATAATGGCCTATACGGGGAGGCTCCGCCCGAAAGGGGTACCTTTTTCAGGCTTCAGGTATATAAAAGGGTAGGGATTTCACGAGTTTGAGTATATGAAAGGGTATGGAAATCTGTCATTTGGCTATTTAAAAGTGTCTTTTATTAAAATATTTCGAACAGACGCAATTTATGGCTGTATCATTTTAATTTATTAAGCGCTACATTAAAGTGACAAGAAAACGTCCTATTTTAAGTACACGCCATGTCTCTTAGTTATATGAAAGGGGTACCTTTTTTCAGTTAAAGGTATACGAAAGGGGTACAATTTCTGTCAAAAATGGTATATAAAAGGGTAAGGGGTTAGAACTTGGGGCGGAGCCTCCCCGTATAAAACTTTTTTGAGTACCCCCCCCCCCCCCCGGGAAAAAATACTTCTGTTGACACTAACCGAAAAACGCTCCTGAAGAAGGCCGAGACGGCCGAAACGTAGAGCATTAAAAGCTAACAAGTCTTGACTGGAGTTGGTTACTTGACCGTTACAAATATCCCTTACATAGATAGATACATAGATAGATAGAAACTCTATTAATTGCTTCATAAATCTCCTTGTTTTGCCAAAAAATTTTTAATTAATTTTCAGTACATTCAGATATCGATGCCCAATACCCGCATTTTCAGATTTTCTTTAATTTAGTCACCTGCTTGCCTGAGAATGCAGTGGTTTTGTAAATGACGTTGGATCATTGTCTTCGTAGAGTCACCAGCACGATGACAGGAAGCAACTGGCTTACCTTTTCGCAAGCTACTTTCCAGATCTTCTCCAAGGACTATTATGATGGTTTTCCTGTGCGATACGGCGATGTTGTGGGTTTCAAATATCCGCACCTCCCCAACAACGTCTGGCTGCGTTACTACGCCAACAACATCCGTCCCCGTAGCTGCAGCAGTAGCAGTAAAAAATCTTGCATAGACTCTTGGTCTAGCTGGAACATCTTCAAGAAGTTTTCATAAGTGAAGTTTCGTCGAAGACGTCAATCCTCAACCAGAGATTCAAGCATAAACTGTAGATGTAGTTTTTTTCGCACTGGAGTTAATTGTGTAAAACCTTCAATTTAAATCACCGGAAAAATTCATTTAAATTGTTGCAAAGGTTATTTGAGTGATATTTCTAATAAAAGAGTTGAGGAATTTAAAAAAAAGTGTGATGAACTGGGATGTTCCTTGTGGGTTGAATATAAAAAAAAACAGAATTGCGCGCGATTGATATCCTTACCGTGTTCGTCGTTCCTTAATTTCACACCGCATGCAGAAAAATTAAAATAAAGCTCAACCACTACTGAAGATCGTCAATAACACTATCACTATACTTTATCCAGTTTTTGCACGTAAAATAGTTCAAATTATAAATTTTTACTTTACTCAGGTTTCTAAAAGGTTTAGAATAATAACACTGCAAGTTAAGCAGATTTCAAAACAGAAAAACTGCGCGTAGAAATGATCAAAAAAGGACGAGAAAGTCAGTTGAAAAATGACAGACAGGAACAAAAATAAAACGAAATAGAGATAGCTCTGGGGTTCATTGTTAATTCGCCGGTTATTTTCGATTCGGGTCCCCGGAACATTCGGACGGAAACTTGACAGTAATGTCATGTGAGGGTCAGTCTCTTTATTTTTAAAAACGCCAAGTACCTAATCTAATTCCGCTTACTATTCAAAATAACACGAACTTTGAAGAGTACTGATCGAAGGAAAAAAAACTCTTGGTAATACCTACTTATCCCGCAAAATCCACGAATATATAGTTTTAACTGTCGAGCAATTCACGTCATATCATGACAAATTTTACAAGAAAGCGTTATAAATTTTGCGTCAGGTTACTAATGCGAGATTGAGACCCCTGTTCGTTCCGTTGTTGATCATGTCATTTATTCTTTGGACTATAGCATCGATCTAGCAAACAAAACTAGGCTCAGAAAGTGATAAATGATCATCGCAGTGAATATCCAAGCAATTGGAATAAAGAAGCCTGAAAAAAAAATTCAGGGCTTCAACGGGATTCGAACCCGTGACCTCCGCGATACCGGTGCGATGCTCTACCAACTGAGCTATTGAAGCCACACATTGAGAGCGAGGTTCATATATGAATCATTTCATATACATTACATCATTTCACTCCTCTCACGGGTAAAATATGAACTCACAATTGACCTCGCTCCCAATGTGTGGCTTCAATAGCTCAGTTGGTAGAGCATCGCACCGGTATCGCGGAGGTCACGGGTTCGAATCCCGTTGAAGCCCTGAATTTTTTTCAGGCTTCTTTATTCCAATTGCTTGGAAATTCACTGCGATGATCATTTATCACTTTCATATCCATCCGCAGTTCATATATGAATCATTTCATATACATTACATCAAAACTAGGCTCAATTTTCAGTATAATTAGAAGCAGAGTTATTCGTAATTCTCGCTAGGTATTGAATTTGTGAAATTCCAGAGTTCTATTAAAAAATCATCGCATCACTATGAGATGAACAGTCAAAGGCGGGCGAAACTTACTGAATTCCAAATTAAGTTTTCCAAATTAAGAGAAAAGTTTCCAGAAAATCCGAAAACTGTCAACTTTCGGAAATGCAATCTATTCAAGTGATTCGACCGAAAATTAAGGGAGCAAAATCGATTGCAACGAAAATTTCCGGGAAAAAGGTTCGAATATTTGGGTAAACCTCCCGAGGTTGTTCTCTTTTTGGAATATCCAGAAATTCCACCCAGAATTTGTGGTCGAATGAAAAGTGGTATGTGGATGGCAAGTGAACTAGTTTGGGAATAAGTCCTTTGTCCGCCATTTTTAAAACTACAAATGACGTCACACGTGTTGCCCTCGGTTGCTCTGACAACCCCGCGAAAGTTCATTGTGCTCTTTTCAAAATAAAGATAATTTTCTTTTCTGTGCCCAATATATGATTGTCCTGCTGCAAGAATCATTACTAACAACGTCAAATTATTCGGTTCTTTCATTTAAATTTTGTTTTTCTTTTTTGACTGAGAAAAGGTTTTTAACAGATTTTCTAGTTTTCGGGGGAAACATTATTTATAATGACACTTATAAGTCTCCTTGCAGTTTGCAGTTTCATCTCCCTTTTTTGAGTGCAACAAAAAGCATTTCAGATAGAGTAAACTGGAACTTTCATTTGACGCAACGGTCCCGCTCACTGGTCGAAGAGTGATCAGATATCACCAGTTTTTCAGTCGTTAATTCTTGGAAAGATTTGTTCCTGACATTACGGCATGCGCAACATTAACAGCTAAATGACAATAAAAATATATAATATAAATAGCACCAACGCAATTTTGTGCATGATCAGTCTCAGTTTGCGAAAAATCTGTTCAGCGATTGCTATTTACAACAGAAAACGTTTATTCTACAAGTCGGCGAGTAAACTTTAATTTATCAACTTAACACACCGATCGGATATCATAATCAGAGAAAGCAAAACTTATTACATGCTCTGGGCTCGACTCTGGACAGCAGGCGTCCATTAAAGTTTATAATGCCTGGCCACTATGCCACAAAAAACCTTCTTACATTTAATTCTCGTGTGTACAATTTTTTTTGTATTCGACAAAGCAGACTACCTGTTTTGCAATCTAAGATCGTTAGCTGCGACATAGGGATACAGTGTCAGTTCCGCCATTCTTGGCGTTATGGACTCATGTGCATATTATTTTTGACTTTGTTATATTTTAATTTTTCAGTGTAACCTGTAGTGTTTCAGTTTAATACAAATGTTAACTCTGTTTGGCAACTTTTTTTTAATTTCAGCTGAGTTCAATAGCGGCATGCTTTTTTATTCTTTGCAACTCAGTCGAGTGTATCATAGGGTTCATTGTCGCCTCTGCTCCGTCTTGCAAAATGTATGGAAAGAAGTATTTTGTTTTGTTTTTTATCGCTTCTTCCTTCAACTTTGTGTGCGCATTTACAGTTTTTCTTTTTCAATTCTGTTTCTAGAATGGCTTGAAACTAGTATGTGTCAGTGAGTGCGTCGCTATTAGAATTTAAAATAAAGTTTTGTATAAGCATTTCTATAGTTGTTTAGTCTACAGATACGGAAAAGTAATAACTTCATTTGCAATTTTCAACACGTTTATAGCGAGACTTTTCGAACATGTTTCGCCTTAATGTTGAAAAACAATTTTCTAAACCTAGCATCTTCTGTTATGAATTTAGTCAATATTCGACAATCAACGTTCAGAGAGCTCCATAAGGAAAAAAATCTTTTGACGGAGAGCCTTGAAAATGAAGTTCACAGTCATTTTGGTGTTGGTAGCATTTCGTTCAGCGGTTTGCGTGGACTCTGAGTCAGTTAGCGAATCTAGCGACAAAATAACGGGTAACATTTAGTATTCACATTCTCGGCTACAAGAAAGATTTTAATAAGCCGGTTTATCTGACCTCAACAACTTTTAACATCGATAACCTCGCTATTCGATTTTTGCAGTTGACTGCAAAGCATAGTTCTGCCACTTATCTCAAAGTTGTGGCAATACATTCTAAAATTTTAATTTTCACTGCATTGTTTTCATTTTAGCTAGTTAAGCCTGGTTCTCATATGATCGTCCCGATCGTCTCTGTCGCTTCTGTCGCTTCAAAAAGTTTGCTTGCTCCAATCACCTTAGACTTTGCAAACGACAGAAGCGACAGAGACGATCGGGACGATCATATGAGAACCAGCCTTTAGAGCCAGGCGCGCGCTCGACGGACAAACAATGAATCGAGGAAAAAAATGCGGCCGATGAAATCAGCGGATTTCTTCGCAAAATCGAGTATATATATTTTTTTTAAATCAAAAATATATTTGAGAGTCAGTATTGTTTTGATCATGACTTAATTTCATTCTTTTTTTTTTCTTGAAAGCCACCGTTCTCCTATCACCAGCGGTGACACCATTGCTCTGCGGTCGGCCTACAGTTCGCGGGGTGTCAACTCGAAGAAGTGGCTCGAGTGTACGAAAGCTTCATGCGGCTGGACAAACTGCCAAGGCACTGCTATCGACTCCAAAGGATGGTCCTCCTGTGATAGGCGAATGATGTTTATTATCACTGCCAAGGGGAAGAAGGAAGGACATACCATCAACAGCGGTGATAAAGTGTTACTTAGTTCCGTAAACTATGGTCCTCGTTATCGGCTGTCCTGCAGTAACTCGACTAGCGCCCCGTGTTGCGCGAAAACGTAAGTGCATCCAGTAATTCACACTAAATTCACCTTGTATCAAGTCATGATCCCAAACTAATTTCTGGCAACGACCATAGAGGGTCTATTATAGGGGGTCGTTCATATTTCGTTCAGACCGCCATATTTTTTTCGTCCTGGACCGCAAATGTTTCGCGAAGACCGAAACCGTCATAAATTTCTTGACCGTAAACCGCCAGATAATAAAGAATTTTCCCGCAGACCGACGCTCAATATGGCTTAGTCCGCTAAACCGGCGGGTATAATAGAACCTCACCATAGCCAACAAAAATATAAAAGTAAATCTAAAATAGATTTGTTTTTTCAGTTTAACTAACAATTAATAATGATTTGCGCCCTTGATTTCTTCCGGCCAGTATATTTAAATTTTAAGGATGCGTTACATGAAAGATCTGTCGCTCTTTCTGTAGTCCTACAAGATCGATAAAGAAAGGCGACTGGCTGGAAGATTCGGACGCCATTTTCCACATTTTTTCCCACGATGCTGTTGATGGTACTCCAGTGGAAAATGGTGATGTGGTTGGCTTCAAGTACCCGTACAGCTCCAACAGCGCCTGGCTGACTTTCTCCGGCCGCCACTTTTATCCTCGTAGATGCAGCAGCAAGAGTAAAGAGCCTTGCGCAGCTGAAAACAAACCAATTGGCTTCGTGATCTTCAAGAAATTGTGAAGTTTTGAAGACCTGAAGTTTCTGAGTCCTCAACCAGAGATTCAAGCATAAACTGTAGATGTAGATTTTTTTCGCGCTTTAATTAAATGAGTGAAAGCTCAAGTTAAGCATCGGGGAATTCGTTTGAATTGTTGCAAAGGGTTTGCTTTGTTCTTATTTCAAATAAAAACCGTTGAGGAATTGAAAAAAATGTTTGGTGGTACTTGTGGGTGTGAAATGTATATTTGCGTTCACATATAAAAAATGCAAAAAATAGTAAGTGTCTCCTATTAAAAAAAAATGAGCCTACCATAAGTTTACTCAGTTAGCCATTAACCTTCCCCAAAATAGTCTTCTGCGTGAAGTAGCCAAAGCCCAAAGATCTTCCCTGCCAAATGTCCTTTCTGAAGTAAAATCTGATTTAGGTCTAAATGCGAAGGCATAATCTGAATTATAAAGCCTTATCCAAAACTGGCTAAATTCTTTCAAAAAAGTGAATTCATAACTCCAAATGTGCGAAAAAGCAACTTTAATTTCTCCTGTTCAGTGGGTATGCGTTATTGAAGAAGACAGCTTTGGTTAGCAATGGTCTTCCCATCTTAAAGTGTCCTGTTGTACAATTTAGCGTAATCAATTTCAAGCTTTTGTCATCAGTTCCTCGTCACTCATAGTTTCCGCTCTATTTTTTAAAATCTAAAAGAGAAATAAAACAATCCCTCACTCCTTCAGTTTTCCTTTTTCCGTTCAATAAATTTACTTTCCAAATTTTGTCTCTGCAAAAGAAACACATCTAAGAAAAAGTACATAAAGTCACTTTTTTGCCCGGGGCTTTTTTGTCTTAAAACCAGAAATTTCGCTACAAAAGTAGAAACCTGAATAACGATTTTGACTGACTGGTTGATTGATTGATTGATTGGTTGGTTGGTTGGTTGATTGATTGACTGGTTGATTGACAGCAAAGAAGGATTGATTTTAAATACAACTTATGTCTAATTTCAACTGAATCTCGAAGACTGAAATGGCCAAACAAGGCTAGCTTAGTACTAAATGCACAATTTTACCGATACATTAAAAATCGTTATCCTGGCCCAAGTTAAGCATTTCATACAAGCTGATAGAAACCACGGGAGACTTTGGCAATTTGTATTCAAATTTCTGTAAATGTTTTGTCTATAGAGCGGAATATTATAAACATATCGGTTGTGTTTAGAACACCGTGAAAAACACGTTAGCAGACCGTCTACGAACATGTTTCGCGACATGAAAAACAACTTTCTAGACCAACTATCATCTGTAATGAAGTCAGTCGGTATTCGACACTCAACGTTCAGAGAGGTTTATACGAGAAAATAACCTTTTAAAGCAAAACATTCGACAATGAAGTTTGTTATCGTGGCCGTTTTCATGGCAATCGTCTTGGCGGTTGGCGGTGATTCAGCGTTCGTTCACAGCGTTACGAACGAAACACTGATCATCAGTGGTACCGCTAACGTAACCACTAACGTTCAGCTGCATGTTCCTATCGAAGAAATTTGGGCCGGTTTAACTGAAGGTAAAAAACTGCCTTTTTTAAAATTGATCCGCTGGAGGCTTATTCGTTCATTGTCGCATACACTCTTGAATGTCACACTCAAGTTTATACGAACTAACTACAATCGTGAATCCGACGAGACATGAAATTGATCGATTACATTTCCAAGTACGTTTTGCCATCTTCGTTGCACCTAGCCTGACTGAAACACCGCGTAAACTAACTGAACATGTTTCTGTTTTCACACTCAAAGGCCACCGATATCCCATCATTAACAGTGGTGACACCATTGCTTTGCGGTGGGCCTACACTTCTGGCAGGTACTCGAAGTATTGGTTGTGGTGTTCTCCATCTTCCTGCCACTGGGCAGCCTGCCCAGGCACTATTATCACTTCCTCAGGATGGTCCACTTGGACAAGGTACATTATATTTACCATCACTGCCAAAGGAAAGACGGATGGAGAGGCAATCAACAGCGGTGATACAGTGTCACTCAGCTCCAACAAATATGGCAGTAGTTACCGGCTGTATTGTAACTCATCGTCCAGCACCAATTGCATCATTAACCCGTACGTACATACTTCACCAAAATATATTAGCCAAAATATATTCGCACGAAAAGTTACATTGCTAGCCTTGATTTTACTTCTTGTTTTTTCCACTCAGATCGGTTGTTATGACGCAATATTATGTCGCTCGGAATTAGACACTTGTCGAGTTTTACTCAAACTTAAGTTAAGTCGTTTTTGACCTTTTGTTTTAATTTTGAGATATTATTTTTTTTTATGATTGCCGTAAATTAATTTTGGTACATTGAGACAATATCGACCCTCACTATCCCTTAGTTGGAGATTCTTTAATTTCGTTACCAACTTGCTTGAAAATGTATTAGTATTGTGAATAATGTAAAATCTTTATCATCTTTTTAGAGTCACCAGTTCGATGACAGGAGGCGCCTGGCTGACCTATTCGTACGCCACTTTCGAGATCTACGCCAAGAACGCTCCTGATGGTACCCCTGTGCAATACGGTGATGTGGTGGGCTTGAAATTCCCGTTCAGTTCCAACAGCGCCTGGCTGACTTGGTACAGCAACAAATTTTATCCCCGTAGCTGTAGTAGCAGTAGCAAGTCATCATGCGCAAGAGAAAACACATTCACTGGCTTCAAGATCTTTAAGAAGTTGTCATAAGTGAAGTTTTCAGACCTTGCTGAGTTCTAAAGTCCTCAACCAGAAGTTCAGACATAAACTGTAGATGTAGATTTTTTGTGCTAGTGTTAAATGAGTATTAAAAAACTCAGTTAAGCTTCGGGTAAATTCATTTGAATTATCGCAAAGGGTTTGTTTTGATTTAATTTTCAATAAAAGAATTGAGGAATTGAAAATATAGTGTGGTATTACTTTCTTATTATGTAATTCGGGCCAAATGAAAAGTATATTTTTTTGTTCAAAGACCCTGCTTCATCATTTTCTTACTTCACATACATATCCCAGAGATTCTTTTTTTTTAAAAAACACTATTACCAAGGTCAGAAGTACACTATCAGTATTCTTTGTTCAGCTACAGCATAGTCCATATAAGCGCTATTTTACTCTGGTGTTAAGCTACAAAAATCAGTTAACGATAGCACTGCTCGTAATAGATCCAAATATGAAAATTGTCCAAGAGTTATTATGGTTTAAATTAACTCTGGGGTTTATTTTCATTTCACTTGGTAACTTCGATTCGGGTTCGGAAGTTCATGCCGACGCAAACATTGTGAAATTTGTAGTTCAGTCAAGTTTTAAAGAAGGCACCACGTTCTTAGTCTCTTTCGCTTACTGTCGGAAATAAGACAAAAACTCCGAAGACTGACTGTCCCGTGCAAGATCCTAAGGCTATTAACTCTTTCAGTGCTAAAGTCAACTTTTGTCGACATTTGGAGGAGCGGTCAATAAACCACTTTTGACGTCATCAATTTGGAAGTCAGCAGATTTTGGTGATAAGCATCTGATAGAGCTAGGTTTGACCTTTTTCACAGAACTATTCATTTTGCGTATGGGTTGCATCCTGTCAGAGCTAATCGAGAAAAAGTCAATCACTTTTTGGTGCAAAATCGGTGCTTAAACAGGTCAAAACACCTGTAATAAATCGAGGTCCTCTTTTCAGGGTTTACCAATGTTTTAATCAAAACCTTTTTGGTATAAAGGAAGGACGGATACAGTAGAACGGAGTGGAAATAACAAAGCCTTGAGAAAAACGAAAAGAAAAGGAGCAAGAAAAAAAATGGAAACGTTTTCGCAAAAAAGTCCAAATTTTGGCTTATGCGCATGCACCAAAGTACAGTTTTTGTGCATTTTTCCATGCAATTATGGAATTTTCAGCAAAATCTTGTTGCATTGTGGAAAAGTGCTTCCTAAACAAAGTCGAGGGAAAATTAGGATCGTAGCACCAAAAATTCAGTTAAACGATAAAAAACCCTGTTTTTTGAGAAATTTAGCACTGAAAATCAGACTTGAAATCCACGTGCACGAGACTTAAAGTATGAAGTCCGAAGTCTGATCGAGGTTGTGCGAAGTTATCGAGAAGATAGGTGTGAAGGAAGAGGCCTGTCAGTTTTCCTTTTCCCGTTCATTAAATTAACTAGGAAAAGTTTGTCTCAGCAACAGAAAACAAAATAAAGACTGAAAGAGAAAAATAGTTTCATTGAAATAACAAAACGCAACAAAACTCGTACGACTATGAAAGACAAAGTGCATTAAGTCGCTATGTATTCTTTATACCCGAAATTTCACAGAATAGAAAGAAAAGAAAAATAGGAATTTGAATAACTATTTTGGTCGATTGATTAATTGATTGATTGATTGATTGACTGAGCGACTAACGGTGTGATTAAGATTAACACAATATATGTCTAATTTCACAACAGAAAGTGAGCTGATAATAACCCCATATCGGGGTTGCACTCTAAGAAGTATTTATTATTTCCCGTACGCAGTATTATGGATAGCTTTCAATTTTTATTTCATTAGCAGTTCGTTCGAACTGATCGTACCTAAAAGCCTGGGAACAAATATTGTGAATTCAAATTCTATAAATGTTTTGTCTACAGACAGAATTTTATAAACATCTCCATTTTTTAGAACTCCGAGAAAAACACGTAAGCAGATTTTCGAACATGTTTCGCGCAAGACATGTTGAGAAACAACTTTTTAGACCAACTATTAGCTGTAGTGAGTCAGTCGGGATTCAACATTCGACGTTAAGAGAGTTTTATACGAGAAGAGAACCAATTAAAAAGGAACAGTCTTGAAAATGAAGTTTGTTATCGTGGCCGTTTTTATGGCATTCGTCTTGGCGGTTGGCGTCGATTCAGCGTTCGTTCACAGCGTTACGAACAAAACACTGACCATCAATGGTACAGCTGACGTTCAAGCTAACGTTCAGCTACATGTTCCTATAGAAGAGATTTGGGCCGGTTTAACTGAAGGTAAAAGACCAGATAAAAAATAATAACTTCGATAATATTTTTGTCTTTTTAAAATTGATTTGCTA
The DNA here is from genome assembly GCF_052425735.1 of Oculina patagonica. Classification (NCBI taxonomy): domain Eukaryota; kingdom Metazoa; phylum Cnidaria; class Anthozoa; order Scleractinia; family Oculinidae; genus Oculina; species Oculina patagonica. The sequence continues at coordinate 3,158,733 of NC_135764.1, forward strand.
GAGTCATATTCGCTCATAGTCGAATACACTCTTGAATGTCACACTCAAGTTACGAACTAACTGATGGTGAATCCGACGAGACATGGAATTGAAGCCTCTTTTGCCATCTTTGTTGTACCTAGCCTGACTAAGACATCGGGTAAACTAATTGCACATGCTTCTGTTTTCACTCTTGAAGGTCACCGATATCCCATCATTAAGAGTGCTGATACCATTGCGCTGCGGTCGGCCTACACATCTGGCAGCTACTCGACGTATTGGTTGGGCTGTCATACAACTCACTGCGACTGGCACGGCTGCCCAGGCGGCACCATTATCACCTCCTCAGGATGGTCTTCCTGTATTAATAACCGAATTATGTTTACCATCACTGCCAAGGGGAAGACGGACGGAGAGGCAATCAACAGCGGTGATACAGTGTCACTCAGTCTCAACCAATATGGCAGCAGTTACCGGCTGTATTGTAGCTCATCTTCAAGCAGCTTGTGTCGCACTAACTCGTACGTACAAACTTCATCTGATCACCTATCATTATTAGCTGCAATAACCCATAGCCAAAAGATATCCGCACTTAACGTTACATTGTTACATTGCTAGCCTGATTTTACACCTTGAATGCTTTAATTCTTGATTTTTGCACTCAGTTTGGTAGTCCAGTCCCTGAACTCTCTCTTCCACGCGCCCTTTATAGGGGCTGAACCCAGGCGCGCGAAGAGAGAGTCCAGGATAACTTGCATGCGCATGCGCCAGTTTTCCCCCAAAATTGGGGGAAAAAACCATATTTGGCAGCACTTTTGAAAACGCGCGCGCACAAATGACGAGTACGCGCACAAATGACAACTACGCGACCGTGTACTAAAGCTAGCTTTCCAGTCAGTGTCTACTAAAAGCTAACGGCCAAAGCACAAATCGCTATCCGTCAACTACTCCTAGTTTTGTAGCTGGTATCCTAAAGAAGATCAGGAGTGTGCTTCCACACAAGCAGAGAATATTGTACTTTAGTATAATTTCAGAGGTGATTATAAGAATTGAAGCATTCTGATTGGTCGAGAAGCTCGGCTTTTGAGGCTATATTCACCCCGCGCGAGGTGATTATAGCTTTGAAGGCTTGGTTACTTAGCCACGCCACCTTTGACATCCAGGCAAGTAAACATGGCCGCTTTTGCTGAATGAAAATTTCGTTGATTTGAAAGAAACCCGTCCAAGTCCTGGATATTTTAAACACTGGGAATTTTTCAAATTAACTACCAAGGCTTTTGGACCGAAAATATTTTCAAGAGATGGTTCTCAAGGCATTAGAAATGATCGTAAACACGGCGGTGTTGGCGATCGACGAGAAACTCAGTCAGATCGATTGAGCAAACATTATTTAGTTCTCTTCTCACCGGAGCTACTCATTTTCGAGAGGATTCCCACATTCGCTTAGAAGTCATCAACAATCATACAAAGGTAACGGACATCTATCTTTCTTATAGTGTTTGTTTTGTTCCGTTTTATTGCTTTAACTAAATAAAATTCTGATTGTAATCGATGAATTAAACTGGTTTACACCGTATGCAAGCGAACACTTGTGTTTGCTGTTTTCTTGTTTGCTATCGTTATTTTTTTAAGTTCTTGATGATCACCTCTTAAAATTATACTAAAACAATTATTCGCCTTAGGCTCAGTGATTATTGTTGAATAATCCCCTCGAATTCGTCTCGGGGATTATTCAACAATAATCACTTCGCCTTCGGCGAATAATTGTTAAATAATAGTATGATAAAGCCTGTATTTGATTACGTCAATGTCATTTGGACAACATGTAGCAAGGACAATCTTAGCAGGGTACTAAAGCTACCAAAGAGAGCTGCGCGAGTTATTCTAAACGCCGACAGAACGGCCCCTTCCGTTCCACTGTTTAACCGTCTCAAATGGCTTCCGTTTTATGATGATGCAAAAGTGACAAAAAAAAAGGGTTCAAGGTTTCTTGCCTTCATATGTTCAAGAGAGTCTAAAGTTAAATAGTAGTATGCATGGTAGACACACAAGATATTCGAACTTCAACTTACTTTGCCCTTCTTTTAAGAGACAAACTGAAGGTGGAAGAACTTTTGCAGTACAAACTTGCCAAGCATGGAACAGCCTGCATGCCACTTGAGCTTAGAAAAAAACCTTCACTTAACAGTTTTAGAAAAAGTTTTTGCAGTTCAATTTTAAGGAAACAACATTTTATTGACCATTTTTTAATGTAAGATCTTATTTCGAATACAGATTTTTTTAAAATTAGTTTTTAATAAGTAGTTTTTAATTGGTAATTCGTTTCTTATATATTATTGTAAATCGTAGGTTTTTTTTTAATGTGTATCTTAGATTTTTTTAATACTTGTAAATAGGAGGGCCACGAGTTTGTTAGCTTTTTAGCTATTAAGTGCTACCCTCTATAAATAAAGACGTTATTTACTTACTTACTTACTTACTTACTTACTAGCTGTTTATTGAATTATATTTGGATGCAATTGAGCACAGCTTATTTCTTGCATTTATTTGCGCGCTTGGTCGCGTAGTTGAATTCGTCATTTTGAGCGAGCATTTTTAACCGAGCGCGCGCGTCCCAAGCAAGTGACGCCACACTCCTCGCTTCTGATTGGTTCGTTCTGAGCATGCGCATGCAAGTTATCCTGGACTCTCTCTTTGCACGCCTGGGTTTAACCATATATAAAGGGCGCGCGGAAGAGAGAGTTCAGGGACTGGACTATCAGTTTGGTTGTTATGACACAATATCATGTCGCTCTAAATTAAACACTTGTCGTTTTTGACATTTTGTTTCAACTTCGAAATATTGATTTTTTATGATTGCCAAAAATGCCTGTAAATTAATTTTGGTACATTGAGACAATATCGACCCTTCACTACCCCGTAGTTGGAGATGTTGTAATTTCGTTACCAACTTGCTTGACAATTTACTGGTATTGTTAATAATGTTAAATCGTTATCATCTTTTTAGAGTCACCAGTTCGATGACAGGAGGCGCCTGGTTGACATATTCGTACGCCACTTTCGAGATCTACGCCAAGAACGCTCCTGATGGGACCCCTGTGCAATATGGTGATGTGGTGGGCTTGAAATTCCCATACAGTTCCAACAGCGCCTGGCTGACCAACAGTGGCGGCAAATTTTATCCCCGTAGCTGCAGCAGCAGTAGTAAATCATCATGCGCAGCCGAAAACACTTGGACTGGCTTCAAGATCTTTAAGAAGTTGTCATAAGTGAAGTTTTCAGACCTCGCCGAGTTCCAAAGTCCTCAACAAGAGATTCAAGCATACACAATAGATGTAGATTTGTTTTTTGCGCAAGTGTTGAATGAGTGAAATGCTCACGTTAAGCTTTGGGGAAATTAATTTGAATTGTCGCAAAGGGTTTGTTTTGGTTTAATTTTCAATAAAAGAGTTTAGGAACTGAAAATACAGCGTAATGTTATTGTGATGTTACTTTCTTTTTAATTCGGACAAAATGAAAAGTAGTTTTTGTTTGATGAAACTTCAAAGACCCACAAGCGCACTGCGATGATCTTTTTCCTATTTCGTCATTTGAATTTTCTCGATCCACATGACATCTATATCCCAGACAAATATTTTTGAAAAAACCCCACTATTACTGAGGCCAGAAGTAAAGTATCAGCATTCTTTATCCACAAAATAGTTTAAATTATGAACGCTATTTTACCGGTTAAGCTAAATTTTAAATTTATCCACAAGGTTAATGTGCCGCCGCAAGTTAAAATACTACCATTTATTAGGTATCAAAAGAGAAAAACTACATTCAGAAAATGGTTAAAAGGGGCGCAAAAATGTGAAGCGAAGCAATACAAACAGAGGAGTTTAAAAAATATAAATAAACTAGCTCGGGGTTTATTGTCAATTCACTTGGTAATTTCGATCCGGCGGGTTCGCTCGTTCATGCCAAGACACATGTAAAATTTGAAGTTCAGTCAAGTTTGAAAAGCGCCAAGTTCCTAGTCTGTCGAGGTCGTGCGAAGTCATCTAGATCTGAGTCAAGTCCCATGAAGAAATAGGTGTGAAGAACGAGGTCTTAAGTACAAAGACCTAAAACAGGAAAAAAACAGGATAAATTATTCCAAGAAAGCGATATCGCAACAGCAAAAGTAGGAGAACAATAGCTTTATTTTCTCACGTTCACTTTATTGAGCTATCAGCTATTCACGGACATAAAGACAATTTCGCTAATCTGTGACTTTGTTCCAGATATCTCTCATTCTGATATGTTAACCAGTTTTATCAAATTATTATCTTTTGTTTCTATCCATTTTTATTTCATATCGGAATTATGTTACTCATTTGTACCAGAATCCACGAATATATAGTTTTAAACTTTCGGCCAATTCACGTAATATCGTGACAAAGTGCACGAGAGAGCGTTAAAAATGTTGCTTTAGGTTGCAAAAGCATGACTGAAAGCCCATTCGTTCTGTTGTTGATCATTGTCATCCATTGTTTGGACTTAAGCTTACAACACTAGGCTCAATTTTCAGTATAGTTCGAAGCGAAGAGTTATTCGTTATTCTCGCTAGCTAGTTAGTTTGTGAAATTCCAGAGTTCTATTAATAAAACCCACCCCCATCTTTTAAAATAAAATCATTTCATCTCCTTGAAATGAACAGTCAAAGGCAGGCGGAACTTACTGAATTCCAAGAAAGATAAAATGATCGTACTTCATCTTTTGTATGCGGGTTGGGAGACCTTGGTCCGGCTTTTCATGACGTAAGCCAAATTCTTGCAGCCGAGAAAATTACAAACCCACGTTTCAGCTGAACAATTCTAAGAAAAATAAGTGTGAGCAACAAACTTGACTCTGTGTGAAGTTGTTTTAAAATCTGCTCAAATTACACTTAATGCATATATTAAAGAGGGTCCTGAAGGGGGGGGGGGGGGGGGGGGGGTACCAAATCCCATTTCCCAGCCTAATTTTTGTCTAAATCCCAGTCCCAGCAGTGAAATTCCCAGTGCGTGGAAACTCTGGTCTCAAGCGCATTAGCTGTGTTGTTTTGATTGTCCTAAATGTAGTCCTCCCTCAACTTTCCTTTTGGTGCTCTATTCAGGGATTGAACCCAGGCGCAGGAAGAGCGAGTCCAGAATAACTTGCATGCGCATGCTCAGAAATCCGTCGTCTTCCCCCCCCCCCCCCCTTACAAAAAGGGGTGGAGCCAAACCATATTCCACAGTACCTTTGGACACGCACACGCACAGATGATAAATTCTGAAATTTAGTATTTGTGGATTTAGTACCTGTTCTTTTAATCACGGCTTTAGACAACGGCTACGACAATTTTTCTTGCAGATCGTGCGTTTTAGTTGCATTGTTGAATTTTTCATTTAAGCGAACTATTTTTACCCTTACGCACACGTTGCATGTAAGAAACGCCACACGTCTCTGTCGTTTTTCATTGGGTTGTTTTTTAAAAGCATGCACATGCAAGTTATCCTGGACTTTCTTTTCGCACCTGGGTCGCAGAAGGGATAGTTCAAGGACTGGACTACCCAAAACCATGTTCTGCAAAATCAGTCATAGCTGTTCCGCTGAGTAACTTAATCACTTACATGAAAATTGATTGTGACTTGATGGACACTCGTGCAGTGCGGTCGTTTCGTTTCAGAGTTTTCAGTTTTTTAAGAACATGACATTATAGAGCGCAAAATATGCAGGTTTAGTCATGTACTAACACGCTTCCCATTCCCATTTTTTGTTCCGAATCCCAGTCCCAGTGACCTAAATCCCATTTTCCCAGTGAAAAAATAGGCAAATCCCAGTCAAAATAGGCAAATCCCAGTTCCCATTTTACCCCTTCAGGACCCTAATTGAACTAATTGCATACATTTAGGCTTTTGTGCACTATGCTAGCATTTTTTCAAATATTTTAGTGAGGCAAAAGCATGGAGCATTATTCGAGCATTTTGGTGGCATTTTCCCGGAAAAATACCTTATTGTTACTCATTTTCGCGGGACTTAATTTTCGCGATTTTTGTGGTTTTCAAAAAATTGCGAAATTAACAACTCGCGAAAATTTATTTCAAACGTTTTCTATTGTATTTCTTATGTTAATTACGTATTTTTGGCCAAATCGCAAAAATTAAGTCCCGCGAGATATGCCCGTTCCATTTTCGCGAAATTAAGTTCCCGCGAAAATTAGTAACAATAAGGTAATTTTTATTTACCGAGAAACTAAAAAAATAATTTATTTTTTTATAGAGAATGAAGGCTAAAACTTAGCCTCGTAGATGATTTCAACGATCATGATTATGTTTTTTGGTTGTATTGATGAACTTGTATACGTTGTTACTGTTACTTGCAACGCTTGTACGTTGTTGTAAGTGTTAACAGTTAACACCATGTTTTAACATGTTTTAAAAAAGCTTTAAAACCCGTTTGTATAATGAGCATTATCCGAGCATTTAAGAAACGTTTTTGGGGTAGACCAAACATTTTAGTGGGAAAAATGGAACATCTGACTGGGGAAACAAAAGCATAACGTACAAAAGCCTGCATACATTACACTAAATGCATGCAATTTTACTAAGCTGAGTTATTGACTAATTGATTGATTGATTTTGAGTAAGGTATCACTTACATTTGGCGCTGTGAAAAATTATATACCCAAAATTATATTGCATATATTTGAAGAGTAAACGTTGTATTTTGCACGCCTCCAGGAGATATTTGTAGACGGCCGCAAATATGTATTTCCATCTGAATTGTCATAATTTTTAATTTTTAATTTTGCATGCCTCTGGGCGATATTTGCAGTATGCATTTCCATCAAAAATGTCATAATTTGTAATTTTCAGCAGGTTAGCAAAACTTTTCAAACACGTTTTGCCTCCATGTCAAAAAACAATTTTCTAAACTTAGCATCTTCTGTGATGAATTTAGTCGATACTCAAATAACGAACACAAGAAAACTCCCAAGACCGTCAAACTAAAAAAGTCTATCAAGACTGGCTCTGGGGTTGAACGCTCTCTTTATATATTCAGCTGGAGCTAGTTCAATAGATACACTTAATACATCTGATAACTGTGAGTTTCCCAAGTAAAAATTAAATATAAATTCATTTTTCAGATTCCCAAGTAAAAATTAACTATAAATTCATTTTTCAGATTCCCAAGTAAAAATTAAATCAGATATAAATTCATTTTTCGCTCGGCGTTGTCCTCGGCGTCGCCGTCGTCGTTGCATAAGCTCCTTATTGCTCAGTCTGGAGATGAGCAAAGTGCACATACCTGAGTGGACTATAATATTATGTGACTCAGTGTTACAAGTGCTTACTTTATTCGTACGCAGTTTTACTAACAGATTTCTTCGGCATTTCATTCGAACTGATAGTTTGAAAGCCTCGGGGCACAGAAATTTTGAATTCAAATTTTTGTAAATGTTTTGTCTTTAGAGAGATACTATGAACAAGGCGATATTTTTAGAACTTCGAGAAAAACACGTCAGCAGACTCTTCGAACATGTTTCACGCAAGGCATGTTGACAAACAACGCTTTAGGTGTCTTTAGAGTTTCTGTAATTTACAAGAAGATTGTAACAAAGTTTTGATTCTACAGGTCTTCGGCTTCGGATCGGAAAAGTATAAACGGAATTAGCCAATAATTTTTTTCCCTTAATTTACCGATAGCACCTTTATTTATTTTGTACGGCCTTGATGAATTGTTAGTTAGAATAAATTATTTTTAGTTTTCTTTTCGAAGGATTTCTCAAAAAGCTCACTGCTATTGTTAGTACTTTTTCTTAGTTCAAACTATGCCTTTTCCGAAGCGAAGCAATAGCAGTGTCTTTTTTACTTATTCTCCCAGTTTATTCGATTTTAAAGGAATATTCAGTAATATTAACTAACAATAATCATTCTTAAACCTTGAGCTGAACGTGCCTGGAATCATGATTGGTACGGTGTGTAAATCGAAAGATATGTATTCTATAGAATTCTGTTTGTTTGACTCGAAAGTCGTAAACAACTTAGTATTAAAATATTGAAGTAGGCGGACCAGAGCTAAAGTAAGGGAACGCCTTTTCTTCTCCGAAACATACTGTAAAGTTGTTGTTTGAGTTGTTTACATAAGGATCCTTAAGTTTGATTTCTGCTACACAATCTTGTTACTTGAGTTTGACATTGTTCTGTCAAATTATTCTTTGTAATTTTCATATTGCTCGTGCTGCTTTATTTTGTTCAGGCATGGTCGGGATAAAAGAGAAAATTCTAAAAAGAAAAAAAGATTTGGCAAAGTAAACTTTGGGAAGGCACACGACAACGCAGCCGCACTTGCTCGTAGAGTGGACTGCGCATGAGTTGACGTAAGCCTAAATTTACGAATTTGGCATTTTTGACGGCTGATTGACAGTTCGGGCCTTGGTTGGAATAAAGGAGAGCGAGCGAGATCTTGAGATCAGAGTAGAGTTATCCAGAGTTGAGTGGAAGTTGTTAATCCACGTGAAGTGTATACATCAGTAAGCAGAACTACAGTCCTTTTATTTGTCGTTTCACGCTAATCTTCCTCATCCATTTACCGATCTTGAAATTTTGTAGACCAACTATTATCTGCAGTGAAGTCAGTCGGGATTCGACATTCAACGTTCATAGAGCTCTACCCGAGAAAACAACCCTTATAAGGAACAGTCTTGAAAATGAAGTTTGTTATCGTGGCCGTTTTCATGGCAATCGTCTTGGCGGTTGGCGTCGATTCAGCGTTCGTTCACAACGTTACGAACGAAACACTGATCATCAATGGCACTGCTAACATTCACGCGAACGTGCAGCTACATGTTGCTATAGAAGAGATTTGGGCCGGTTTAACTGAAGGTAAAAAACCTGATAAATAATAATAACTTCGATATTCGATTCTTGTCTTTTTAAAATCGATCGGCTAGAGGCATATTCGCTCAAATACACTCTTGAATGTCACACTGGAAGTTACGAACTAATTAATCGTGAAGCCGACGAGACATGTAATCCGGATTACATTTGCAAGTCAGTTTTGCCAACCCTGACTAAAAACACCGCGTAAACCTGTAAACTAATACATGTTTCTGTTTTTCACTCTTGAAGGCCACCGATATCCCATCATTAACAGTGGTGACACCATTGCTTTGCGGTGGGCCTACACTTCTGGCAGCAACTCGAGGTATTGGCTACACTGTTATACACCTTCCTGCAACTGGAGCAGCTGCCCAGGCACTATTATCACCTCCGCAGGATGGTCCTCCTGCACTAAGCGAATTATGTTTACCATCACTGCCAAGGGGAAGATGGATGGAGAGGCAATCAACAGCGGTGATACAGTGTCACTTAGCTCCAACTACTATGGCAGCAGTTACCGGCTGCATTGCAACGTTTCTTCTACCAGCCAGTGTCGTGTTAACTCGTACGTACATACTTCACCTGATCACCCATAATTAAAAGCTGCAATAAAGCAATAGCCAAAATATATATCCGTACTTACATTAGAGTGCCAGCCTTGGTTTTTACTACTTTGTTTTTTTTACACTGTTCTCGTTTGTTATGAAGCAATGCCATGTCACCTTGACATAAGACATCCTTATAGTCTCCGCGTATAAAGGTATAGGGTTGATCGAAGTGGGCGCGCTAAGGGTTCTGGGAGTGGGTGTGCACAATTGCTTTCTTGATTTCAAAAGGTCTGGAAGCCGAATAGTACGTAGAACTTTAAGAATTTTCCCCGTGAAATTGGTTAATTTAAGGCAATTTTGCTGGATTGAAAAACTCATTCTAAAACTGATTTATCAGACACAAATCATAACATACTGAAAGACTCGAGATTTCAGGCCGAGATTTCAGTGTCAGTTCTTGGCGAGACATACCAGAGATTGAGTACTGGCTGAGGTCAGTTGAAAAGAAATTACCGTATTTATTCGATTTGACCTTGAGAGTGGGCGCTTATTCGAGGCTGGGCGCTTATTAAATTTTCACCATTTCTCGCAAGTAGTTAGTTTATTTTACAACAAATAATGAATAATAATAAAACTGTTCATTGAAAGTTTCTGTAAAATACTAAGAAACCTTGGTCTTCGGGGAAGTCTCTTAGTAGTACTAAGTCAATTTCAATCTCAATTTCAATAATAATCAAAGTACTCCTCTTGTGCTCTTCAGTTGGTGGGCGCTTATTCGAGGCTGGGCGCTTATTAACTTTTTCTGCCTACAGGGTGGGCGCTTATTCGAGGTTGGGCGCTTAATCGAATGAATACGGTAATATTGACACCGTAATTGGACTGAGATTCTCTCATTTTGCCACCCGCAGTGATTGACAAAACGGTACTGTATTTTAAATGATGTTTGATCGTTATCTTTTTAGGGTCACCAGTTCGATGACAGGAGGCGCCTGGCTGACCTATTCGTACGCCACTTTCGAGATCTACGCCAAGAACGCTGATGATGGTACCCCTGTGCAATACGGTGATGTTGTGGGCTTAAAATACCCGTACAGTTCCAACAGCGCCTGGCTGAGTTACTACGGCAGCGGCTACAGATATAGTCCCCGGAGCTGTAGCAGCAACAGTAAAACATCATGCGCAGCTGATAACACGAACAGTGGCTTCAAGATCTTCAAGAAGTTGTCATAAGTGAAGTTTTCAGACCTCGCTGAGGTCTAAAGTCCTCAACCAGAGATTCAAGCATAAACTGTAGATGTAGATTTTTTCGCGCTTGTTTTAATTAGATGATCGAGTAAAAGATCAAGTTAAGCTTCGGGAAAGTTCACTTAAATTGTCACAAAGGGTTTGTTTTGGTTTTATTTCCTATAAATAGTTAAGAAATTGAAAATAGAGTGTGATGTTACTGTAATATATGTTACTTTCTTATTCATTCGGACAAAATTAAACTTTTTTTGTGCTCAAAGACCCACAAGCATGCTGCGATGAGCTTTCTTCAGGCGTAATTTCCTCCCTTCACATATACTATGCCAGAGCGAGCTCCTGTCCCAGAGAAATTTGTTTAAAACAATTTGTCCGCAAAATTGTCCAAAATATAAACACTATTTCACGCTCAGGCGTTAAGCTGCAAAATAAAAGCACTGCTCGGTGATTGATCTAAATTTTAGGATTGCCCCAGAAGGTATATTTGCTGGTGCATGAAAAAAAGGGAAAAATTGCGTTCAGAAAATGGTTAAAATGGACTTGGCAAGAAAGTCGAGTGAAAAAAGACAAACAGAGAAGTTAAAAAAGCCAAATAAGCTAACCCTGGGGTTTATTGTCAATTCACTTGGTAACTTCGATCTATGTTCCCAAGATTTTGCAGACACAAGCAATGTGAAATTTGTGGATCAGTCAAGTTTTAAAGGCGCCAAATCCCAGATCTCTTTCGCCTGCTGTCTGAAATTTTAATACGAACTCCGAAGAGTGTTGTCCTAAGTGAATTATAACTTGCAATCAACGAGATTTTTGTATAAAGTAAGGAGTCCGAAGTCTAAACGAGGTTGTGCGAAGTCATCTAGATCTGTCGCAAGTCCCGTGAAGATCATGAGGTGTGAAGAACGAGGTCTGAAGTATAAAGACTTCACTTGAAGAGGCTAAATTATTCCAAAAAGCGATACTGCAACAACAAATGATGAAGGATAAAAGTAACTTTATTTTCTCACTTTCACTTCATGGGGCTATGAGTTGCTCATGTTCATAACTGAGAGAATTTCTCTTATCTGTGGTTTTGTTCTAAATGCCTCTCATTCTGATTTTTACCAGTTTATCAGACAATTATTCTTTGTTTCTATCTATTTCTATTTCAATATCGGAATTATTTTACTAATTTATACGCAAAGTGGAAATAATCTCAAGTTATTTGCAAATAAACTCACCTTGCCGATTATCCTTTTCCTGTTCAGTCAGAAAACAACCCACGTTTTGACTGATTAATTCTAAGAAAATTGAGTGCGATCATCAAGTTTGACCCCATCTACGTTTTTTTTTTGTTAATCAACTCACCTTACGTGAAACGTAGGCAATTTTGTAGACTCGCGCGATAAAGAATGAGACGTAAAACTCTCTCACTTTTCGTGCAACTTTTGTTTGCGTAAACCTTGAGTCTACGCTCTACATTTAGAGACAATAATCAGATCAAATTAATTTTTGAAACAAAGTTTTAAAGGAGGAGCTACATACAGTAACCGCCATTGTAGTCAGGTTTTAAAAATCGGCTCTAAATTAAACGTGCTGCTTTCGCATGGAACATCTGGGGCAAGTCATCAAGACATATGTAACAAATAACAGTGCAACGCGCCTTACCATGGCCACCAAACAAACGTTTTTTACAAGTGTGCTCTCGTAATATTATTATTTGTTTGACGAACACGCCTCCTTAGGAAGTTGAATACGATCAAATAGATACTTGTCATATCGTATTAATCAACAATACGCAGTGAAAACGTTAAATATTACAAGATGACACTTGTAAAAACGTTTTTTGGGTGGCCACGGTAAGGCGCGTCGCACTGTAACATACCAAATTAAAAAAAAGAAACATACCAAATAGTCTTTACAAGCTGTCCTCTTGCGGTTTTCGGTATATACCTGATTGAAAAATCGTTGACCCATAAAAAGCATAAACCGTGAACGATGCGCCCCCAATGTTTACTGGGAAATCGGAAAAAATAATCGTCGTTTGTGACAGAATAAACTGATAATCAAACAGGTTATATAACATAGCTAGCACAGCCGCGCAATCAGATTCAGTATACGTAAGCGTGCTCAAAATCCCGATGGAGCACGCTCATGACGTAATCGACGAGTGAAAATCTCACTGAGTAAAGCTCACACGCTGTGTTTCGCGAAAGCGATGACATATTATCTTCGGCATATGAAAAGTGAATCCTTTCAATATTTTCCAAGGATACGAGCTACAAGGTAAGCTGTTTATTACTAGTAATACGTGACTCGCAGGGCCTCGCGAAGCTCTGGGTTGGGGAGGGGGGGGGGGGTGTTATAAATAAGGAGTGGATTATTTGAAGCTGAACATTTATTGAATTGTACATATTCAATTTTCCACAGTATAGTAGGCAGGAAGATATATTTGTTAGAAATTTCAACGGGCATGGCCGCGACACCCTCGTTCCCAGGGTCTACTCCGCTTTGAAGATGGTGGCTTTTTCTGGTTCGTAAAGAGGTATAAAGCGTTGGGAAGCGCAGACTATTTTCAAAATCATCGACAAATTATTGGATAGTCGCATTTTGGACATTTATTTGATGGCATTAAAAAAAAAAAGAAGAACGAATGGCAGGAGGATTCGAAGCCTCTGTCCGCGCGCCCCTGATGGCGATGAAAGATTTATAGCCTGAATAGGCGTTGAGGGAGTATTATGAGTATTATGAGTATTATGTGGGAATTATTTTTATCCGAAAAGAAAAACGATAAAAATGAAAGGCTCAGGATTCGAACCAACAAAAAAAAAAAAAAAAAAAAAAAAAAAAAACCTAGCCGGATTCGAACCCCCGACCTCAGTTCCGAAGATCTGATTTCAAGTTCGACGCCTTACCATTAGGCCACCAGCGCGCGGCGGCCGTGTGACGTCATTTCCGCCACACACCAAGCTCACAAATATATATATATAGAAATATATACCTGATTGAAGAAACGTTGACCTTGAAAAGCATAAACCATGAACGATGGGACCCAAATGTTTACTGGGAAATCTGAAAAAAATCATCCCCAACTGTGACAGAATTAACATTATGATATCACAGGTTGCATAAATCATGCTCTTTATCCCCCTAAAGAAAAAAATATCTTGATTATCAATAAATGGAATATTTCTTAGCGCACCAATGCTGCCTTCCCAGAATGCCATTCGGTCTTATCGTTCATGGTTTATGCCTTTCACAGGGTCAACCTTTCTTCAATTAGGTGTATACTAGTTTTACCTATCGGTAAGTGCCAACGAGCGAAATACTCATGTTTGTTCATAAGAACAGATATTAAATGGTTTTTGATAGAACTATATTTGAAATGACCAAAATATGGTAAATTGTATTTTAGGTAATATGCTAAAAAAGTGCCACTGGTGTTCATAAATGACACAGGCTTGATAGCCTGCGTAGCAGGCGCCGTAGTTTCCAGCGCGCGTATTCTCGCGATCGCGCACTCTTTTAAACACACTAAAAACGTACACAGATGTCTGCTACGTAGGCTACGGGATTGACAGATTGATAACTCTTGACAAATCTTTAAATTCTTTTCAATGTTAAAATGTCACAAAATGTAGGCAATAAATGAGGTTTAATCACTGTTTTGTTAATACAACACGCGATGGTTAAAATTCCCAAAAGGGATAGTTGCATTTCAAGAACTTCTTATATTCAAATCCCAAAATCAAAACTGCTAAGATGCTTTTTAAAAAATAATTTTCAGTAATCAGAAACAGTAATGCACGGGTCAGATTTCAGTCTCGCATGCATGCGAAGTGTCATGTTCAATTACGCAAAACTTGAAAAATTTGAACAGAAAACAAAACTTGAACGGTCAAGGATTATTTGGAGACAAAATTTTTATTCAAGTTAAAATTACATTTGCCGTTAGAAGCAAAAAACTTTTGACTTTCTTGTGTGTATGACATGCAGTAATTTTAGTGAGCGTCGCTTTGTATTGATGTTATTCCTACGCGGAGCGAAAATGCGTGCCAAATAAAATATAAACGGTACTTGTTTTGGAATAAATCATCAGTCAAACAATTACTATAAACACAATCAACACTAAAAAGAAAGCATTTACCCGACTTTGGCATTCTCATAAGTCAAGAAAACTCTATTTGAAGTCAACAGTCCGCTTTTGATTTTCATGTCTCTCTTCGATCGTAAATCAAAGGACTCCAAAGTCGAAAGATTATTTCATCGCTTTAAAGACCTTGATGTTCATTTTTTCGACGGTCGAATATTCTGGAGGGTATTCTCTTTCGATTTATAATTCCCTAAAGTTGTATTTATCGGTAACGGGATGAATGACCACATTGAAAATTTTAACAGCGAGCCGCGTGGACGCCATTTTGGTCATTTGCTCCCTAGCAAGGAGTGAGAGACTGGGAACCAGTTGGGAAGAACAATACAACCCAAATATGGGGTTTACTTACACTCAAATATGGTCAAAAAAAGAGTCCCTTACGCAGAACTTAAGATTTTCTCTGCCTATATACTCATACGCACACGGCTCTATGATTCTGCCGCCTCGACAGCCTCGCCTCTTGGCTCGGCTGTCTCGTTGGCAATGACCGTATTAAAACTCCACACGAGATTTCATCTCGCCTGATCCCTTTGAGGGACAAAATTATACACCCCGCTACGCTCGGCCTTCGGCCTCGCTTCGCGAGGAATTACGAGACGGAGAGCGAAAGAGAAAATAAATTCGATTTTGCCGACAAAGTTGTTTGTGTGCTTTTCTTCACTCAAACAACAACAACTAACGTGTGAGTCTCGAAGGACGAAAATCATTTTTTCACGGCCCTAACGTGGAAGAATGGGCCAACCATGAATGACAACAGCTCGATGGCACTAAAAACTAGCTGCTTAACGAAAGTTTTCGCGTTTTAAGCATTACACCAAAGCTTCTACGGCTCTGTTGTGATTTTTCCGCTCGGGAAAAATTTACTTCATCGGGCGCTTCATTCAACTACCGTTTTCAAAAATAAATGTTTATTTACATCAATTACAAATAAAATCGGTCCACAAAAATACTTAAAACTAAGCATGGAACCGAATTCTTTGACTCTTTTAACCCTAGGAATGTGTTCGGCTGTTCGAGGTTGTTTTGTTTTGTTTTAATTTTCTTCCACTCGGAAGTAAACATTTTAATTTTAATTCAGCGAAAACTAACCTCAGAATATTTGCTGTTTTCATCAATTTTGTTTCCTTCGCTCTGCCACCGTATAAACTTAGTCAATTTATCAGCCATTTGAAACAAACTGCTCCAATCGTGTAAACTTGTACAGTACATGTGTAATTTATTGCTCGACCGCTAAGTTTATGTTCTCACACTGCACATAAACACAGTTTTTTCCCGCGGTCGGTTTTGATGCACAATTCCACCAGCAATGTTATAAAACAATTGGTTCATGCTTTTAGCTGTGCTCCATCGAGTTATGGAGCACTTGGGAAGTTTGGAGAGCACTCAAGAAGCTAGAGTTGCCCTCGGCTATCGCCTCGGGCAACTCTTACGCTTCTTTCGTGCTCTCCAAACTTCCCGCGTGCTCCATAACTCGATGGAGCACGCTAAAGCATGAACCAATTGTTAAGTATAAATCATGCTCTCAAGGCTCTCAAAGAAAGAAAACATCTTGATTATCAATAAAATGACTATGACTAAGCTTACCAAGACTGTCTACCCAGAATACCATTGGGTCATATCGTTCGTGGTTTATGCTTTTCACAGGGTCAACGTTTCTTCAATTAGGTATATACTGTTACTTCGTTGTCGACCTCACAAAACCAGGACATTTTAACATTCTTTTGAACGGGTGGAACATAAAAACTCTCAAAAGCTGGCTATGTTCATTCAGCTACTGCGCGTGCGCAGGTGAGCGAAAGATCAACTGTTTTCGTAGACGAACGTGGCTCAATTTGTTTTCAGAAATCATTTAACATTGACATACTTAAGGATAATAAGAAAGGGTTCATCGAAGTATGCTTTGTTATCTAGTGAGATTTTACTCGAACTGGAAAAGAAGTTCAAGATGGCATTTTCCATTCGAACCAAAAATTCCGTTAATTTCGAATACGGAGTTAGAGCAAATAGTCCCCAAATTTTCCTGAAAAGTTTTCAAAAAACTGTCGATTGCAACAAAAATAGTCTGTGGTCTTCGAAGTCCAATTTCCCAAATGGGAGATTTTTCAATTTAGTTATTTCCAAATTGGAAAACTTAAACATGTTGCTATATGAACTTTAATTTGACGCAGCTGTCCCGCTTACTAGAGGAAAGTTGACATCGCCCGTTTTGCAGTCGTTTGTTTCTGATCATCCAGGGCAACGCTAAATAATAAAATAATATAAAACTATATAATAAAAATAAACGATAAGTCTCAGCTTGCGGGAAAAAAGGTAGTAACTCAAGATGTCGACCTTTGATCTGAGCAGGAGTCCATTGAGACTGAAATGACTAGCTACTTAAACACAATGGAACCTCTCCTTGTATACATATCTTTTTTAGAATCGTCAGAGCAGGGCAACTGTCTGTTTTGAAGCCTAAAGTTGCTAGCTGCGACAAACACCACCACAGTGACACAGTGTCTCTTGCCATTCTTGGAATTATCAACTCGTGCATAATATTTCTACTGCTTTTCTGACATTTTAGTGTTCTGCAGCATTAAATTTTGAAGTTTCAGTTAGCAATTCTAACTCTGTTCTGCAACTATTTTAATTCCAGCTGAGTAAAATAGCAGCAAGAGAGGATCTTCTCTTGAAAGCAACATGTTTTCTTTTCTATATAACTCGCATGTTTCATGGGGTACAAGTTGCCGCTGCGACAAGCACCCTACCGGCAGTTATTCAAACCCAGCTGCCTCGTCCCCAGGCGTTTTCCTCCTTGGTCGTGCGCGGTGCGCTTTGCGTTTTGGGATTGATAGTGCGCAGTTCACTTAGCGCTGTTGGACCATCTATCCTTGCGCTCCCTGTTTTCCCGCCTTTAACGACCGGCCGATCGGCGCCTGGGGACGAAGTAGTAAACCCAGCAAGTAAATAGGAAGCGCTTGCTTTCTTCGTCTTGCACACTTAAACGTATTTCGATTGTTTGTTTCTTCCTTTTTACGGTTTTGCATTCGCAGTTTACAGTTTGTCGGCAGTATTCACGATAAATTTTAACATACTATCTAGAATGGCTTGTAAAATGTACTATGTTGCGTCGCCATCAGAATTTCGGATGGAAGGACTTATTAAAACTTAGTGGATGGCGTATACAAGATTAATACCTCTTAATTGGGTTTCATAACATTTTTCTTTGTACGCAAATATTCACGGTCTTCATTTCTATAAGCAATAATAGAGAAAGGGGTTGGTTAATCAGTACAGGAACAAGTCCCAGCGCTCAGACTTTAATAGACGCACAGGCAAACTTAAGGACGTTCGCGCTAATTGTTTATGCGCATCCCTACTGCGCACGTAATTCATGTCGCAACGCCATGCCACGTCATACCTTGAGCGCACGCGCTGAGTAAAACTTCTAAGAACATATAAGGCGAGTTGCCTTTCCGCTAGCTTCGCTTGCAATTTGCTCTCTTAAATGGTCGGTGACCCCTACTTTTTTCTTAACGGATCACTTTTGTTAACTAATATCTCCGTTTTGCGAGAAAATGAAAAAAATCTATCGAGTGGAAGTTTGATTTTTTGTCACACTGACGGTTTGAATTCCACTTTTTGAGCTTTCCTTTTTGCCGTACGACAGTTTCAAATGCGTTTTTTCCAGGGTTAAGTTTTACAAAAAAGATTGCAAAACTAGGAATTATTTACACAACAGACGCACTTCTACAAAATGTGACTAAGATCGTTAGCCTCCGTTTACTCATCTTAGATATTTTTTAACTATAAACCCTGTAAATCATGCTGAATTACGTGCCCCAATTTTTCAAAATCAGGGTAGTTTTCCACACGCTTTTTCTCTAAAACGAAGTCGGTGACCCCAACTTTTTTTTTGCATTTCTGACACAAGTAACTCATTATCTGACCGCAGTAAAAAAATTAAAGAAATCTATCGAGTAGAAAATTTTGGCGCGAACGTCCTTAAGTTGAAGGCCAAAAGAAACTGCTGCACATTTTTACAAATTGCGTTACATAGGCCCTTTCTCTAACGGTGAAGCTTTGTAAACGCTATTGTAATGAGGCAGTGTTATATCCCGTGTGACTTACACGAAGTAGTTGTTAGATGATATAACTAGTGTGTCTTTAATACACGAAGCTGCGTCAGAATAAACCATGTGCTTTTGGAGTGTACACATCGAGTGAATTTGGAGTGTTACAGGCAGCTCCGTAAACGCCATTGTGATAATTTAAATGTCAAGCTTGTATACTCTTCCTTCAAAATTAGTATTGATTCGCAGGAGAGCTCCGTTTGCGGGTTGTACATAAATTTTTGTTTGCTAACTGTAGTGCTAGCAACATTGGTGAAACCGCTCGTCATTTTTTCGAGCGAGTACGTGAGCATTTGTATTCGAATAAAAGCTCTCATGCGAATGTACAAACACTATGCTTCAGAAGAATGTCAGAATTCATGTTCTCGGGAGTCTTTTACCATAATGGACGCCGCTGCCACTAAGTTTTAAGCCAAAATTAAGGAATCTATGTACATCATGTACATTAATTTGTTGTCAATCGGTGTAATTTGTTTTAGCTACGTGTGCTTTTCTTTAATAGTAACGCTTATTGTCACAAAGATGTAAATTTGCAAACATATTCAAAGTCAACAATTTACGAAATTCGTCTGCTCTAAACTAACATTGCTCAAACCATGCACCGCTGTAGCTTTTGCTCAATTATGGAATTCCTTAACTTATATTAGGTCTAAGAAACACCAAATTAATAGAGCAATTTAAAAGGGAAATAAACTGACTATTTCGATCATCGGTTTCGCTTATACTGATGAAGATTTTACCGAGTTTAAATAAAAGTTTTATGTATATATGCATGTAAAGATATTCTAACTGCTGATGACAGACGTTCCAATGTTTTTAAAACTAAAAAGCGCCATTGTTCTTTTTCTTAAAAATTTGAATATGTTTCCCTAGGTGCTTGTCTTCAAGCTGACTAAAATGTCACAACTTAATTTGACTTTTCAACACGTTAGCGAGACTTTTCGAACATGTTTCGCTTTAATGTCGAAAAACAATTTTGTAAACAAAGTAGAAAGCATCGTATCATCTGTAATGAGTATACTCGATATTCGACATTCGACGTTAAGAAAAGAAAGAACTCTTGACCGAGAGCCTTGAAAATGAAGTTCACAATCGTTGTGGTGTTTGTAATATTCTGTTCAGCGGTTGGCGTGGACTCTGAGTCCGCTGGTAAGTAAGAGAGATTACAAAGCCGGTTTATCTGACCTCAACAACTTTTAACAACGACCACCTCGCTTTTCCATTTTTGCAGTCGAATGGAAAACAGTCTTACCCGCCATAACTTATGATTTGTGGTAAAAATACTCCATTTTTTTTGTAGTGTCATTTCGTGCAGACGTACAGACCGATAAACGTTTTCACGACTTGCGGAAATCGAGTACTTTTTTTGCGAAATCGAATATATTTTCAAGTCAATCTTTTCAGAGGTAACTTGTTCATTCTTCTGTGTGTTTTTTTTTCCTGAAGGCCACCGTTCTCCCATTATCAGCGGTGACACAGTTGTTCTGCGATCGGCCCAGACTTCAAAAACGACGAGATGGCTCGAGTGCACGAAAGCGTCATGCGGCTGGACAAACTGCCAAGGCACTGTCATCTGGTCCTCTTGCTCAAAGCAAATGCTTTTTATCATCAAGGGGAAGAAGGAAGGACGTGCAATCAACAGCGGTGATACAGTGTCACTTAGCTCCGTAAACTACGGTCCTCGTTATCGGCTGTCCTGCAGTAACTCGACTAGCGCCCCGTGTTGCGTAAAAAAGTAAGACATCCAGTAATTCACTCGGTAATAAGTTATAATCTAAAATGATTTCTGGCAACGACCATAGCCAACAAAATAAGCAATAAAATAATTTTTAGGTCTTTTTTTACCTCACGAATAATTTTAATATTTTTAATGTTTCTGTAATGATTTTTAGTGAATGAAACATAAGGCGGCTTTAACAGAAAATAGCGCCGGAAGATAGCTTCTTGCTCTGATGTGACACTTCTTATCGAAATGTAGAAGATTTTCTTGATTTGTTGCCCGTATATTAAAGGTTTTAGGATTACCGGTAGTTGTATTTGTCAGTAAGATCTGTTGTTGTTTTTGTAGAACTACCAGCTCAATGATGGGAGACGACTGGCTAGAATATTCCTACGCCACTTTCCAAATCTTTTCCGGCGATGCTGTTGATGGTACTGGTCAGGTGGAAAACGGTGATGTGGTGGGCTTCAAGTACCCGTACAGCTCCAACAGCGCCTGGCTTACTTACTTTGGCCACCAGTTCTTTCCCCTTGACTGCAGCAGCGAGAGCAAAAAAACGTGCGCAGCTAAAAACAAACCCACTGGCTTTGTAATCTTCAAGAAGATGTGAAGTTTTGAAGAACTGAAGTTCCAAAATCCTCAACCAGAGATTAAAGCATGAACTGTAGAATGATGTAGATTTCTTTTCGCGCTGGAGTTAAATGAGTAAAAGCTCAAGTTGTATTAAGGTTCTGTGAAATTCATTTGAATTGTCGCAAACGATGTTGTTTTCTTTATATTTTAAATAAAAATCGTTGAGGAAAAAAGAATGTGTGATGATACTTGCGTAGGGTGAAATGCTGATAATGGTAAAATGACCTCTACAGAAGATTGCGCTCACTTTTAGTCTCCTTTCGCTTTTTGTTCCTCCCTCGAATAGGTCTAAATAATTGTCGCTACTCCAAGTCGTCTCTTTCATCAAAACAGTTATATAATACCTTTACTGTAATTACAGAGTGATTATTTTCTTTCGGGTTCCGTGGAAGTAGCACTTACATAAAGGGTAAAAAGTGAAGTTTACTGTTAAAGTTCAAATGATTTAAAGAACTCCCTTACTGCGCGAAATACCCCAAATTTCATTGCCAAATGTCATTTCCGAAAGAAAGTCTGATTAAGGTTTAAGTGCAAAGTCATAATCTGAATTATGAAATCTTTATCTAAGCCTGGCTAAATTCTTCCAAGAAAATGACCTCGCAGCAGTCAAAAATGCGAGGAAATAAAGGAACGTCATTTATTTCTCAGACTATGCGCTATTGAAGAACACAAGGCGTTGTGTTGTTCAATTTAGCCTAATCAAAATTTTTGGCTTCATCAGTTCCTTATAGTTTGTTCATATAATTTTAATGAGAAATTAAACTCCCTCGCTGTTTCAGTTTTCCTTTTTCCCTTCAATAAATATAATTGAACATTTGTCTAAGCGATAGAAACAAAATAAAAAAGAAAGAGAAAGATAGTTTTATTGACACAACAAAACGAAGCAAATCTTGCATGACTATTGAAGACAAAGTAAATTAAGTCACTGTATCAGGGGGGTCTTTCTACCTTAAATTTTGCAATAAGAAGAGGAACTTGAAAAACGTGATTGATTGATCGATTGACTGATTGACTGACTGAGTGAGTGGCTGATTGATGCACCTGATGTCTAAGTGAACTGAGAATATTAAATACGCACGTTCAAAGGTAAATGGCCGTAGAAGGCTTGTTTAGTCTCTTTAGTCGTATCGGAATTGCGCTCTATGATTAACGGTATGCAGTTTTGTTTATAGATTTTATATTTCTTCTGCATTTTATTCGAATTGATAGCGCGGAAGCACCGGGATACAGTCGTTTTGAATTCAAACTTTGTAAATGTTTTGTTTACACCGAGAAAAACACGTTTGCAAACTCTTTGAACATGTTTCACCTTAGAAGGTCAGTCAAGTTCAGACAGTTCAGTGTAAATCAAACGTCATCTGAAGTGAATGAAGTCAGTCGGGATTCGACATTCAACATTCGCGGAGCTTCATCACGAGAAAAGAACCCCTTAGCAAGAGCCTTGATAATGAAGTATATAGTGGTGGCCGTTTGGGTGTGTTTCTTGGCGTCATTCCTAGCGGTTGGCGTGGATTCAGCTGTAAGCTCTTCGAGCACCGAGCTGAGCATCAGCGCACCTATAGAAGAAATTTGGGCCGCGCTATCTCGCGGTAAAAAAAATAAATTACAATAACTTCGATAAATTCAATTTTTAGAGACAAATCTGCTATAGTTGAGTAAAAAAGAGTGTTCAATGTATGAGTATTGTTTATATGTTGCGATTGCGTAAGGCCCGATATGAAATCTAGTAAAATTTGAAAATTAATTTTGTCGGGTTTGTTAGAGACCTGACATAAAACGCTGACGCATTTACATCGTCCATTCAGTTTTTAAAAGCTAGGAAGACTTTTACAATAACTGTTTTTTTTCTCTTTTTCTTCTTCAAGGTCACCGATATCCCATCATCCGCAGTGGCGACACCATTGCTTTGCGATCTTCCATCCCTTCTGGCAGCTACAGTAAGTACTGGTTGTACTGTGCAAGAACGTGCGCTTGGTATAACACCAAAAGCACTATTATCACCTCCTCGGGATGGTCTTCTTGGACAAGCCACATGAAGTTTATTATCACTGCCTTTGGAAAGATGCGCGGAGAGCCCATAGACAGTGGCGATTTCGTGTCTCTGTACGGCACTGGCTATGGTAGCAGTTATCGGCTGCGTTGTACCTCGTCTTCCTCTACCAAGTGTGAGATTACATCGTAAGTACAAACTTCACTTGATGACTTTTGATCCCGAATGGTTAGTTACATAATGATTAAGGATTAATCGTTTCAGTAAAAATACAGTTTCTGGTACAATATGCTCTGGCTGTAATCGTGATAACGCTTCTTCTCTCTATCAGAATGTGAATGGCTGCTCTATTAATAAATTGAAATAAGAAATTATATCTTGGGTCATTTTCCTTTTGTAGACTCACCAGCTCGATGACGGGAAGCTACTGGCTGTACTATTCATACGCCACTTTCCAGATGTACTCCTATTACGCTCCTGATGGTACCCCTGTTCAATACGGTGATTTCGTGGGCTTCAAATACCCGTACGCCTCCAACAGCGCCTGGCTGACTTGGCGCAGCAGCTACTTTTATCCCCGTAGCTGTAGCAGCAATAGCAAGTCATCGTGCGCAAGAGAAAACACTTGGACTGGCTTCCAGATCTTCAAGAAGTTGTGAAGCTTTGAAGGCCTCAACTCCCAAAGTCCTCAACCAGAAACACAAGTATAAACTGTAGAAAAAATCGGATTTTTTTCGCGCTTCAATAAATGAGTACAAGACTCAAGTTAAGCATCGGGGAATTCATTTGAATTGTCGCAAAGGGCTGTTTAGTTTATTATTTCTAATAAAACAGTTGAGGAATTGAAAAATGTGTGATGTTCTTGTGGATTAACTGATAAAATGAAATTCATATTGTGGCCTTAACGCAACTGCGGTAATTTTTTTAAATTTATTATTTCTTCACCTCACACTGTACAGAAATTTTTCAGAATTTTTTTTCAGCCCATCATTTCTGGCTCCACCATTACAGAAGGCCATAACTAGACTTTCAATATACTTTACCCAGTTTTGTCTGCAATAAAGGCCAAATTTATATAAACGCTAATGTGATCAGGAATTTGGATTCTAAGAGCTTTAAAATAATAGCGCTGCTCGGTGAATGACCCGTGAGTAATTTTCTGCTACTGTACTACTACTTTCAGTAACGATTAAAAGAGAGAGACTACATACAGAAAAAAGTCGAAAACGACGTTAGAACGTCAAGTGAAAGGAGACAGCTAGAGAAATGTAAAATGAAAAATAAAAAGCTCTGGGGTTCATTGTCGATTCATTCGGCTATTTTCGTTTCGGAGTGTGAAATCTGTAGTGCAGTCAATTCACTAAAGCACCAAGTCGCTAGCGCTACCTCTTTAATTTCCATTCGAAATAATCCAAAGTCTGAAGACTGCTTTCCTAAGTGAATTCTGGCTTCATCCGGCGACCACCAGCTCTTATGTAATAAGGAACAAATTTCGAATGAATCTGATCTGTGCGAAGCCATGTTGGTCTTAAGTCCCCTAACGACAGAGCAATTTTTCACAGCAGCCAAGACTGTGCCAAGCAAAACTGGGCTACTTAGCTCAATATAAAACCTCCTCTGTCTCGTAACCCACCTTAGTGATGCGATTTTAAAAAAAGACGAGTTACTACCAAAAAACAGGGCAGGACAAGCCATTTAAAACAAGGATTTTTTTTAAAAAAATGCCAAGTTTTAACTTAACTCAGATCCCAAAGACACTTCTGCCGACGTTTTCAATCGATTCAGTACAACATTTGTCTTCCCGTTAATCTGGCAAATAAAATCAAGTGCAATGTTTGTAAACAGTTGCCCGAAAAAATTGTACAGTTTACGCAGTTAGAACGCTAAAAATTACCCGCTTACAGTCAACAAAACAATAATTTTATTCATAAATTTTATAGTATAACGTGCCTAATTTATCTCTTCATTATTGAAGGAAATTTCTAAATACACGAAGACACTGTGTGTTTCTTCAATATCATTTGCTTTTGTCGTTTATACGGAATTTAATTCTCTGTTATTGCGAACTATTTCAGTCTCTGCGAAGGTTTTTTTCTTGCAGTAATGCTCCTATTTAGACATGAGTAGAATCATGTACAGGCGCAGTGAAAACGCCTTGTATTTATACAGTTCAGGTTGTAATTTACACCTCATTCTGTCAGGTTTTCCCGACAATTCACCGGTATAATTTGTACACCTGGGCCCGGTCTTTGCTAAGTAGGATGATGGCCATCAGACTAATCCGAAATTATTGTCGATCGCCTTAATTCTGAACGACCATTCCCAGCGGAAAAGATAGATAGAATAGAATGAAAAGTCATTACGCCTGCCGCTTTAGGAGATGGTTATAATAATAAAATAACTGATGCTACGAGGAGGAAACAAGGAAATGTTTAAATAGTTTCCAAGTCTCAGGGTTTATCCAAGCAGGAAAAGCACGAGCGCAGGTTTACAGCTGCGGTACAATTACAATTTCAAAAGGGCAAACGCAAACGCAAACGTGATAGCAAAAAATGTCCATGCGTTTGAAGCAAGAACCAAGGGAACGAAGACCCTGGGTACGAGGATGGAGCAAGGAACGTAACGTGCGCCTGCGCAATTTTTTCCCGAGATCGCGGTCATGTCCATTCTCGACCCCAGAGCCTTGTCTTTTGCACGTGCGTGAAAGAACTCTGGAGTCGAGAATAGGACATGTCAGGCTTCGCTTGCTTACGCTTGCATTTGCAGTTCTTACACGTGAAGCATGCGAAAGTGCAAGTGCAAGCCATGAGTTAGGAAACGGAATATTCTCCATTTATTGCGCTTACGTTTGCTCTTGCGTTTGTGTCGCACCTGTGAACCAAGCTAATGCTCCGCTAGTCAATATGTGTGTCGCCTAGCAAACCCGCGAGTCGGAAAATTCTCGAAGATAAGCCCGAGGCTTTGATTATTTGTTCCGTAGAGTTGTTATACATATACACAAGGCCATAGAGAATTCCCCTATGGCGGATTTCAGCCCTCGTCCTCCGAAGACGTCGAAAAGAATCTAGCAATTTTTTTCTTTGATATAACAGATTTATGCGTTGGCGACACGACGCCATTAATTGTTTGATCTGCAGGGTGGTATTCCCGTAAACTGTGCCACTGCGCAATAGGTTTCTTTGAAGTCATAGCCTCTTTCCAGTGCTGTAGTTCCAGGCCCTCTGCGTTAGTCCCTAGGACAACGCGGCCTACAACTTGATCCGGAGAGCTTTCCATCTCCTGTTTGACAAAGACTTGCAGACGAATGTCTTCCAAGTTTGCGTCGGCAACATCAAAGGCTAGAGCCTCGTTATAAACCGGAAATAAGCTGCCTGTTCGTAGAGTTGTTGTTTTTCGCTTGCGTTGTCTCTTTTTGATGTTAATCATTACAACTTCGACGTAAATGGCTAAAATTGCAAAAGAACAAAACGAAATTTCATTAGAACGTGCATGGCATTAGATGGTATTTCCTTTTTCTCCTTTCATTTTCTAA
Source organism: Oculina patagonica (assembly GCF_052425735.1). Lineage (NCBI taxonomy): Eukaryota > Metazoa > Cnidaria > Anthozoa > Scleractinia > Oculinidae > Oculina > Oculina patagonica. The sequence goes on from NC_135764.1 coordinate 3,185,485, forward strand.
GGGATGTGAGGTGATGTCATAACGTGTCATATAGTTTCATGTTATGAAAAAAAAAACCTTATCGTGTTAAAATAAAGGATATGATGACGATGATAATGATGATGATGATGATGATGATGATGATGATGATGATGATGATGATGATGATGATGAAAACAGAGAGCGTGTTATATGGTTGCCATGTAGTAGAAAATGTTCTGAGTAACTGATAATTGCACCGTAGAATCCTTGCGCGTTGTTAATATTATTACACGGCAAAGCAGTTTGATCAGCAATATCTAGAAATTGCCAACCAAAACGGAAATTTGATTAACTTAGCCTTACACAACCAACATATTGTCAAACAGACGAGTGGAGAAAAAAGAAGATCATTGTGACTATCTTTGTGTACGCCCATTGTATAAGATCTACGTTTTTACCGATTTCTTAGCTCAATTTAAATTGTATCTACTGCGCGTGCTAATATCGATATTTGTTTCATGTGCTCTGACCTGGAAAACCTTCCTTGGTAGGCTTCAAGTGCTGTGCCTTAAAAACAACAATTGTCAGTCGTCTGGTCAGCGGCATAAACATAAGTGAGAACAACACTTGACCGAAGCCAAGGTCACGTGGTTGATCTTTGACCTGTCATGAAAGAAAATATAAAGACAGAAATATTGCCTTGGAAATTTGCCTCAATGTTTACATAATTTCAGTTCCTTGAGTCCAGCGAGAGGGAGTGGTTAACAACATTCATTGCAATTACTTAAACCTCGTCTCATTTTCTTTAATTTGAGCAGGCTGTGGCTCGATCTTGGTTTATAATAAGAAGCTCAAGAGTACGCAAGGAGTGGCTATTTAGTGGAATCAGAAGATCAATGGGCACCAGCATTTTTCGCGCTTTTTTCGATATAAATAGCCTTCATGTGATAAACGCGAAAAGCGAGACATGTCATTTTTTGTGATTTTCATTCATCGTTCTACTAAATTCTTTCGACGTATGCACCTGTGTTCCTGTGCGCCTTGCATTTCACTACAGAGTGTCTTTACTTCTTGTGTTGTAGACGGACGATAGTAGCAGAGAAGAGGTCACATAAATTGAATCCTATTCTTTACTGCTAAAGCCTGCTTACAAGGAACCTACTGAAGTTTTTATATTTCTCAACTAACTCTCATTTGTTCTATTTCGCGCCTGTCTATGAATCATTTCGTCTGTTGTAAACAGGCGATAGTAGTAGCGAAAAGGTCACATAAAGTGAATCCTCTTCTCTACTGCTGACGTCTGTCTACAAGCATCTTGTCTTTTTACTTGTCTACGGAAGATCATTCCTTCTAATCCGCGCCTTCCTTTAATCACTGTTTTGTTGTAGACAGACAGTGACAGTATAGGATAGGGTACACTTAAAGTAAATCCGATCCTGTAATGTTACCGTCTATTTACAAGGCACTTTCTGAAGTCCTTGTATTTTCTCCACAAGCGATTGTTCTTTTCAATTTACGCCTGTTACTCTAGCAGTACTTTTCTGCAGACCATTCCTTCTAATTTGCACTTTTCTACTAGCATATATATACAAGGCATCTTCTTAGTCCCGGTAATTCTCTACAGATAATGATTCTTTCTTTTTCGCACCTTTCGACGAATTATTTATTTTTCTGGTGTAGAAAGACGGTGACAGTATAGGATAGGGTACACTAAGTAAATCCAATCCTGTAATGTTACGTCTATTTACAAGGCACCTCATGTAGTCCTTGTACTTTCTCCACAAATGGCGATTGTTCTTTTCAGTTTACCCCTGTTGCTATAGCAGTACTTCTCTCCTGATCATTCCTTCTAATTCTATTTCTACTCTGTTAACAAGGCATCGTCTGTAGCACTAGTACTCCTCTATCGACAACCCATTATAATTCTGTTGTAGAAAGACGATAGCCGTATAGGATAGGGTACACTAAGTAAATGCAATCATATACTGTTACCGTCTATTTACAAGGCACCTCCTTCACAAACAATTGTTCTTTCTTATTCGCACCTGTCGCTGTAGCTTTAAAGTACTTCTCCGCAGAGCATTCCTCATTCTAATTTGCCTATGTCGTTACTACACTTTTTAATTAACACTTCTGTACACTTTTGAATTTCTCCACCAGCGATTGTTCTTTTTAATAGCAGTACTCCTCTGCAGATCATTTCTTCTGATTTGCCCATTTCTACGTATACTAAGGTCTGTTAACAAGACATCGTCTGTAGTACTAGTACTTCATTCTGTTGTAGAAAGACGGTTACAGTATAGGATGGGGGTACACTAAGTAAATCCGATCCTGTACTGTTAACGTCTATTTACAAAGCACCTCCTGTAGTCCTTGTATTTTCTCCACAAACGATTGTTCTTTTTAATTTACGCTTGCTGCTGCAGCAGTACTTATCTACAGATCATTCCTTCTAATTAGCGCTTTTCTACTACTAACGTCTGTTAACAAGACAACCTCGTTCCCAGGGTCTCTCTCTCCCTGCTCTGGGGGACGGGGAGAGAGAGAGAGAACTCGGGAACGAGGTTGTCTTCTTAACAAGACAACTTCTCTACTCCTAGTTCTTCTCTACAGATGATGATTCTTTCGTCTTCCCACCTTTCGACGAATTATTTATTATCCTGTTGTAGAAAGACAGTAACAGTATAGGATGGGGCACACTAAGTAAATCCAATCCTGTACTGTTGACGTCTGTATACAAGCACCTTGTTTTTTTTACTTCTCTACGGCAAATCATTCCTTCTAATCCGCGCCTTCCTTTAATCACTTTTTTTGTTGTACAAAGACGGTTACAGTATAGGATGAGGGTACACTAAGTAAATCCGATCCTGTACTGTTAACGTCTATTTACAAAGCACCTCCTGTAGTCCTTTTACTTTCTCCACAAACGGTTGAAGTTATATAGTTATTGTACTTCTCTATCTACAGTCAATCATTTCTTCTAATGTATTATTATAGTAGTATAGGAGAAAGCACACCAGTCTGCTTCTAACGTCTCTTTACATGCAGGCACCATCTGTAGTCCTTGTGCATCTCTACAGACCATCATTCATTCTAATTAGCGCCTTTCTATACTACTTCGTATGTTTACCACTCGCTCTCTCTAGTCTTGATATCTCCCTTTATACCATGCCATAGAAAATACAGCCAATCAGAATACAGGAAAGCCGTTGTATATTCGACGGTATTCAACCCAACCTTCCCATCGTGCGCTGCGGTTTTATTCTCGATGAAATTAAGTAAGCGTATTTTCTATGGCATGGTATAAAATAGTTACACAACACTTTCTCGTGGTATACTATGGAATATCCCACTTGTCACTTGTATTTTCTTCGTATACACACTCGCCTAAAGGCTCGTGTGTATACCGAGAAAATACAAGTGACTCGTGGGATATTCCATAGTATACCACTCGAAAGCGTTGCATAACTAGTATATATAAGATCATTCCTCCGAACTCGCCTTATACCACGGGCTCGTCTGGAACTAAGTGAAATGTCTCTGATCCAGTCGATCCTCTTAAAAATGGACACTTAAGGGACAGAACTGAGTGTCCATATTATATAAAAAGGGGGTTCGTATTATAGAAGTAGAGATGATAAAAATTCTAGGTTCTATGGTACCAAGTAAGCTGTCCTTAATAGAGGGGCCGGGAGGAGTAAAATGGAAACTGGGGTTTGGGTAAATGTTTACTTGCAAAATGGGATTTGGGTCATTGGGCCTGGGAATCACAAACAAATCAAAAAAATGGAACATGGGGAAAACAATAAGCTGGGAAATGGATTTTATACACCCCCCTTCTTTTCAGGACCCTCTTAATAAAGAGGTTTCCGTAAGAAGAGGTTTGATTGTACTGCTCTCGAAAAAATTCTATTCTTCCTTCTTCTGTATGTGTCAAACACTCACCTGCTGTAGTCTTTGTATTTCTCTACAGACGATCATTTCTTCTCGAACAGTTTCAGCTCCTACCATTTCCAAGTGATCTAAGTGATGAGTCACCTCCCCCACGGGGAAGGGGTGTGAAAATTTGTCCATATACATTAATGTGAAGCTTAAATTCTGTTGTTTGACAACATCGTATGGTAAGCCAAACTCGAAAACTTCATTTAAATTAGGATTGGCGTTTCTTTCGTGAATGTCTGTTTTCAGAATTTCCTTTTTCATCGCTGGAACCAGTTTAAGTTCTAGAAAAACGTTCGGAGAGTCTCCTGCATATTGTGGAAATTCCTCTCCCTTGATGAGCTTTACTATGAGCACAGTCCTGTAGAAGGAACGACATGTAGTTATTAAGAACCAAGAATTCTCAGTTAAATAAATAAAAAGAACTGCTATATTTAGAGAGGAAGCCACATCAGCTCTAGCTGGTTTCATGCGGGTCCTCTGTCCAGGTCGAATTGGAATTTGGAAATGTTGGTTTTTCAGGAGGAAGTAAAACCGGAGAACCCGGAGAAAAACCCTCGGAGCAAGGCGATACCCAACAACAAACGCAACCCACATATAGCACCGGGCCGGAATCGAACCCGGGCCACGTTGGTGGGAAGCAAGCGCTCTCACCACTGTGTCATCCCTGCTCCCCTCGGGGAAAGGATGCGAATTGCACTCTCCCTCCCTCTCGATTGAAATACCCAGATCCTTCCTTTTCTAAAGTACCCAAAGAGTTTTCTATGTTAATCAGGCGCTTTTGCGCGTTTTGTACATTACGTCACTGTGACGCCATCAGAATGTTGCTTAGCTACTTCGCCAAGAAAAAACTCAATTGACTCGGGGACAAGATTGCGACTAACTACACATAAAGTGTCCATATGTGATAATCATATAAAGGACGTTCCTTACCTGATAGGGTCAAATTGAAGAGAAAAATACACCCGGCCTAGGAAGTCTGCCTCGCTTGGAGGAATAAAACGCTCCACTGGGCCTGAATCCGACAGATCGTAGGGTGTCATAGGGTCTCGAGTTGCTGGGGACTTGAAGCAAAGAACGAGTGACGCAAACTCATAAATCCAAGGGAATTTAAAATGTTCTCTTTTCGCAGAAGTTACATATATGAGCTTCTGCTTTTTGATTATAGGTGTACAAAGCCATTCAGTTATGACGCACGTAGAAAGTCAATCAGAACTCGATGCAAAAATATGAAATCATCTATGATTGTTGTTTGTTTTACAGAGATGGCTGTATAAACAACTGTTTCTTTTGATTGATTGAAACGCGTTGTATGATTTTTGCCGAGGTCATCGCGTAACTGCTTTTGAAAATCAATCGAAAGCTTTGTACACACACTTGAAGACTGTCATTGCTATTCAAAACGAACTGATGAGTATCTACCCGACAATAAAAGACTTTTTCTTTGCTTCTAAAAAATATAGACAGTAAAAAAACATGCTAACAGACTGCAGACTCCATTGGCCAGAACTGGCTGGCCAGACCGGTATACGTATCGCGAGAACAGATCTAGAATTTCGTTGTTAGTCAGATTTGTCCTGTCAAATCAGTCAATGCATCAATATTATACACTGTTGTGGTGGATTTGTTGGAAAATCTCGTGGAAAAGGCCCATTTCACATTCAAAACCACCGGATCGGCCGGTCAGTTCTGACAAATAGAAGGCGCCCTTAGTAACGCTTCTATTAGTGTGTTTTTCTGTGTAGTTTTCTGTTTCTCTGTGTTAGGAAAGAAACTAATAAACATCTTTGAAGCACAGATGGCATGATTAGTTACCGGAGTTGGTTCTTCGTCTGAGCTAGAATAAGGGATTTCGTCATCATCCTTAATTGAGGAGTCCTGGGGTTGAACAGATACCACACTGACTTCCGGTTTAGGAATCCACGGAGGAGGAGCTTGGGAAGGATACTGCCGCGGAGGCGGTTTCCGCTTCTTTTGTGTGGTATCTTTAAAGAAGAGTAACAAAGAGTTTAAAAGTCAAGCAATTTTAGTGTGCTATTGTCCTCCATCTATCCATCTATCTATCTATCTATCTATCTATCTATCTATCTATCTATCTATCTATCCATACATCCATCCATCCATCCGTCCGTCCGTCCGTCCGTCCGTCAGTCAGTCAGTCAGTCAGTCAGTCAGTCAGTTAGTCCGTCAGTCAGTCAGTCCGTCAGTCAGTCAGTCAGTCAGTCAGTCAGTCAGCCAGCCAGTCAGCCAGTCAGTTAGTCAGTCAGTTAGTCAGTCAGTCAGTCAGTTAGTCCGTCAGTCAGTCCGTCAGTCAGCCAGTCAGCCAGTCAGCCAGTCAGTCAGTCAGTCAGTCAGTTAGTCCGTCAGTCAGTCAGTCAGCCAGTCAGCCAGTCAGCCAGTCAGCCAGTCAGCCAGTCAGTTAGTCAGTCAGTCAGTCAGTCAGTCAGTCAGTCCGTCAGTCAGTCCGTCAGTCAGTCCGTCAGTCAGCCAGTCAGTCCGTCAGTCCGTCAGTCAGTCAGTCAGTTAGTCCGTCAGTCAGTCAGTCAGTCAGTCAGTCAGTCAGTCAGTCAGTCAGTTAGTCCGTCAGTCAGTCAGTCAGTCAGTCAGTCAGTCAGTTAGTCCGTCAGTCAGTCAGTCAGTTAGTCCGTCAGTCAGTCAGTCAGTTAGTCCGCCAGTCAGTCAGTCGGCCAGTCAGTTAGTCCGTCCGTCTGTCAGCCAGTCAGCCAGCCAGTCAGTCCGTCAGTCCGTCAGTCAGTCAGTCAGCCAGTCAGCCAGTCAGCCAGTCAGCCAGTCAGCCAGTCAGCCAGTCAGCCAGTCAGTCAGTCAGTCAGTCCGTTAGTCAGTCAGTCAGTCAGTCGTTCATTAATCATTTAATCACTGTCAAGGGTGCAAGCAGGTAATCAATCAATCAATCCGCAAAATAATACTACTTGGTATCATCGCCTTTAGACCAATTGTTCACATACCTTTTTCGTCCGTTTCCTCGTCTAATGTTTCCTTGACTTCCTCAGCATGACCATTCCTCACTTTCTGAGTGGTCTCATTGGCCTCTGTGGCAGTTGGAACCTGTCTGTAGTCAAGGAACTGTTCCATGAACGAGAGATTCGTGAACCTCTTCCAACACAATACAGACAGGACTCCCAGAGCCATGACTGTGACCCAGACCACCACGGTCAACACCAGGGGAAGGAGTTCGGACTGAACACTCTGGAAAGTGATAAAGATCATCATTATCATAATTGGCAGAGTTGGGAAATGACATTAAAGCTACTACCCGATATTATTAATAATAAGGTCATCGAACGAAAGACAATGAGACCTTTGCAGTTGTTTGTCTTTGTTAAGTGCCGGCTTACGAAAATGAGAAAAGATTGCGTTTAATGCGATTAGGCTCTCGTTCAGGATCGCCCGAATCTCCAAACGAGAACCCACTCCTTTTAGAAAGGCAGTTGGTAAAGAGTATGTTATCGCTTAAAACGAAGATTTAAAAAGTTATGTGTTTAAGAGGTTGGGTATCACTTTTAAGTTCCAGATCTGTTCAAATCCGGCTACCCGCACGCAGTTTTGTCGTTCTTGCGTCGCAAACCAAGCGAGGCACACATGCATGTGTCCTGTTTAGCACATTGCGCGCTTGAATTGCGGAACCATGCGCGCATGGCATTTGGAGCGCACACTTTAACAAATCCATTAGAAACAATTTCTAGCTTTAATGAACGTGCCACGCGAACTTAACATATTAACATTTATCTTTCAAACTAATAAACTAAATCATTTTCTCGTCGTGCGCAGATGTTCCATCTGATAAGATGATGATTCTTTGAGAGGCAGTAAGTTATTGCAGCTTTATTGACGAGTAACGCAAATTCTTTAAATATGTCGACTACATTAGTTTTTAAACCAGAAACACACAAACTGGTTTATAAAGGGACACAAAAACTTTTCAAATACGGTGATTGAAGCGCAAAACAGTAACAAAAACAGTAAAGAAATCAAAGAGCTTATTACGAACTTTGATGTTATGTTCAAAGCTATTCACCCGATATTCAAAGACTTCAAAATCAGCGGATATAACTGCACGGTTTATTTTTACCACATGAATATTCTACGCAGTCCGCAAGTAAATTAGTAACGTATCTGACACAACTCAATTAGTTTTGAGCCACAAATGAAGGAATGAAGGAATTCCGAGAAATTATTATTCGGTTCGTTACTCTCGCCTTTTTAAAACTAATAATACAAACATAAATCTAAACATGTTCAAAAGCGTAATAACTTTTGCTGACCGCGTCAGCTGTATTTTGTTACCTATACACTTCTGAATATCCCATAAGCTATCCAATTTACATCAAACTCCACATAAGTAGCAACAAAGAAGAACAATCCTTACTGAAATCCTCATACTTTATGGCAAGCTAGACTGTGTAAACCGTTATATCTAATAAACTGATAATTTAATTCCAGTATAAAGTACGTAAAGAGCAAACTTGTATAAGACTAATTTATAGCTCGTTCCATTATCACATTGTGACAATAGAACGAGCTTTTGCTCTTACCATGATTTATCCAAAGTTAACTTCTTTTTCTTTAACTTTCTCAGATAGAAAATACTATGCGATGTTTTTACGGCACTAAGGCGCCTCAATCGCACTGTACGGGAGGCGACGCTGAGCCATAATATAACAACCCGTGTCATAAGCGAACAGTGGTTTCAATTAAAGATGACCTTTCAGATTTCACAAGGAAAACACACTTGATTTACATTGCAATTCGATATTTGTGTAAATTACGTGCTTTTTAATAACCTTCGGCTAGGGTGATCAAGACACGAGAGGCGAATTGGACACACGTTTCAATTACACGTAATAAATCCGATTAAAAATGATTGAAAGATCACGAAACGTTAAAAAGCGCGCGAAACGGCCCTGTCAGTACACGGGTTGTCATTTGAGCTGCATAGAATATCCCGATATTTAAGAGGGTGATTGTAATGTGCTTTTTAAACGATTTTTAAAGTTTACAGTACATCACCAAGAAGTGGCATGTTAAGCCAGGCAAAACGAGGGGTATCAAATGGTCTTTGCGAGCATTTGCGAGCATGCGAGCACAGCGTTTTTCTTTGCGAGCACGAGCATTGACAAAAATTAGCCTTGCGAGCAACGAGCACTTTTCAAAAACCTACCTCCACTGAAAACCGAGCATGCGAGCACTTGTTAAAATGTGCGAGCACGAGCAAACGAGCACCCACTAAAATTTTGCGAGCATTGCGAGCACTCCGACATTTTAAGGGACCATTCTTGACTCCTAAAACGAAAAAACATGTTTCTAGAAACACCCGCTGCGCGCGCATGTCTCCGCAATGTTTCCCAGTTTTGCCACCCGGGAAGCATTGTTTCCAGCGTCGATTTTTGTTTTCAAGAAGCAAATTTTGCTTCTGCTACACGGAAGAAATATTTCGTGTTTCCGCGCGGCATGGAAACATGGCAAAAGGAAGAAACAATTACGGAAACATGTTTCCAGCATGGTCCTGGAAACATATTTCCTCGTGGTAAATGATAAAGATGGTAAATTTTAAGCTCGGTGATAAATAATGAAGATTAATTTTTCAACAATGCCCGGACAATGACACGAGCATGGGACAAAGAAAAATTCTGAGTCCCCGACGGGAATCGAACCCATGGCCTCCCCGGATACCGGTTGGTCGCTCTAACCAACTGAGCTACGAGAGACTCGTGGTGAGCTGGGCCATTTACTAGGTTGATATGTGACACGCGTCCTGCATACTGCTAAGATTAGCAATGTCGAAATCATCAAATGTGTAGTAAATAATTAAGATGGTAAATTTAAAGCTCGGTGATAAATAATGAAGATGAATTTTTCAACAATGACACTGCTGATCCTAGCAGTATGTAGGACGCGTGTCACATATCAACCTAGTAAATGGCCCAGCTCACAACGAGTCTCTCGTAGCTCAGTTGGTTAGAGCGCCCAACCGGTATCTGGGAGGCCATGGGTTCGATTCCCGTTGGGGACTTAGAACTTTTGTTTGTCCCATGCTCTTGTCATTGTTGAAAAAAAAAATAATCTTCATATTTATCACCGAGCTTAAGATTTACCATCTTTATTATTTAGTACAGAAATTAAAAATATGTTTTATTACTTTTATAACAGATGCATCGCATTGCTGATCCTAGCAGTATGCAGGACGCGTGTCACATATCAACCAAGTAAATGGCCCAGCTCACCACGAGTCTCTCGTAGCTCAGTTGGTCAGAGCACCCAACCCCCCCCCCCCCCCCATCACTTTTCTAATGGTCCGTCCCTTACTAATCTTCATCACTTTTTAATTTGTGTCACAGACGTCTGGGCTAGAAATCACCAACATATGATAGGTATTGAGACAGATCAATACAGAGATTCCAGAAAGAATTTATGGCCGGTAACGACCTTTAAATACTCTTAATAAACCTTCATTTTAGACCTTTTTGTCAGTTTTTCAAGCAAAATTTATTAGATATTAACAAGAAAGATTAGGATAGGATTAGATGCTGCTTCTTTGATGGAAAAAAGGACGAGTCGTTTTTTTCTCTATAAATGTCAACAACATATTTGTTGTGATAATGGAATTAGTAGGTTTGCTTATCAGACCTCCGAGTCGGGAGATATCCAATTTAATAGACCGTAATAAATCAGTAAATAAATCTACTGATCCCCCAACACCAATTTCGGCTTTTGTCATGTATAATCATAAGTGGGTTTAAAGGTTTAATGCTCTAATAAATAAATATCTTGTGTTGTCGGCGGAATTGTGCAGAGATTATTGAGATACTCACTAATGTATGTGTCCAAATTATGCTTTCAAAATATATGCTAGAGGCAAAACCCTTTTTTATTTTACATATCATCGAGAAAACCCTTCACTTTTTTACAGCGATATTTTGCGACTTTAATCTTAGCGTCCAGAACTTACAGAACTTGACAGCGTAAGAATTCTGCCAGCAGAGAATTCCCCATTAGTTCAAATTGTTTTCAGAATTGCACTCCCTTTCATTTTTCGCATTTCATAGTTCGGAAGACGACTAACAATGAAATTTCAGTTTAAACATTACGTACTTTGAATTATCGAATCTCTGTTTATCACATCCGAGAACATCTGAGTGACTTACATGAATATTTTATTTTTTAAAAGTTAAAAGATCGCAATGTTGATTTTACTTTAATAATAATTTCTACCAAATCGCATCTTTCTTTTCTTCAATGTATTTTTGTCGCAACTTAATTATTTTTTTCGAGTTCAGTCGGTATGTAGCTAAATAACATGATAGTCTTTGCGTTAAATTTTTTTTCACTGAAGAAATACAACTGAAATAAAGTATGGATGCCCAGAAAGAATATTTGTAAAATGTTTCATCAAAAACATGTCAAAATGATTCATTTTTTTGCGTCCCGCTTCGAACACCGTCGGCATCCAATTTTAATCTTGGCCCTGTCAGATCATATTCTCTGCTAAAATGCCACATTCTCAAATGCTTTTAACGAAATAACCACAGAAAATAGAAAGAAAGAAATACCCCGGAAGACGAAACAACGAGAAAAAAATATCTTGTTATTTCTGTCACTCGTGTTGTAAGATATGTGTAATAGCCTAAAGGTATTCAACTTATACCGCTCGGAAAGTATTTTATTTTCTTACTTACCGACTCACCTAATTCTTAAAGTCGTTCTGGATAGCCGTATGATAAAAGCAGAAAACCAGAATGGATGTCTTTTTAAGCCGCGAAACTGCTCTTAAAAATTCACAGGATTTTTAGCCGAGTGCTTGTCAGTGATTACATAAATTACAACACAACGACGCATGCGTTCGCGGAGGGTGACAGAAAACAGCGAAATCTTCAGTCATTGTTTTTAAAATGAACTTGAAAGCTTGAAAATATTTTTTGACGATTTCCATGTCAGAGATAAAATCGGATTCGTTTTCAATACCACTTAAGGTTTTCGGATTGAACGAGGGTAAATGAAAATATTTTGACAAACAACAAAATAAAATTTCCTTCGGAAGCGGAGTGACGTCCGGAACTCAGAATGCTAATGCAATTTCGAGGAAGACACAGCTCTATTTTTAAACCCTGTCAGTATCTCATTAAATACGCGCACACAGAAAATGGCTGTCACTATTCAAAAGTATAATATTGATTCACCAACCTGGCGTGGTTTCGTTGATTTTGCATTTCAGTTTCATTAAATATTTGAGAGGCGAAAGAAATACATCAATTGTAACCTCTTTGCTATATACCGAAATATACAACGACAAATTTTTCGCATTTAATTTTGCGACCGGCCAGAAACAAAACATAAGGCAAAATTTAAAGATAGCAGAATGCATCGAAAATCGTGAGAAAGCGAGCGAAATACGAGCAAAAACTAAATTGTATTTACCAAATGCAAATCAAGACTTAGCTCTTTATTCTACTACATGACACTCTATTTATTTTGTCTGATTCATTTCAAATTTCTTGTACTTTAAAAGAAAATCTTTCTTTTCTCATGTTTAAACATAAGTGTAATTTACTCGGTACTCGCTTGAATTTGGCAGCAGCAAGAATTATGCAAAATAAATTTGAAATAAACCGCGCGGCGCAAGTTCTTATAATTTTAAAGTTGGTCTGTGCAAAATAGTTTAACAGTATAAATAATGGCAAAGAGATATCAATGAAAATAATTTACCTTGAATTCAATCGTCCAAGATTTCCTTCCTCCATCGCTGTTCCTGAATTTGGATTATGTTAATTTGAATTTCAGTGCGACTTAAGCCAAGGAAAGTGATCGGCGGAGAACAATAAACAGAAACCCGTTAAAATATGTATTGTATCTTGCCATCTACTTTCATTTTCACCGCAGAAATTGGAAATGTGGCCAGCGGTGGACGGATTAATCAAGAATAATTTTCTTTCGGTGCAAAGATAACAACAAAGCGAATTTGTATAAATTCGCCACCGCTGTGACCCACTGAATGGGTATGTTCGAATGGCCGGTGATTAACAAAGAGAACTAAATGAATCGAGAGCGAATGGGGTTTATTTCTTTCCTATGGCCTATCAATTGACCGATGTACAATGTTTTGTGATATATGCTACCCACGCCAAATATACTACGTAAACAATAGCCACATTCGGCTTTTTTCCACCCAAAGCAACGATTTTCAATTATTTATTATTCCACCGGGCAGCTGTCTTTTAAGAATCGTCTTCAACGGGTAAATTTTCATTTATTTCACGCTGTTTCTCGCTTCAGCTACCAGGTTCCCAAAATCCAGTTAAAATTTCAAAAGAAAATAAAAAAAAGTTGGCTCAAAATAATTTACGTGCCATGATTTTTCAATATACTCATTCGTGGCTTATTTATTTGCTTTTTGAATTTATAACACTCGCCTGATAAAACTTCTAATAAAAGGGTTCTTTTTTCAAAAATCATGTTAATTGACACATGTCACATACAGTATAAATTCTTGAAAAGAACCGATTATTTCCCAAAACCATTTAACAACTTCTGACGTACAATTTCACATCGTTGTTTTGAACTATCCTGCGTGGGTTTCTCATTCAGATTTCCAGCTGCTAAAATTTTTATTCGTGTCTAGATCCCAGCTCTCTGTCAGCTGCAAGCGATTACCTCGATTACCCTCGTGAGGTTTATTACATGAAGTACAAGTCGCGTGGCAGAGCTGTTGTAACTTTGACGCTAGGCGGGGTTAGTTATTTTTCAAGTCAACGGAAGCTTTCTGGGTCCATGTCATAGTATCTTCGTACAGCTGTTTATTAAAAATTACGCCCATTTACAAGTCGTTTGAGAGCTTTTATTGAATTTGATTGCTGTTGTTTGGTGCTATTACCAAACTGAAGAACAACAGCCAATCACAGAAGTCTGGGTCAGTTGTTGAAGTATCGCGCTACCCTAAGGAATAAGAGGCCTGGATGCAAGAGCCAAACAAACTCCATTTGGCGCAAAAACATGTACTAATGAAGATGAATTTTTTTTCAACAATGACACGAGCATGCGACAAAGAAAAATTCGGAGTCCCCGATGGAATCGAACCCATGGCCTCCTAGATACCAGTTGGGCACTCTAACCAACTGAGCTACGAGAGACTCGTGGTGAGCTGGGCCATTTACTGGGTTGATATGTGACATACTAGGATCAGCAATGTCGAAATCAACAAATGTTTACCAGCTTTATTATTTACTACACATTTGTTGATTTCGATATTGCTGATCCTAGCAGTATGCAGGACGCGTGTCACATATCAACCCAGTAAATGGCCCAGCTCACCATTAGTCTCTCGTAGCTCAGTTGGTTAGAGCGCCCAACCGGTATCTGGGAGGCCATGGGTTCGATTCCCGTCGGGGACTCATAACTTTTCTTTGTCCCATGCTCGTGTCATTGTTGAAAAATTAATCTTCATTATTTATCACCGAGCTTAAAATTTAGAATTTAAAATTTATTAAAATTTCAGTTGTAGTAATGCCATTCATATTACAATATCGTCCCTAGAGCCCGCGTTACTCTTATCAAGCAGAACGGGACATGCTCGACATGCCCTGATATTTGTGCGCGGACATTATCTGTCCCGAGAAGCGAACAGTTTTCCCAGAGCGAAGCTCAGGCAGGCTGAGATCTTCGTGGATCAGTTAATGTCCAAGGACAAGTGTCAGTGTATATTATAAAAGCCGAATGGAGGCTATTGTGTTTGTTATCCTTCAGATTTTACATAAAGCCGCTCATTTTGGGAGATCTTTTCTCTAAGCTTTTCAACGTCAGAGTAATTCTGTCGGCGTCCAAAATATTGTTAGTCTGTGTTGCGCGCTTGCGGCCGAAGCGTGCTATGTAAGTGAAGATCAGCCAGAAATTAGGTCACACAGTTAAATTTCTTGCACTAATAATACTTGCTTCGGCAGTTGACAAGTCTTTGTCGCGTTTAGCCGTTGCTTATACGTATATATATGATATAGTCCAAATTCGTGTCTCCTATGTGTTTAAAGTCCTTTTAGTTCTTGACTATGAACTCCGCGTCTGTTTCTCGTGCTTGTTCGTGTCGGTTAACGGTTTGAAAAAAACCCGTCCTTTTTGAATATATTTACTTACGGCACCTTTTTCCGCTGCTCGGAAACGAGGGGACAGTTAATAAATTTGTAGCGTGAATCCGCGCGAAATGCAAATCAGTCTGTTCTATTCACTTAATTAACTTGGGGCGAGAACTAAAAGTGCGAACGTAAATCGCAAAGTTTGAAAACTGGAGGATATCAGCTGATATTTCTCAGTTTTGGCTGCATCGCGTAACGTGTTTAGACCAATCGCGCGCGCGAAAAGTATCACATGAGCAAGAACGGAAAAGAACGTGTTATCAAAAGGAGTCAGTTTATTTGCCAGTGTTCAATTAAAATTTTAAATTGTGAAGTTTATAACATAACAACTCAACAGCATTTCAACAATACATCGCTAGATTTATCAAATTTCAGTTGTAGTAATGCCATTCATTTTCTAATCTAGTCCCCAGAGCCCGCGTTACTCATATCCAGCGGAACAAACGTTTCGGGTCGGAACGTTATGTATGGGGAATTATTATGTCCCCAATATATAATTAGCACTATACTCTAGTGTCTTGATGTACTCTACTTACTTGATGTACTCTCCTTGGTGCCCCATACATAACGTTCCTACCACGTTTCGATTTTCGACCGCTGGTCAAGGGGAACGTGTGCTCTGGGAAAGAGATTGTTTATTTGCCTAATATGCATAGTTTTATTCTCCTGTACGAGACTGATATATGAGGAACTCGTAACAAGAAATGAGGCCGACATTATTTTAGATAAGTCATTTATCAAATTATAATAAAAATGTTATACCAAATTAGTTACAGTGGAAACATCACAACGAAACAAAAGTATATGGGGATATCCAATTGTATAAACGATATATTAAAATGCGGTTACAAAATTTATTTATTACTGTAAAAACTCTATAAAGTCACTCCCACCCTTTTCAAGTCCCGTTTCCGATGCACTTTACTTTAGAACTTCTGTGCTCCATAAATCCCTTCCCCTCTCCTGACGAAAAGACTTAAAAATAATTCCCCACCGCCACTTTCGACTACCTTATAAAGCTTTTACTGTAAAACATTTTCCTTGTCAGGTCCTTCAATGATATATTTTGATTGTGTTCTTAAAAATTCTTCTTTTTGCTTTTATAAGCTTTTCTTTACTTCACCTAAATTTCAAACCAACCATGTTTTTATCTGAAATGATCAGATCTTTCCATATAACAAGTCTTATTGAATTTGCTCAGTCCAAAAGATAAGATGACTTAGGAGAATTTAAGGAATAATCACGTTTACTAGTTGTCGTTGTCAGTTTGCCATCCTTTCAGGTACTAACTCGAAAATAACTCCTATCGTGTCATGAAAATTTTTGTCCCAGCGAATGGGCGTTTCCCCAATCAGTAATTATATTAATGAGTCCTTATAACCCATTTCAGATTCCCTCTAAATGATAAAAGACAACTACTTACTACTTGTACAATAACTACAAGCTACCCCAATTGGTTTTTAAGTCTTCTATATTATTAGCCTATTTCTACAGCGCTTTGCTGTCAGTCTTGAAGGAAAAGTGTGCCTTTTCGTGTCATCGAAAAGCATCTCAATGTTCCCGTTCACCAGCGAGATCGAAAAACTGTTCTATAAACGAACCCATATACTATGCGTGCGTTGTTTATTCGACCGACTCTTCCGTTGAAATTTTCGCGCCCTTTTTTCATGACCAAAACGCCAGCGTTTTCGGATATCTCTATTTGCATACTGACAATATCAAAACATGAAATCTTTTTACCTTTTTCCACAACCTCCACTTTTCAAGATGCGTTTTCGATGACAACGAGCACACACCATTTTATTTTTGATTGGTAATCACAAGGCCAACTTGTATAAAAAACGTACAAAAAGAACCCTTAACATAAAACATTAAACAAAACTTTTTGAAATGACACCAATCATTTACCCAAACTATTTAGTGATAAGGGACGGATCATTTAATTTTTGAGGGGGTAGGGGTTTTGCATTTACGAAAAAAAAATATTGCACAAGAACGTAGGACAAAAAATCGTCACTTGGCTCAAGTATGTTCGGGAAAAAATTCAAGCAAGCCCTACCTGGTAGACATGTTGGTAAAAAAATCCTTGCAAATACCCCAATGCTGAAAAAAATTCTTACTCTAAAAACAAAAGCTCAACACCTCCCTCCTTAAAGATTAAATGGTCCGTCTCCTGGTTTTCCAAACTTCTCAGCCAATCATCAAAGAGCCAGTAACAGCACGTGCAATGTGATCGGCACGTGACTGGCTGACTTTAACTTCTCCGTCTCCCCGATTAACCTGAATTTTGATTGGCTAATTCAAGCAATGGGAAACCAACATAAGCATATCAAAATAAGATGCCAAAAACTTTATCAAGCAGAAAATATACGCTGCGTTTCATTGTATTAAGGCTCAGTGTCTGCTATTTATTATGGCATTAAATAGGCAAATCAAAAATGTCATGTCGCCTTTTGTTTAGTTGACGTTTTGCCTCTCTTTACACTTTCCTTTTCTTCTTCCATCGAGTGCCACTTTGCAACAGAAGACGACGATGTCAACATGCCGTTCCAGTGGTCCACAGCGTCGTCATTCGCTGTCGATCCAATGACAACCTTCCCCAGCAATCTCTTCTTACCTCGCTCAGAAAAGTGCTTCACTTGTAAAAGAACTGCTACTTTGTGCAGGATCCGATGCGGAATAGCAAAGCTGAACGCTTCGTTCCACACCGGTGGCACATCGTGTTTTTTCACCACCGTGCTTCGCTTCTTTAACTTTTTATCGCCCATCTTGATGTACACTTTAACCAGTGGATCTAAAAAGATGGCATGTAAAAATAGAATTGCATGGATTACAGCAAACCCGTCTTCTAATTGGCCAATAAAACGACTGGCATTTTGCGCGCACAAGTAAATTTCGTTGAGTGCGGTTGCAAGTTGTATCTTTCTTACTAGCTATCAACGACAAATGATTGAATTATGACTTTTTCCTTTATCCTTTGATACGTTTGCACGAAAATACAAAAATGTGAAGAATGCATTAAAGCTGAACGTACGTAAGTTTAAATTTATTTCCTTTACTTTCTTTGTTTGTCATCGGAAAATGGAAATTTGATCATTTTTGGTAGACTCGCCAACATTAAAGGAGCGAAAGTTTATTCAGTAGCATTTACTAAGTATCTTGGCTTGCTTTACAATCTCAACGGAATAGGAATACCATTATAGCAAGTTGTAAGAGTTTCCGGCGTTGTTTTCGGGAAGTTGATCAAAACTGGGAGGATTGCAAGTTGCAAACATACGTTTTAATACGAGCACAATCAACAAGGGCATAACAGGCTCACATCGGAGATTTTCTTTTCCGTAAGCTCGTGACTATAAGACTGAGAAAACAGCCATTGTATAAATATAAGGTAGTTTATATTTCCAAAGCACAATTAGCTCAATCTCGAAGGCCACTCACCGGGCTTTTTATTCTTGCCGATCGGTTTTAAATTCTTCGCCTTCATCACGATCACTGTGAGTTTCTCAGATGTTTTAAGGTATGCCAGCGACACCAGCAGCGCAGGCCCTGGTATATCCGACTCCACTTCACGGGAAAATGTGACCGAAGGACGAGCTGGGGAGACTGGCTCCAATGCTTTTTCTTCTACCTGTAAAAGCGGCATGGGGAGGACAAAAAATATAAACGTGTAGTCAATAATAACATGGTATTCGTAGTACAGTGGATTGAGAAGAGTAGACTGGAATCTAAATGCAACGTAAACAGTGTAATGCAACATAATGTAGTGAGGTGCAGCGACATAAGCTGAGCAGCAAAACGCAAAGCAAAAAACTTGAATAATCGCAATGCAATTCAAGATAAAAGACAATTCACAGTAAAGAACAGTGCACTGCAGTATAATTGCAGTGGAAACAGCACCACTTCAATGGAAGCACGATGTAACGCGCAACCTCGTCCCAGTGTCTTCTCCGCGACGATTTCAAAATGGCGACTCGTCGGGAAAAGATCTTGGGCGTTGTAACTTAGAAGTGCAACAAGTATTCTCTACAGACGTTCTATAGGTCATGTTGCGTCACGCTGCGTCGTCACGCTACGTGACTACCCAAAAGGAGGCTGCGAAGGAGGCAATGCAACAGGCTGCCAGTACACAATACATGCAGTAAATCAAACAAACCTGAGAGGTATCCGGCTGTTCGTCTTCAGCTGCTTCCGGCTCATCTTCTTTATCCTTCGCTTCTTTATCCTCCGCATCCACAGTGTCAAGCGCGTCCTCAAAGTCATCAGTCCCCGTCCCTGTACCTGTAGTGGATGCCATTGTCTCGCCCCCAGTAGTAGTCTCGACCTTCTCCGGCGAGGAACGCCTGGGCTTGAGCTTTATGACGTCACGAAGGATCGTAATCTCAGTATCGGACAAAAGCTTCTTCATCGCCACGCTGACCAGTGGCACCGTAACAAATCCTATCAGCGTGGGGGGAGGGGGTGGCGGAGGAGGAGGCGGGGGTGGAGGTGGTTCTTTTTTCTTCTTCTTCTTATCCTGTGGGGGCTCCGGTGGGGGTGGGGGCTCCGGTATATTTGTTTCCATCATGTCAATCACTTTGAATGTCAGCGTCTGGTTTCCAAGGTCGTTGACTGGGATTTCGAACCGGAAGCTCTCGTACATGTGTGGATTACAAGTCGTTTGATACACTTCGGATTTTATTTTGCCATCATGGCCGTACTTGATCTCGAACTCGACCATCGGGTCCGGTGGTTTGCCCGTGGACAATCGCAAAGGAAGATCGCCAAGACGAATTAAAGTTAAAGTTAGAGTGGAACTGTGGATTAAAGAAAACGTGCAAAAATGAGTTATTAAGCCATTTGATATAACTTTGTAACTCTGTGTAAAGGTAAGTCGCATTGTAGCACTAAAAAGGTTACAAACGTTTGAATACAAAGGACCACGCAACGCACGATGAACTGTGACAATTTTTGTTGTGGTGTGTTTTACTGAGGTAGATCTCTTATTGTAGAGATGTAGGTGAATACTTCATTCAAGGTATAAAAAATGAAACAACTTGAAGTAAAAGGCTTGTTCTTGCACTTGCAAGCACAGATTTGAGGGGCAATATTTAGCTCTGACCTGGAAAAGACCTAAGGCACTCGTGAAACGCATAACAACATTCACCTTAATTGATAATAGTGTAATGTAAACTCCAAACATCCTTTTCTTTCTATTGTTTCCTCCTACAAAAATTAAAACGACAAAAAAAAAACAATTAGTTCAAAGGTGTAAAGCACATTTTGCCGCGACAACAACTAAGCTTTATTGATTTGTAAAATTTGGGAGCGTTCTCTGGCTAAAAATTTGTTAAAAATATAAGCTTTCTGCTGCCAAAGCTCGAAATCAAGCGTAGTTTTAGTTAGCTTTGTTACCTTACGCTAGTTTGAGTAAACAAAAAGCTGCATCAGCTTTTCGCCCATTCAATGTCCATTTTGTCTATGAGGAGCGCCTGCAGACGCGAATCATGGTAGTTTTATTCAGCGTTGCCAAGTCTTGGACTTGTTTTGTTGAACACAACTACCATAATTCCCTGCAGGCGCGTCTCATAGAAAGAACTGGGCATTCCACCCTGCTTGAAGGCGACCCTATGAATTTCATACTAATTCCGTAGCTGTGCGGAAATATGTGTCCCTGACTGTTTTATTGCTCACGCGAGTAATAACCAATCCAACCCATATTATTTTTCTGTCGATGCAAACACTTTTTCGGCCATCTAAGCCTGATTTAAAGGAGGACAATCACGTGACCTACCGGTGGTATGACTGAGGTGGGACTGAGATCCATATCGAGGTTATTCAGTAAGTAGTCGTCCTGCTCGTCTTCTCTTAGCGGGGGATACACGTCATCAGGTGACCTGGGAACCAATATGCGAAATGAGCCAAGAATTCTTCTTTTTTACAAAATTTTTCTTGAGAGACGCAAATAAAACGAAGTTCACTTAACACTCCCTGAAACCCATGTCGGTTGAGCTATAGCCGGCCCTTTAAAACTGTCACAACTTATAAGCTTTCTATTTTCGTGTCCATGTATTTTTAATGAAAAAGACCTTATGTTTTCAATCCTCGCCAAATTTTCTTTTACCGCAATTTCTCATCTCTTTCTCACGCTCAGTCCTTCGTAAATACATTTAAGAGAAGATAATCTCTAAGGTTTACGGGACCTTCCATTGCATCTAGATGGAATTTTTGGATTACATGAAACCTCAAATAGATGATGAAATATACTGCAAAACGTATAAAAACATAGGCTTTAACAATTATCCTAACCCGTTAAAATAACATGACTTAGTGCCGATGGCTATGTTGTTATTAAGTGTTACATTTTCGCAGACGCAGAATAGAGTTTACAAGACCCAAAAGTTCGCAAAGCGATACCTGATTGGCCGTTTAGTCTCAGGTTGTACAGGAATACTGTCAAAATCCACAAGAGATTCGTCTTGATACACAACATACGGCTCACTCTCAACACGCGCCTGGCGCCGCGCGGGGGTACTGGTGGCGACTTTTGCTGCAGCCTTCTCCTTCTCGCGATCTTTCTTCGTCCGGTACGAGTAGTAAATACCAGAGGCGGCTACTGTGGCGATCATTACACCGCTTACTATGCCAAGAATTATCATTATAATGATGTCCATTGTGCTATAATCTAGAAAAATTAAAATGAAATAAATTGAAATTATTGGTAATGCGTTAACGTTACTGCCTGCTCTTGCTGGCTTTAGTACCTGTAGAAGGGCCTGAAGGGGTAAATTAGGAACTGGGATTTGAGCAAATTTTCACTTCAGGACCCTCTCTGTAGCTTTAAGTGACTAGGTGTATTTTTACTACCCCTGGATGGGATGCTAGTTCATCATACGGTAACCCTCCTAGGTTGTAATGTAATTCACATGTTTATAAATAGAAAATTACGCCCTTAGCCAACAAACAATAACAGTGCGTTTTGTAGGATATTTTTGTCTTATAGTAATGCTCCTCTTGGAGTTCCAATTTTTTTGCAAACTTGTGAAAAATTTTGGATTCTAGAAGCTAACTCTTTTTTTTTCATTTTTTTTGTAAAAGTTAAATTTGGTCTCAGTCATATCCCATCTCATAAATAGTGATTATTTTATCGCTTAATAAGTCTTAACAGGAAAAGTCTTCCAAACTTAGCATCTACGAGCACACGATAACGTTAATAAGTAACAATTACTATTAACAATTACTATTATTAATAGTGTCCCCGATTAGTAAGCTTAAGGCTAGCTAGAAGACCAGACACTTAAATAAAGTTCTTATTATTATTATTATTATTATTATTATTATTATTATTATTATTATTATTATTATTATTATTATTATTATTTTTATTAATATAACTACATTCCGTCTTATTTTTGTTTTCTTCGGCCATTTCAGAAAGCGCGTTTCACGAGAGCATTCCTGCGGTATAAAGGGTTATTGGGAATAAATTAAAATACAAGTAATTATGAGAATTTCATAGCCGTACAATTTCCCACTAGAAGGGAGGGTCTAGAAATTAACTATATAGATGTGAATTTTTTCATATATATAGATGGTGTTCGTATGCGCTGTCGAAAGCAGATCATGGTAGACTAAAATTAGATTGCAAGAGATGAATCGATTGAGGCAAGATAAATTTACTATAAAGCGATAAAATTTGGGCTCTGCCTGCAGTTTTCAAGCAAAAAGAATTATACAGCTCACCTTCGATACGAAATTCTTGTCAATAAAAACCGGAGATCTCTGATGAAAATGGCCTAAGAATAATCTTTCAGAAGCTGAACAAAGAATAGATGATCGGAGAATCACACGAGCTAAACGGTAATATTTTAGCCTTCCTTCCGTGGTGAAAGTGTTAAATTAATAACAAGGTCTTTCCACTTAAGCGTAGAACTTTGCCAAAATAGTAACCGTAATCTGATCGGAATAATTCTTCAGTTAATTACAGTCTAGGCATTATGATTTGACGGTTTTATTGCCACAATGGTTTCCACAAACATTTTATTTTACTCTTCATGGGTTTATGTGTGTTTTTATTAGGCTGTGAACGACAGATATTATATTCGGCAAAGGATCGTCTGCATTTTGGCAAAGATTACATTCCAGAAACAATGCTTATTCGTCTCTTTGCTGATTAACTTTTTATTTTGCTGCATTTGCGGTGAAGCGGAGCTAAAAATGTCAACATTTCCAAAACATTGTCACCTTCAAACGAAATTGATAGGGTATAAGCAATATGGCGCAAACTGGTCCTGCAAGTTTTTCACTCAAACCTGGCGAGACCAATTCGAATTTCCATCTGGCTTTGAAATCAAAGGTCCAAACGTAAAAAGTACACCATCAAAGTTCGAAAAAAATCGGTAATTCGACAACAAATAGCTTTTCTCTCCTTCTTTGTGAAAATTAATCAATTTCTGTTCCACAGCTAGTCAAAACCGTCGGCTGCCAGAATTGGGTTTAAATTATCGGCGTCAAGCAGCTATAGTTTTTATTGTGAAGAGGAAATTATTATTTTGCATGTTTTCTTCATTCGTCTTCACTCTATGACGGGCTCATTTTTTAGCGCAACACGGTCAGTAAGGCAGAAACCTGCCAAGGAGATCAAACTTTTTGTTGTTGTTTTCAGTCGGTTATATTGAAGAGATTGATTTTAATACTGGCTGAAAGCTACTTTGAAAGCGTTTTTTAATTTCTGGTTTTGTACTAATAACCCCACCCACTCAGTCATAAGAAAGAAATTTTCCGCCGAAATAAACCAACAACAGCAAGAACTGGCAATTTAATTTTGTTTTACGAACGCTGTAAAGAAAATACATGTAAACATACGTAACTGATAAATAATAGAAAACTAACAATATTTTCGTTAAATTTGTACCTTCTATTTGTTGATGGTTAAAGCAAAACGGCGTCAAAAAATTCAAATAGGGCAGCATCGATCGACGATTGATTTTGGTGACGAATTTCACAGCATGTCAGAGCTCAGAAAACGAGAAACCACAGTGAGTTTGAATGTGACGTCAACGCTCAGGACAGAGCCGAGAGCGACTGGAGAGGAACTAGTCTGTTCTGAACAACGTTGTTCTACAAAAAATTACTCAGTGATGCTTTTTTGTTCCCAGCAATGTCATACTTTAAAGCCAGATAATTCAATCAGGAATCAGTGAAACATACATGTACGATTAACTTTGCAGTCTAAGTTATATTAAAAGACCAACACGTCTTTTTTTGACGTTTTGTTTACTTAATTGTAACAGATGAGAAAAGGTAGTTGGGAAGGTTGGGAGCCTATGATAAAGAAATTATGTATAAAATAAATTGTACATGCGAACTTCTGGAAAGAGAATTAATGAAATAAAAAAGAGATATTTTTTGCAGTTATTTAGCAACATTAGCATTAACAAAGGTAGCCTACCAAGTTGTTAAAATAAAAGAAATCGTAATTTACCCAGTTTTCGCTAAATCATATGGCAATTCTTTATGATTTGATTTTCACTCAGCGAGGCTTGTTTGGCGAATGGTAATAAATCTACCGTCTCTCCCAACAGCAAATAAATCTGACAAAAACTAATTTTATTTCTTTCAGATCATGTTTAGTTCCTTGTTCGATTTTAAAAACAAAATAGTGAAGTCCCAGACTTGACTTTCTAGAGGCGCATACATGAAGCATAAACTTGAACAAATAAAAGCTAAAACCGACCTTTATAACTGTGCATGAATATGGGAAAAGTTAACCTTTTTATGACGAAAGGAAAAACTGAAAAATGAAAACTATTCTATTTTCTAGTTAATCAGGTGCTTCCGCACGCCAAACATAGAAATGTCACAAAAATCGACGAATAAAATGAAAAGCATTAGAAACAAATAAAAATTGAAATATCCAACAGATTATAATTAACTCTCAGTTCCCCCTTAAGTTATATGAATGATTAATCAGTGTATCCGAGTTAAATAAAAACAAGGAAGCAAGCGAAGGGGAAAACAATTATCGAAAAAACCGACCTAAAGCTGAAAACTGAAATTGTTAAGTGAAATAACCAAATCTTATACAACAAAGCTTATCTTTAAAGTGACACTAAATGATAAAGAAGAAAATAAAATATGACAAAATCTATTTGATTTATACAGCTAGCACCTCGGCGCTATAGGAATGAATATTTGCGGTGATATCTAATTTAAATTTTTATTTTTATTATAAAATTTATCAGAAAAGCGTGTCTTTTTTTTAATTCTAGGTTGTAATCTTGTAATTGTTAAGTAAAGAAAGAAACTAGCTGAAAAATTACAGCCAATACTATTTCGTTTGATCAGTCTGTCTAAATTAATTTATTGTGTCAAAAATCGTCCATAATACCTCGAGTTGTGGTAACGCTATCGGACAAAATTAAAGTTCTAGCACGTTCTATTCATATGTTAAACACGTTAAATATTTTCTTTTGTTAAAAAGTAGTGTTAATAAACTTCAATTTTCACAGAAGCATGTATCTGTTAGTTTATCAATTTCTACCGTCGGTGGAAGGCAGTAAAAGTAGAAAATGCAAATTAACAAGAATTTTAAACTAGGTTGTGTTTTGTAGCGAATTGTGTCTCTCTAATATATTATTTATGCTGCTTGCGTTTTTGTTCAGTTTCACTAATAAACTTTTTCTATTCAATGAAGAATCCTTTTAGTGTTCCATTCAGAAAGAACCATTTATATATTCTGTTTGTTTAAAAGCATTTTTTCTGCACCGTAAAACCTTCAAAAGTGTTGCATATTCGTTTTAATGCTCGATTATGTTTGCTTATGAAAATTCCCTAAATTCTAAATTTTCAAATGAAATTTCGGGGTAAACCTCACAAATGCCCAATAATCTGAAATTAGATTTATGATCTAGAGTAGATAAATCAATACAAGCTTTACAGGAGAAAATTTGAAATAAACATTCCAAAAATCGAATCTTCTAATTCGAATCAACTGATTTTCGATAAGGCGATTTTCCATTTGCTAAGAAGTGTTGTTTTTAATCTTATAACTTGCATACAAAATTGGCTTCTGACTTACCTACTTCAGCTAGTTTTCCCGGTTTTTGTCTTGTTTAATTCCAGGATCTTGTTAGTTCCGTTTTCTCGCTGTTTTCCAATAAGCCACTTCCAGATACTAAATACTTTCTCGACGGCGAAATTCAGGCCATCATGAAAGTTTCGGCGACCCACTCAATTCCGTCACCTGTTTTTGATGCAAACATAATATATAAAGATGATAAAATCAGTTGATCTTGCTAACAGCTGGATGTGACCCGAAACTGACAATATCAGTTTCTTTCAGTTCACACCACACGAGATAACTTATTGTACTTTGGTTTCATAAAAAGAATTTTGGATACAAACAGGTCTAAACAATAACAGAAACAGCTCGTTTGAAAGAGCTGTATATTTTAATCATCACCTGCAACGGCATAAATGAATAAAAAAAATATTCAAAGATTACATGCAAACATGAGAAACCTTCACTTGAAACAAATGTCTGCGGCAACTTCTGAAACTTCTTTTCGCGATAACTCGGGTATTTTTGGATGTGCGTAGAACAAACTATTGCGTGTATGGCCCAGATATTTTGGTTTAGCAGCTGTAAGGGTGATAACAGTTCAGGTAGATCGATAAAGGTCATTTTTACTTCACTCGCTGAAACAATTTGCAACAACGAAAAACGTCGCAATAAAGGGACTCTCTCTAGTTGAAAGAAAGCTCGTAGATTGTAATTTTGTTATTAACTGGGTGGATGGTGTATACGGAAAAATATTGACCGTGTTCGTGAGTACACAGCAAAAGCAGTGAGGGCTGTTAACATAATTATTAACAATATGGTCACTGCCAAGGAAAGCGTGAGATAAGTGCGTGAGAGTACATGTATTTTACTTTTTACAGATTATTTTATTTTTAAAAGCGACAAGAAATTAAAGAAGAGTTACAAAAGATCAAACCATCTTACTCCAATAAACGGCACGCAATGCATGCAGAAGCGATGACGGCTCTAAAAACATTTTCAGGAGGTTTGTCAAAAAATTAACGTAAATAAAAGTAGCTGACAACTTCCGTGTTAAATGATTGTTCAACCAAAGTTGCGTTATCTTGTAGCGTGACATTCGATATACGATATACGATACTTCTCGCGAAAGACTTGCAGGGTCAAGCGCTGTCTCGTTATTGTTTACAAAGACTGACCACACAGGCCCATTGTGTTAAAAGATGTAGAGATGTGATCATGTCTGTCTAATGAATTCAACAGAACTCAATCAAACAAATTCAATCAAATATATAATTTTTCGCTTACGTTTATACTTTGTATCAGTCCTTTCTAACTTTCCAGGAGTATTTTGCTTCGTGTTTTTCGCTGCGACTTCTTGTTAACTTGATCTCTGTTCGCGTTACATTTATTCCTATCGGCTAGTTCCCTGTCCCACAGATCCCGCCGACTGCCTCATGACATTAAGCGATCGTCATCGCTAAAAAAAAAAGAGGAAAATGAGGCTTCCTTTTTGCATGTAAAACTCTTGTTTATAATCGCGAATATATTTCTTCCATCGCTAATAGTGTTGACGTTTCGTCTAGTTTGGATGGATCTACAACATAAAGTGACCGTTTGTAATATAAACGAGGGGAGAAAAGAAACTATTTATTCTTTCTCCGTGTAATAGAAAATTAGAGACTATAGGCGTCTCTCCTCATCTGGAGAACATATCATCAATTTAGTACGAACAAATAAAAATAAAGCCAGCAAAACTTTATTTCTTAAAAAAAAAAAAAAAAAAAACTTTTAAAACCGATAAGAATGAAGCCATCACAGCACATAACAGCACGGAATCACGAAACTGACTTCTGATCAGTTCCGTGATTTACTGTCACAGAAAGCCGTACGTGGCGATTAATCTCTTCATATTTTAATAAATCCATTGTACAGAGTTAACAATGGTAATTAGTTTAGATTCAGTGCTTCTGAAAGTCCTTTAAAGGCACGACAGCATATCCGCAAAACACGGAAAACAAAAAAAAAACGGAAAATCAAAAAAGCCGGAAAGCGATGAAACTTATTTGTCATTTTCTTCTCAATCCTTGATATAACTTTATCCGAAGCTGACCATTTTGTGTGCAACTATAAAACACTTGTTTTTATACTTTAAATCCGATTAGATGAATAAAAATTGTAGATTAAACACTTGAAAGTACAGGCTCGATTTCACCTGAACTATTCACAAATATTTTTATTTAAAAATTATCTAGAAAGTGATTTAGTGTTAGCACGCTCTATTTTTTTACCAGTTCCGAGCGCGAGAGCTTTGGTGTGTAGTTTCGTTGTAAATTTTTACGAGTCTCTTGTAGTATTTTGGCGTGCCCCCAAATCACAAGTAAAAATGTACAGCGATAAGAGATTTTTTATCCAAAGTTTCCTTTTCCCGAAATACCGACTTTCCAACGTTTTTGAATTGTTGGCGTGCTCAACAGGAATAGGGATCCTGTTAAACCGGTCTTGTAAAGTACAAATACAATTTAAACCGGTTTTGTGAGGTACAAATATCGTGAAATATTTGTATGTTTCGCGCGTTATCTGTACTCCACGAATCGCAGTCAGAAAATAAAATTCCTTAGGCGTCCAACAACAAACTAAAGTGTTCAACAACAAAAACTAGGCAGGTTAAAGAACTTGGTGTGGTCCAATCCGATCACACTAATCCACTCCCGTTGCGAGCGTTAATTCAGGCTATTCATCATGATTGATTTGTGGCATGTTTTTACAGTCTTGATTAAGAAGTAAGGACATTGTTTGTTCTACCTTGTGTTAAGTTAGGTTGTCTTGTTGGTCTATCCTATTTTTGTACATGTTACCCTTCGAAAAGATCACATATATGATAGATCATAGATCATATATGACTTACTCGAAATTTTTTAAAGTTGAAACCAGCGGGTGAAATGCGTATTGAACATTTTTTCAATTCTAATTAAGTTAAAGGGTGTATGAATTAACAAATCACCTCCTTAATTTTGTAGTTTGACCTGGCGCAAAATATTCTAACGCCTGCCTTGTCGATTTCACTTAAAGGGACTATGTCACGGATTTTACCAGATTTTTGAACCGCCAAAATTTACATTTGTGCCGCAGAAAACCTAAAAATAATAGTCCATCTTTATTAAAAATTGCTATATTAGAGCACTGAAACTGTTAACGAGCATCTTTGGCTGCGGATGGCTTGGATGGAAACAGATTGCAATTTGAAAAAGTAAGGCAAACGCTTTCAAGTTGTTTCCGAGCGTCTTATAAATATCGATATTTATAGCCGTAGCTTGTTTTCTATCCGCAAATTAAGGTTATATATTCCTTTA
This sequence comes from Oculina patagonica, assembly GCF_052425735.1. Taxonomy (NCBI): domain Eukaryota; kingdom Metazoa; phylum Cnidaria; class Anthozoa; order Scleractinia; family Oculinidae; genus Oculina; species Oculina patagonica. Next base: position 3,214,890 of record NC_135764.1, read on the forward strand.
GTTTCTCAAAGATAATGTTTATTTAGGGTTAAGTTGCCTACCACTAATTTCAGAACAGTTTAAACCAGAATTCTGCGAAATCCCCGTGACATAGTCCCTTTAAGAACCGTGAACTTTTAATAACGCCCTAATACCCTCAGGCCTTTTGATATAAAAATTAATGTCAACTGTTATCCAATTATTCTTTCCATAAATAATTTAACATTGAATGTTTAAGAATTCGGAGTGATCTTCATAGGCCTTTTTATTCCATTAGTTGAGAAAATTATTTCGACATTACTTTATATGTTCCCAAATGAAGTGTTCAGTCTTGTCAGCCGGTGGTTAACCCGCGCTCTTAAATTCTTGTTTACGCGGATCGCGCAACAAATAGGGCGCAATTTTTCGCTCGACCACATAAAAACGAAGGGTAAATAGAGCGCGAAAAAAACATGAAAAATAAGCCTGAACGGAGGTTACTTTTCAATTGGTAAACTTTATTTTTTTTTTTTGCCGCAAGATTCTAGTCTTTCATTGCTTGTAAGCTAGATCACTATTGACCACTATTCAACATAACTTCTCACCTTCGGATTATTTTATATTAGCTTTAGCCAATGATAAATGCTTCGCTTTGACAAACAAACACACTCCATGTTGCGTGAACAAAGCGGATGGGAGATTTAAATGCCCGATACGTTTCAATGGATTGGTCATCCTTCGCTGAACGCATAGCATTAAATTCCTGAAGCGCCCGCTCTTTTTGCCCAGTTTTCCAGAACACAAAACCGTTGCTTTTAGACGTCCTTCGAATCTTTTGAGTATCTTTGCCCCTCTTCGCAGGATCTCAGAATCCCAAAAACCGATTTTTGAGAAAGTCGAGGCGTAAAAATGCTTACCATAGGAAATGGCTCTCTGCATAATTGAGCAAATGAAGCGAATCGAAACGAAACGCACAAAATGTGAGCTGTACAACACGATAAAGCCATAACAAGACTGTTACCGGCAATAGGAAGCCCGAGAAGTAAGCTCTCGATGAAATTAAGGCAAACTGACTTCAAAGAACGCGAGTCACTTCATTAAAACGCGGAGCGCGCCGAAGTTTCTTAGCGGTGAGGAGGACATATTTAGCATAAATTATCCTGAATATTCTTGGCGGGCGATTCTTCACAAAGAACACGCAAAAGCGCGATAAATGTCTTCACGAGAACTCTAACTAGCTACCTACATAGCAAAACTGTAGTAATAAACGTAACATTTAGGTAGACGTTAAACATTTGAAGAGCGGGTACGCTGAAACAGCTTCAATCAGGGATTGAGTTTTGGCTAATTTATGGAATTTACGCAAAGTGAATCCCCATTGTATAAAGCGCGAATGTTCATCATTCTTCGATGGTAAGGGCAAATTGCGCGAAAACACACCTTGAACTTCACGCATACACTGAAAATACAACGAACTAAATAAAAACCCTACATATATTCAATTGAAAAGAAGTGTATAGTTCTGTTTTTGTACGGAAAAACGCTTTCAGAGGAAGCTCTAATTAGTTGCTGAGCGACAAAATGTAAGTGCTGTGGAAGGCGATTTAAAAGACCTTAATCCCAAATTAATCACTCATTTTCATCAAGGTCTTGAACAAGTCCTTCAGAGATACACAAGGTTATCTACGGGGACGAACTATTCTCTCAAAACCGTTCAAAAGATGTGTTTTACCAATTGAGTGCTGGCAACTCATTTTGCTCTCAAAACAAAAGAAGACTAAACAATAAGTTTACTCTGAACTCAAAACCAAATTAGCGAAACTTGAAGCTTAATTGAAAAATGCTTATAAACCTACCGTTCACATGTCTACAGCTCTGCTTACATCTTCAAATGTTCTCTGCTCAGTCAAAGCGTTTTATATTCTCCCCGATGCGAAGAGCGTGTTCTTACGAGGGATTATTAAAGGGACTGAATTAATTCTCCACACTTCAGTTCACTAGCGAAGGTTGTTTTGTACTTACGAGAGCTTTCTTTCACCTCCTTTCACTTGAACTCCCTGGGGTGAGCCTGAGGCGATTGAATACAAAACAATTTATTTTCAACCATTCGCAGGAACCTGGTTTCGATGTTTTACAAATGTAAAAAATATAGAGCCTATTTCTTTTGGAGAAGAGCTGAAGCAATTTTGCAGATTTTTTGACCATAGTTTCACAAAAATTTAATACTTGATACGTTTCCCTGGGACGCAGGTATGGAGGACATTTCGTCGAAGGGCCCAAACGTACAAAACGTTAAACCTTGTTTTATTTTGAGTGCCTATGCAATTTTAAAATGCACAGAAAAATATATTTTCCATTCCCAATAACAAAAATTGTTATCTAAACAAACTGGGAGAAACACTGAAATTATTCTATGAACCAAGATATTTGCGTTCAATGTTAATTAATAAAAGGAACAAGTAAATTTAAAATCCAGAGACAAGGAGCCGCAATCCTGCCACAGACCAATTACTTCTTATCGCTAAATTGAGACACGGTGACACACTTTACATTATTGTTCTCTTTATATATTCAATGTTTTTCGCTGTTTATGTTAATTTAACAATGAAGTCTACAAATTTAATCAAGTGTTACACGAATGCAAATTAATGAGACTTCGATGGTTTATTGCAGCTGTCAACTCTGTGTAGTTCATACTAGTTTTCATGTTTTACAAGTAGGCTGTTAATTTTTGAAGCCGGTAGCGAGACGTACGTACACTCCAAACTTAGAAATGTCTGAAATATGGCTTTATGCATGTATATATGGAAAATAAATTAGGAATTTGAATGCTGCGCGCTTTTTTCGATGTCAATATTGGCGGGATATTAATCGATGCTACTTTGAATATTCTAATTTTTTTAGGCTCTGGAAATTGAACGTATCAAAGTCGATTGCATATCGCAAAGCTCTAGATCACTTCGTGTCTAACTTTCCAAAGCGGTCAGGATTTCATTGTTTTTCTTGCAGAGATACTTGAGCACCGAACTTTCTCAAACATTTTATCTTTATGCGCCTTTATGAGTCCATAAGACTTTCCATAATCATACAGCTGATAACGGCAAAGTCTTCTATATGGCATTAGAAGTAAATTCGGACAGATTAAAATCGCTAAATGCTAAATCAAACCGAACTGAGTCAAAATAAAGGAATGTTTCTCACTGTGAATGAAATGATATAACCAGAGAAACGAGGCTATTTCCTTGGTGCTTGATATGAAATATTGTATTTATCTACCAAAACATCAGTGTTATTTATGATAGCTTGAGTTTATTACAATTTCATATATTCTGTAGATCTCTAGATCTGATCAGGTCAAATTAGAGCGCAGACAACTAAGATCGATCCATTTGACTCTAAACGAGATTTAGTTCGTCCAGAAATTTTAATTAATAAAGTCCAACGATTTCGTCTTTAGTAATAATCCATGCATTACAAATTGCAGGCAGTGTTGAACAGTAAACTTTGTCCGTTAAATAACTACCCAAAATTGCACGCGATTTCAAATCTGTTTAGTTTAAAACCCAAACTTAAGACTAACTAATATTTATAACGAAGGTTTAAACCTTAGAGCAAGTAATTCTTACCTTAATGTTGCATCCAACAGTATAATTTCTTTGCGCGCTCACAAACAATGACTTTTAAAACTGGCGCCATTGTAGATGTGAACCCTCAGCCTCGACATCGCGTAGGAAATGGTTCACTAAAAGCGAATTAAACATATGCGAGTCTTTGTTTACCTCAATATCAACAAGTAGATTTTGCACTGAAAAACCTACAAATTTGATCAACTAATGGAGACCGTGGGTTGAAAGTATACCAGGGAAGTATTAGATATACATTTTCCTTTTTCTTGCACACTGATGAAAATATCCTACGGGCAGATCGACAACTGATTTCCTTCCTGCATTGGCCGGAAGGAAATTGTAATTCAAATTTGAAGTGATAACTAAGTTAGACATTACCTTTCTAGTTCTGATATTTGTTCGTTTAATTTTCAACTGATGATGTAAACAAAATGTGCTATGACCTACAAACTGGCTATGATTGAAACGATCGGTCTGAACGCAAATAACAGTGACATCCTTCCTGCCTCGAAAAATTGACAAAGTTCGATTTTTTCTAACAGGAAGGAAATTAAAACGTCATTGCTCCGGCTCGATTTTCCTTGCCAGGAATATTCTAAGTACATCAACACTCAATATATTGGTTTAAGTTTGGAACTTTTCGTAAACCGTTGGCCTTACTAAATAGTTTCAATATTTGGACAATAGTTTCCTTTGTAAATGACACGAGTCCGAAATCAATATTTGCAAAAACCGGCTTGCTTTAAACAAACAGAGAGAGCAGAGTTAATTACAGCACGAAATTTTTACATCTGACCATGCCGCATCCTACGCGTCCTGCTATCAAAAGTTTTATCTCCTCATTTTAAAGGATATCAAAGACCAAATATCAGGCCAAATATTCCGATTTAGTTTTTCTTTTCTTTACGTTTTTCTTCCCCATACCATCATCTCAATCTGTATTCACTGATATTCTTTTTATCGGCCTCGATCTAGATAAAAAATTTCTAGTTTATGAAAATCGCAAATGTAACCGTCTTTAGTTGAATCATCTTGTTCATTTGGTTTTCAATAGCCCCAAGAGAGCTTGCTTGCAATTTATGTTTACACGGGCGCGTGCACGTTATTTTAACTATGTAAGAAACATAAGCAAAATAGTCCTTACCGTCAAGAAAAACAGTAAATATACTTTCTGTAGTGATGTGGAGTTGAGTAAACAACCAGAGCGCGCATTTTCATGGCTTATCTATAGTTGGACGCGGGTAGCCTTAGCGGCTAGCCTTGTGCTACAGACTGTGCGCTCTGGGCTCAGCTCTGACCGGAGATGTTATGCTAGTTACCACGAGACTCCTTACCAGTGCCTCTCTCTCCACCCATCCTATCTGCGGGCTTACCTTGGCCAGCGCGCAGACGATGTTTTTCATTTTCTGAAGGACGTTTACTTTGGTTGTTATAAACGAGAGTCACTTCTTCTTTTCTCATTTGCCAAGAGCCTGCAGTTAGCTATCATAATCTGCGCACTCAACAAATAAGAAACAATCTGCCAGCAGATTTATGAATAATTTGTTAAGTTCGCGCACAATGCATACTGATTTCCAAGAGTTTGCGCGCAGTGCCTGGGCAACACAGCGAAGTAAAAATGGCTCGATTGTAATCCGCGCAACAAGACGTTAGACATTATTGTATTTTATCTATAACAATTCTTGACAAAAACAATCCCGAGAAAAACAATGAACTAAAGTTAATTACAGAAAGCCATTGGAGGCTCGCAAGAGTCCTGGACCCCATTCTAGGAAAACCATGCAAAAAAGTGAAATATAAAACTACTGATAAGAAGTAACTATAATTTAAATGTGCAATAAAAAAGGTACTTATATTTAATGAAATCCACAAAGTTCTAAACCTTATTTAAAAATTTAAACAATTATTAGATTCGGTGAAAACTTTCTTCAAACGTATGGTAAGATGAAAACGCAACTGCAAGCTCCTCAACAAAAAGAAATCCCTTAAATTCGAAAACTAAAAATTGCTTGCCACGTATGTATAAATTTGTGGACAATAAAATGTTTGGGAACTGTATTTTGCAGGTCGAGGCAAGGTGCGCTCAAGCATGTCGGAGCCTGCATTGTAATGACGTCATTGATTTTAATGCGCACTCTCGAATGTCAGGGACAACAGTGTATTCAAGATGGCGGAAGAAGATGTGTTTTTGGCAGCAACATCGAATGCGCTATGGGATCCTCATCATTCCAAAGATTGGGACAAAGAAAATGTAACACCACAATGTGTCTTGAGAATCAAAAGGTAGGGCAGTCTTTCTGCAGTTTCGATTTTGTACATGGCTCGGTTTCACTCGGTTTTGTTGCTAAAATTGATAATTAAACAAACTGAAAAATTCACCGGAAAATTTTTTGTTTCACTTTCTGAATTATGCACTGTTCATGCAATGCCCTACTCTCCGTTCAATTCATATTTATTTCTAGTTTTCCCACACATAATCGGAACTTGAGATAGTTTCCGACATATTCGCTGCACATTTTAAAAATGGTTTTAAATGAATGCCGAATTATTTGCTTTCTCATTTGACACAAACCTTTGTTTCGGCAACGAATTTGTTGTTTGCACTTTCGAACCTCTTTTAAATGGACATCCTCGAGAAACTTAAGTGGCCGCCAAATTACACGGCATGTGCTATGTAGAGGTCCACTTCGACCACACACTAAACTTGCCATACCGGCAGGTCTTTTAACAGTCACTATTTTTGAGAGGAAAATGGGTATCAAGTGAACAGGATGTGAAAAATAAAAGTATAAATATGTGCTTGGTACTAGTCGAAACTTAATTATGCCTTGGGCCTTAATTTACAAGAAAAAACGTGAATTATTTAACAGTATCTAGAATATAGTACAGACTGTTCTTGACTGAAGAGTTAACTCTGAGGGCTAAATTTTAATGTTCTTTTTTTTTTTCAGGGATATAATGAGTATATACAATGAGCCACCACCTGGCATGTGTATCGTTCCTGACAAAGAAGATATAACAAAGGTTTGTATTCAGTTTAAAAAAATGCCATGTATTTTTTTCTCCATTAAACGTTGGGTACCGAATAAACGTCATGGTCTCCAAGGTGCAGTTAAAAATAGGCCCCTCAGGTATTTACTTGAGGGATGATAAGCTGTAGATATATTAGGACGGATAAATGTTTGTCAAAAATCATGAATAAAAACCCTTGCTTAATAAACATTGGGCTCAAATAAACTGCAGGAGTTAAATAAACTTAGGGTCCACCAGGCTAAGTTTGAAAGCTATGCCCGTAGGCGTACAAGGCAGGGGGGCAAAGGGGGGCTGCAGACCCCCCCCCCCCCAGTGTCGAAATTTTTCAGGCAAAATGCTAAGAATTCGGGCAACAAGCCTGGAGAAAAAATAGAAAATAAGCCGACAATTCTCAACATTAGGTTCAAAATGAATTACATCAACGGAGAAGTATTGGAAATATAGAGAACTTTGTGGTTCAAAAATCCAAATTTCTCATTCATCTGCCTTCCTTTCCTCTCGCAATTTGAGCTAATAATCATGTTCGACATTTCTCGCAAATTCAGCGTGGCCCCTCAGTTTGATTCAGTCACAATCAGCTTTTCCATAGCTTGAGCGTTTGCGCACGGTGGATCCAGCTTTGATCTTTTTGACTCAAATATTAAGTTCTCAGGGCTAACTCAAAAATTTCAGTTCAACGAAATGTTTTAAACCAATCATCCCTGAATGTTTCACACGCTTTTGTATAACTTTTAAGTGGGGGAAAAGCAATATAAATTGGCTCACCCAAAATACTTTTAGGTTTGTTGAACTAGAGCTAGTGAATAAAATGTTTCAGAAGAAAAAGGATTCAGTGCATTGACACCTTCGGGCAACGCCACGAAACTAATTTAAGAACTATCGTTTCCTTTAAGCAGGTAGGCAAGGTTTGTACACGACTATTTCAATGCACGTTTTGTTGTCCATTTTATATTCCTCTTTATTTGGCTTTAAACCCATGCCATTTTTTTTCGGGCAATAAGGTCTCCGCCCTCCCAGGTCCAGAGTATCCATACGCCTATGTATTTGCCGGGGGAGTTTAATCAAGAAAATATAGTATGTGTGGCCTTGCTAGGGGATGGGGTATGCAGCCCTTTCATGTTGCAGTTTTGAAAGGTCTGCACATAGCTGTCAGAATTTCATCATAAGTTTTGTCATTTGTTACAATCTTTTTTCTACACTTTTCAGATTCATGCCCTTATCACTGGTCCATTTGACACACCATACGAGGGAGGATTCTTTTACTTCCTGATTCGCTGCCCCCCAGACTACCCCATCAGACCTCCCAGAGTCAAGCTAATGACGACAGGAGGGGGGCAGGTCAGGTTTAACCCCAACTTGTACAGAAATGGCAAAGTCTGCCTGAGTATACTGGGGTAAGTAGTTTTAAATATGGCTCATGTTGTTTGGAGCTATTAGTGACTGGTATGTCCAATATTGACACATGCTGACCAGGGGCCAATCCAGGATTTCAAAAATTGGGAGTGGATGGCAAACCATTAGGGCCTAACCCTAACCCTAACCCTCTAGTGGCGGCAGACGGCGAAACGTGGCATAACAACAACCAGACATGAGCGAGAGCTAATTTTTCTTTCCTTATTTATTTTCTATTTCAAATAAAGTGACATTTCGAATTTTTTTTTACTGAAAAATGGGGGGGGGGGGGGAGGGGGGGAGATGGATATCCACCCTATCCACCTCCCCAGTATCCGCCCCTGCTGACCAAATGGTAAGTACATCAGTTTTCGAATTGGGCATGAAGTCTTAGGAGTGCTTGCTGGGATCATTGTGTTGTGTTGTGGGCAAGACACGTTACTCTCACCCTTACAAGACCTTACAGTACCCAGGACTCTTGATATAAAGCATAAATGGTTACCAGTAAAATATTACTGCCACCTGATAAAATGCTGCCAGCAGCTACCTGCAATGGATTAGTATATTTCCAGGGGAAATAGCAATACATGCACTCTCGTCACCTTCATGTTACAGTTCTAACGGGAGTTCAACACTGCCACTGATGAGCTTCTTGACTCCTCTAGTGATTGGAACAGACTTGAACCTTTAAAATATTATTGGGAAGCTCAATTCTCAGCCATTGTTTGGGAAAAGAGCCAATGCTCCTTCCCACTCCTTCTCTACTCTTCTCGGCTAGGAATGAAGATGGGACATGAAAAAAAGCAATGAAATTTGAACCTTGTTATTGGGGTGTAAAATTGACACAACTCGGATTTTATCTGTGATGATTGATCAAAAATGTTCCCCAGGTAGGTTGGATACAAAGGAAATGATATTATTTTTTTAAAAAGTATTGATTTTTATCCTGTTTTGTTGTAGGACATGGTCTGGTCCAGCCTGGAGTCCTGCACAGTCTCTTTCAAGTGTATTAATCTCTATTCAGTCTCTGTTAAATGAAAAACCATATCACAATGAACCAGGATTTGAACAGGTGCATGGAAACTCTGGATCCCTTTCTAAAGTAACTAAATCTACATCTACATCTACGTTTTAATATGTCGGTAAAAAGTCCATACGGATATCACACCAATGTCTAAAAATAAGTAAAATACAATATGTACATATATAATAACTGAAACATTCAAAAAAAAAAATCTAAAAATTGACAGTTCAAACTCTTGCTCTCATTTGGCCTGAAACTCTCATGCACTCTCATTGACTCTTGTGCACTCTCATCGACTTTGAACGTCAAATTTTTCATAAGAGTCTATGAGAGTTTTCTCTTGGTTTGGCCCGAAAAGAGTTGACCAAAACTCTCATGAAAGTCAACTCTCACCAACTCCCATCCTTGTTTGGCCTAGGCTTAAGTCACAGTGTACTAGGAGGGGTGGTGAATGGTCCTTCAAAAAATGTTTGTCTCCCAAGATTTTAGCCAAATTTCAGGGGTATTGTCATATCAAATTTTTCTTTGACGCCTTCTTAGAGTCTCCATTTCTTTTGCAAGGCTAAAAAGGTCTCAGACTTGCAGAAAAGATATCAATCTCACAAAGTCTCGCATTTCCATTCGACACCCCTACTAGGGTGCCCACCAGTAAGGAACAAGGTCTGACACCACCATTCATTTTTTTTATAAATTACTCAAGAAGTAATATTTCATTTTAGGAAAGGCAATCAGGGGATTCAAAGCGTTATAATGAATGTATCCAGCATGAAAGCCTCAGAGTGGCAGTCTGTGACATGTTGGAAGGGAAACTCAAATGTCCCTCAGCACTCAAGTGGGTACCAGTATTTCTTTGTTACACGCTCTTTGCTAAATTAACTTTAGTTAGCTTTTTGTTCAAACGATGTGCATTCATGGAGTAGGAGGCAGCGTGGCCTAGTGGTTAGGGCACTGGACTTGTAATCTGGAGGTCCTGGGTTCAAATCCTCCTCCTTGCCACTTGGTGGATTTGTGTTCAGTAGTCCTGAATTCAAGTCGTCCATGCTCTGTTAATAGCCAACTGGTCAGCCTCCTGCCAGCTACGGTAGGATTTATATCAAGTTTATGTTCTATTTGCAATAACATTTGTTTATTTATTTACAGTGCCCTCCAATATTAGCACAGCAGTGCTAAATACAATGACACTTAAACAAATTTTTATTTTATTTTATTCTGACACAAGAATGACCTGAGAAGGCTATTAAATAAAGTTTATTTGCAATAATTTTTAATCTTGTTTCTGTAAACACTGTTTCAGAGATGTCATGGAGAAATCATTTCCAGAGTTTTATGATTACTACTTGTCTGTCATCAATGACAACTCACATCTAAATGGACAAAACATGATGGTAAGAACTAACACATTTTGACATTAGTTTGTCTCAGAGTGAGCTTATCCTGGGGAAAGAAATCTTGAGAAAGCTGCTGTTGTTTGTGACTGACGCACCGGCTGACATATCAACACTCCCCCACCCCCACTCCCGTCCCTTCCCTTTGTAAGAAAAGTTTCATTTTCTCTCTGCCCCCTTCCTTTTGCACACATCTGGAAAGACTGTTGCCCAGGGGGTTAACTCCCTATCATGGCCTATACGGGGTCGGGAGGCTCCCCCCAAAAGGGGTACCTTTTTCAGGCTTCAGGTATATAAAAGGGTAGGGATTTCACAAGTTTAGGTATACAAAAGGGTATGGAAATCTGTCATTTAGGTTTTTTTAAGGGCCTTTAATTAAAATATTTGGAACAGATGCAATTTATGGCTGTATTATTTCAATTTATTAAGCGCTGCATGAAAATGACAAGAAAACGTCCTGTTCTAAGTCTATACCATGTCTTTCAGGTATATGAAAGGGGTACCTTTTTTCATTAAAAGGTTTACAAAAGGGGTACAATTTCTGTGAAAATGGTATATAAAAGAGTAAGGGGTAAGAGCTCGGGGCGAAGCCTCCACATACAAAACTTTTTTGGGTACCCCCCCCCCCCCCGGGCTGTTGTTTGTACAAACAGTCTTTTCTGAGACAACACTCAACCCTGGGAAAGGTCATAAGCGCTACTTACAGTCTTGTACTCTGGATAACAAAACAAAATTGTCATGTTAATTAGAAGAAGCATATTTAACCTTTACTACTCTCGGAAGATGTTAACTGTGTTTTTTATTTTGTTTTAGGACCCGTTTGGAGAGAAGAGGGGAACATTTGACTTTGTAACCGTTAAACAAAGATTAGAAGTAATCAAGAAGAAACTTGAGGACAAGAAGGCTTCAGCACACGGCTCAGATGCCTCATCAAGTGATAATGAGAATACAGAGGAATCTTAACAAAAAGCAAAATATTATTTGTACATACTCGTAGCTAAGATATAATTTATATTTCAGTTGGGGGAATAAGTGCCAGCCATTTCTCGAGAATTGACTTAACCCAGAAACTTGACTTATCCAACAAATATAGCACTTGCTTCCTCAATTGATTTTGACTTCCACACAATGAGGTCAAGAGAGGCCGTTCTGTGGCCAATTGAATAATGTAAAAAAGTAGCCATAATGCAGCTTTAGTATAGAAGTTGTAATCTCGTGGGTACCTTAAGTCCTCTGTGTAGCCTTTTCTACTACCCCAGTACTACCCCCTGTGTAGTCTCTTCTACTACCCCCATGTGCACCCTCAGAAGGGGGTATCAATAGCCTCTTGCAAGTTACTTTTTTGCCTCAGTTTAAAAACTAGGTTAGGTGCAAAAATTTTACACGTTCCTTTCAAGCAAATCAAACTCGGAAATGATCTATCAAGGCCTTCCACTCCACCTTGAGATAGTTGATTTCTTCATGTCAATCTTTTTATCTTGAGACAGTGCAGTAAAATTGGTCATCTAATTGAAGCCATATATTTGTAAAATGATGTATTATCATGCTGTGTTAAACAATTCACTTTTAACTTTCTGTTTTTTTAAAAACTCGTCAGACTTCTCTTAACATAAACTCTCCACTTAAAGAGACTGTGTCGTGAGAAGTCTTCTAAGCTTTTTGTGTAAACTGTGCTAGAACTGTGAGGGTGCACTCACTGATCAACAAAATAACCATTGAAACAAAAGAAAGGCATACATTCATTCTCCAAGATGTTAACAGACCGTAGTCAATGGTTTTTATGTGAATTTATTCCAAGAAACACTGTAAAACTTGAAAACTTCGGCCGACTTTTTCAAGTTTTAGGCCACTTTCTCCTTTCCCATCCATAACTACATCACTTTTTAACAATCTTTATGACTAGTACAGTATGTTTTAGCAAGGCCAGGCCACTATTAGTGGATTTCCATTAATACCAACACCTTCATGTGATTTTTAAGTAGCACTAAATCTTGGTGACACTACCCCTTTAAATACCCCTTACACCTCAAAAATTCTATTAATAAAAATCAGCTTCTTAGGGACTTAAGTAGAGGATTTATGCTACCAAGTGATTCTCCACGCAGGCTAGGAAAACGTTATTGATATAAATTAACTTTAACAGAAGGTGGTGCAGGTCTGATGAAATGTAGAGGTTAAGCTCCGAAAGCGACAGACGATAGTCCGAGGACTTTCCCAAGTTGCTTAGTCAACAGGTTGGAAGATGTCGGCTCAATTTTAAATATACAGTTTGTAAAATATTATATCCAGGAAAGCTACTCAATTCTTCGTTTATGTTATTTATACTGGAAAAATTTCCGTCAGCAAATCGATCAACTTCAATAAAAACTCATGAATAACAAATGGTCTATAATTTATAAGGCTGCATCTCGAGATACCCACCCTGTTTAATATTTAACAAATGGTAAACGTCACAGCGTGCACTATTGAGTTACAGATGCACGCGGGAGGTTGCTAAGCACGAAAGATGCGTAAGAGTCGCCCGAGGCGATAGCCGAGGGCGACTCTAGCTTCTTGAGTGCTTAGCAAACCTCCCAAGTGCATCTGTAACTCAATAGTGCACGCTGTGACGTTTACCATTTGTTTTATAGCACAACTTTTAGGCGATTTATTAAAGTTTCTTTGAGGTAAAAGTGCGCGCGCTTATTTAAACAATTGCGTGTAGTGCTCGCGTAAGCGCTGACGAACACCCAAAAGAAAAAAACAAACAAAACAAAGTTTTGAATTATTTCAAACTTGCATTATACCTCAAAGTCTTCAGCGTTATGGAAAAATGGGTTTTCTTATGTTTAGCTTTTCAAATTCACAGGAAAATCGAGAAAACAAGTAAAAACTCGTTAAGTAGTGGCACTTTCTTGTGCCATGTCGCAACAGATCAGCGCGCGCGCTCAAGTTGAAGCATACGTCAGCGTGCACCCATGGGCAAATAGTAGACGCTAAATTAACCAATCAGAACGCGCGCTTTACTTTAGTTGTGCTATAATATGTTTTATACCATGCCATAGAAAATACAGCCAATCAGAATACAGGAAAGCCGTTGTATATTCGACGGTATTCAACCCAACCTTCCCATAGTGCGCTGCGACTGTATTCTTGACGAAATTTAGTAAGCGTATTTTCTATGGCATGGTATAAAATAGTTACACAACACTTTCTCGTGGTATACTATGGAATATCCCACTCGTCACTTGTATTTTCTTGGCATACACACTCGCCTAAAGGCTCGTGTGTATACCGAGAAAATACAAGTGACTCGTGGGATATTCCATAGTATACGACTCGAAAGCGTTGCATAACTAGTATTTATACTAACATACCCTCCACCCACAGTGTATAATGTTTTTAAACTAGAATCTTGGAAATATTGAAGTATTGGCATATTGCGGGAACGTTTCCAATAACGCAAAGGTGCGAAAAACGATCATCGGAACCTTAAGTCCTATTTGCTTGATCTCGATTCTAGAAAAATACCGTTAAATCTGTTAATAACCCCACCTGAAATTAATCCCCTCCCCAATTTTAGACGCAAGTTTCCTTGCAATATGCTCCCACAAATATAATTCCCTGTTCACACTATAAATGGCTTTTCGTCAATGCGTTTGTTCACACTGAAACGATCGAAAACGCTCATTGTTTGCATCGAAATCGTGTGCGTTTCAAAACGCTGTCCAGAATTGCTGGTTTTCACTGTCACGCAATCAAAAAATAAATTCGAAAGCATTCAACTACAGAAGCTATGAATTTCAAATATTATAGATTATAAATAGATAAACAATTTCCCCAAGTTTCAGGTCTGTGCGGTGTACCGTTCGCGATTTATTTTCCGAACCTTTCCACGCAAATTTATAAAGCTTAGTATGGAGACGCCATAACTGTGTCCTTCCGGGGGACACAGTAATGGCCGTCCTGATGTCAGAGAAACCATCTGGGACTCAATTCTGTTTACAACAGCGGCTATCCTTGGCTTACGAGCTAGTACACTTTCACATAAACATCACTTATTATATCTGAAATGTTCAATCTGCACAAAATGGAAAAGAAAGGCTTTTTTTCAAACAAAACAGCTTTGTCACGGCACTCAGCTTGATGTCACATACGACGAAGAACTCAAATATTCAAAATGCTCTGTTTCAAAAACGAATGACACTATCGATCTGGAAATTTGCAAAAATATATATTTTTAGTTTATCTTTCGCCTAATGACAACGAAAATTTAGCAGGCCTAGTGATTTCAGAATTTTATGACGTAACATGAAAACCAAGAACATTTGAATGCGGGTACCGTATCGTATCAGTTTGGAAGGTGAAAACGGACGGGGCCTCAAGTCCAAAAAGCTTATCATTTAGTGACAAATTGGTTCTTTACTATTTCCAAAAAAATCCGGAAACTTCGGTTGAGAATTTGGTGTGGCCGTTAAACCCGATAGGACTGGAACTGGTACAAAATTTACGTGAAATGATTTTAAATCAACCTTTATCCCATTGACACCTGGGGATTTTCCAAAATACCCCGCACCTTTTAGACATTTTTGACATTTTGTGGTCAGTTATGAGCTAAATAAGCTCCAACCTACTCAAAAGGTCAAAGTTTCTTTGTCGGAATGTGCTCTACCACTTTAGGCTTTTCGGGTTTTTTTCTCTTTTTTTTTCGCTTTTCCTTTTTCCCCATATCTTATCTTTTTGCTGCACTTCTTGGCCTTCTAGTGGGCTTGCTCTCAGTTCAAGAGTTCTGGAGAAAGCAGCATCCTCGCAGAAAATTATTACCATGGAGCAGTAAGGGGTGGTTGGCGGAATTTTTCTGAGTTTTTCACTGAAATTTCTAGGCGTCTCCGTGCATATTTCAGGCTACATTAGCAGGTATCATGGGAAAGATCTTTACCTTCTGTGGATTTTGAGTATGAATGACATGAATGATGCCTCTTTTGGTCAAAGGTAATGACGTCAGAAGCGGAACAAAGGCCAACGCTCGTCACGGCCGGTACAGGTGTCAGCGGATTAAATTTCCAGTCCGTACTGCGCAATCTCCGCCTGCAATGTTTGTGAGTCTCACAAACAGAAGAATGTTTACTAGCAAAAATAAAAATTCCGGGACAAAACTTACCTTTTTCTTCATTATTAACGCCAGATATCCTTGCAAAACAATAATAACGAGTAAAAGAAGTTCGACGGTATTTCAAACGGACGTTTTAGCTCATCGTGAATTCTTGAACGAAACGATCCGTAATGGCGAACTAAAAAACTTCATGTACGCTATCAACGAAGTGTAACGTTTCAACGAATTCAAAACAAAAATGAAAACAAACCCTGAGTCTGCGCAGTACGGACTGGAAATCAGCTTTAAACGACGTAGAACTTGATATCTGTGTATTTTCTCGGATTGGTTTTAACGCGATCATGACCAAAACCAATCAAACACTACACGGATCTGTGCAATGTTAGGTCATCAGTATACAGTATGGTATTTTTTGGCTCGAATCTTGCAAGCATTCCTTGACTTCAATAGAACTGACTTCTCAGAAATGGGACGAACAGTCCTTTTTGCACACAAGGTGGCGGGGGTTGGAGGGAGGGGGCGCGGGAAGAGGGGGCGCTCCTGTAGATCCGACACAGGAATCGGTGGATGCTAACACTAACACTTTATCCTCTGTCATCTGTGCCTAATTTCATTCTCGATCTAAAACTCAGTTTGCTGAACCTTTGCCGTACTGCTCCTCCGATTTCTGGGAATAGTACCAGTTGCTCGGTGTTTTATTTCACGTGACGTAGCACAATCAACCTCTTTCGCAAGGTCACAGAAGAAGTGGGAAAAGATTGGGAACGAACATTGGGGAGGGTCAGGAAACAGATTTCTACTTGTCTGTCTAAACATTTTCTGCTATTTTAACAACGGAAAAATGATTTTAAAAAACCAATCGATCGATCGATGGATCGATCAATCAATCAATCAATTACCACACCACACAGACGTTTTGTATCAGTTATTTATTTTGCGTTCCGGAAATGTTCATTTTTAAGGTTCAAGTAAGTTTTGGATACTACTACCATCGTGTTTTTTGTCATGAGTTGCGTTTTGTGCGAAAAAAAAACTGAAAAGCATAAGCTTTAAACCTTTCTTTTGGTAGCAATGGCGTCGAATAGAAGCAATAGCGTGATTTAGTGGGTAAGTAAGACGTTTGTTACAGTATCATAATGGCAATAAAATATCCTTCAGTTTGCTAATACGGAGACGTCCCTGACACGTTTCGTTTATACGACAGCATCTCCGATCCAATATCTATTTTTCTCCTCTGGTTTCTTTTCTGTACCGTTTACACAAATGGCGGGAAACATTCCGCGCGGGCGCACTCCACACCGGCTAACAAATTGCCCAAATGTTAGAAACGGCGGGAAACTTGCGGCAGTGTAGCAGCTCTCAAAAGCTTGTAATCAGTGGAAATCCTAGATTGATGCATGATATTACGAAAATAAGTACTTTGCAAATTCTTTCCTTCCGCTGTAATTTAAGAGCTGGCATCTGGCACACTGCGAGGGAGAGAAGTTTCTTTCAGAAGACTGAGAAGTCGTCCATTTTCTGTGCTTCACACGGGAAACTTTGTCACTTTGCCATAGCCATTAGGTCTTGTAACGATACGGGTTTCCACACGCCTTGTGTGTGAGCGAACACAACTCCTCTGTCGATATACAGCGTCACTTTACCCAGCGAGTACAAAGCTTTGCCGTCGAAACGTCGGTTAGGAATAGGCATGAATAAAAGATTGTTCTCTTCAGCCTGAAAAACACAACATGACAATCAAATGAGAGTGTTTTAAACTTCTGGCCCTGTGAAGACACAAGAGGGGGGTGGGGTGGGAAGGACGGAGAAAAGAGAGAGGGAAACATTACTTAATGAAGAGTGGCTAAAGGCCCCCTTTAAATGGAAAAAAATAGGATTTCTACCCTATAAAATTGTTTATCATTGTTTGACATAACTATAATTACTGAATAAAATTTTTGTATTTATTAATATATACCAGATTAAAAGCAAGCTAACTACTCCATTGATTATAATACGTGAAGTCAGATTAAGAAGATGAACCGGATGTGTGAGAAACACTCAGGAGTTTTTATCTGTTGCTCTGGTTGATAAGCCTCCTCTTTAGCTGGCAAATATAATTCCACTTGCTTTTCCCCATACATTTACACAGGCTATTACCAGTATGAAAAGACTTGTCACTGACAGACCAATAAGACAAGTCTTTTTGTTCCCGTGTGAACTGTTTTCTGTTTACATCGTGGTCCATTTACTCTGCATGTCGGTCGCACGACATTTATTTATAAAACAAATTTAGAAAAGTCAGACTAATTATTTCTGATCAAAATGGAGGTATAAAAGCGAACGATATTTATTTAGCCGAAGATAAGGAGTTTATGAAGCTAATTATTTAAAGCGCGCGAAAAACCGCACTAATGATCACAAGCTTGCAATGCAGTATTAGCTAAAAGCCAGTAAATCATTGAGTTATAAGTAATGATGTTCTACAGCTGATACATGGGGAAATATTAGCAAAAAGAAATGAAAGCTTTTAGTTTTTTTGGCGTTTTGGCTTCAAGTCAAATGCATAATCACGGCCCCGAAAAAGGCTTCACGCAGATTACAACAAATGATTTGTGCGTGTCAGTGCATGGTTTGCCGAATATACTTCATCTAAATCTGTCGGCAGAACAAATAACTCGGTCATTACGCGTATGCTGCAATCCAAGAGTAAAAAATTGAGGGATAATGGAATGACCTCAAAAATCACTTCAGCGTAAACCTGTAATTTACTCAAAAAAAAAGTTATAAATAAATTCACTGGTTATTAGTTAATGCATGGGAAAAATTTAAGTGGAAACATTTTGCACATTAAAGTGGCGGGACATCAGTGTAACTAGGACAAGAAATTAACATCTCATTCAGCTTCACGGCCTTTAATCGGCTGTGGCACAGTAAATTAATAAGGCTTTTATTTTGGAATAAATCGATCAAGAAAAGTAATACTGTAATCCGCTTATATCTTTAGACTAAAGCCCTGACCACTTGCGTCTCCGTTTGGCCAGGACTTGCGTGCACTTGTGTTGACTTGCGTTCATTTTGGTCGAGATCAAATTCGCACGCAAGTCAACGCAAGTTTTTCATCGTTTGGCCACCATACGTAAGTCAACGCAAGTCTTGCAGTTTACTTCAAGTACTGAATTGCAGCGCACGCAGTAGCATTGAAATGGCTTTTTGACAACTTGCGTGCGCTTGCGAGTCCGTTTGGCCAGCCAACGCAAGTCTGTATGCAAGTATAACTTGCGATCACTTGCGTCCATTTGCGTTACCGTTGGCCAGGGCTTAATAATCAATTATCAAGGCGGAGAGAAAAGCAAAAGATATTTACCACCGGAGTCGAACATAGTATATAATAATGGCGAATCAGTGCTAATTGATTTAACACAATTGAAGCACGGGGCAAAATTTATGGAAAACACGTGAACTCTTTCAACTCAACCTGATGAACAGATGGTCTCACCTGCAGTTTATTTTCTACTTAAAAAATAAAAATTTCGCTCCAAAATTCATAGCAATTAATTTGCATATGACAACCGCCGAAATCATGTTTCATGGGGCAGATATCACTAAATTAATTATTAAATTTTACGAATGGTTTGTGCACTGGGCGGAGCGGTTAGTTAACGCATTCCATTTAAAAGCAGAGCAAATAACATCGAAAAATAGCGGTTTCCTAAATTTATTTATTTTTTGTTCAAGGGATGGCTACATAAAAGAGTCAACCATAATCGATGGGAAAAATCTAGAGGAAACATTTGCACAGAAAAGTGGCGGTACATCAACTAAAAATGAGCAGATAGAGCGATTTTCACTTGAGTGTCGGCAGTAATTCGCATTTGCTTTGGTTTTGCATTACTACGCTTAGTGAGTTAAGCAAAAATACTTTAAAGTCTTCCGACTGATCAGTTTCGCCTCAACATGGCCAACCTCTCTGCATCAAAATCTACAAACGTTTAAAATATGACCACGGAAGGCGACACACACAGTGACCCATACAAGGTTAGCTTTATCATCGCTATCATCATTAACGGCATCTATTAATTTACTGATTATATAAGTGTTACAAATCATAGTATAAACAATTCAAACGTGGGAAATATTAGCGATTAACATTTGGCAAGTTTCAAATACAATTAACTGACAAATGACTCTATTCTCTAAGGACTTCGACTTTCAAAGTTTCAAACCTGTCATTGGTTAATGCATGGAAAAAATTTAAGTGGAAACAATTTGCACATTTAAGTGTCGGTACATAAGGAAGGACTACAAGTAAATCTCCCAGAGACATTAACCTTCATTACGCTTTCAATTCGACTCGATATCAACTAACCTCTCCACATCAAATTTTTCAAAAGTTACAAAGATGAACCCCGAGAGCGACACACGACATGACACTCCAGTCGCGGTTAGTTTTATTAGCACTATCGTTATTAACGGCATATCTTGTCCCTTTACAGTTCTTCTCAACGTGCTGGTGATAATGGCCGTGAAAAGAAGACCAAGACTCCAGAGCAACACCAACATCTTGCTGGCCTGTTTAGCATTAACTGATGTATTAACTGGTCTTACAGTACAGCCCTCGTTTATCGCCTGGAAATCTTGTCTTCTTCTTGACAACATCAACACATTTGTGGTCAAAGACGTTCACAACATCTTAATACGAACATTGTCTGTTTGTTCCTCGCTTCATCTGATGTTAGTTACATGCGACAGACTTATAGCGATCAAATTTACTTTGTACTATCATAACATTGTTACCAGACAGAACATTAAGGCGGCAGTGATCGCAGTTTGGGCGTTTAGTTTTATATCTGAAGTAATAAGATTTATATTGGTGAACTTTAGAAGAACTATGCAAAATTTATTAGTTTCGCTAGCGATGATTTTCTGTGTCCTTTTCATCGCCTCAGCCTATATTATTTTGTATCGTGAAACACGTCGCCACGAAAAGAAGATCAAAACTCAACAGCTACCACAAGAAGAAGTGGAAAGGTTCGCTAAAGAGAGCAAAGCGCTCAAGACAACTGTGTTTGTAGTGAGTGCTGTGGTGCTAAGCTTTCTTCCTATGGGCTTGACTCTCATGTTAAATGTTACAGGACTGACGGAAAAGGTAACTAGAGACACGCTGTCACCATTGGTTCGCACGTGTGCCATGTTTAACTCGCTTCTGAATCCATTGATCTACTGTTTGCGCCAGAAAGAAATGAGAAAATATGTCTTGCGAGTACCTTGCATGCAGCCCGTGGAACCCGCCATGAACTGAACTGCACAATGGACAGACAGCTTAGAAAACCGTTGCTTGTAACTACAGTTAAACTCTTTGTCAAGAACTACCGGCTTCATAAATTTATATGAAGCATTTGTATGAACGAGAAGCGAAATAAAATTTTTCATGCTGTGACGAATTTCAGTACTTCTTGTGTATCATAATAATTGAATTTTGTTTGTGTGTGAGACGAGGCATAGAAAAATATCAGAAAAAGAAACGTTATTTTGAGAAACACAAGAAAATACTTGCTCGTTCGCTTCCTGCGTGCAAGACCTCCGGTAACATCAACTATAACTCGATAGAAATTTCGAGTTCATAATGAGAATTATACTAGGGCCGCCAAGCGGCCTGAAGTAATAATTCGGATTATATAAACAGACGAAGTGAGAAATATATGAGAAAACAAATGGTAGGAATTTCCCAGTTAGTGCTTCAAACCACTTTTTAACGCTAAAAATATAAGGGGTACCCCCTTAAAAGCAAAACAAGGGCCTGGGTCTACCCATAAGGCCCTGGTGCCTAGGTCCCGCGGACCCATGATCCTTCGCTGGCTTTTTGACGCCGTGAAATAGACAGGCAAAGCAACACCCTATAAATACACCAGGGAAGGGTGAAGGGTGGGAACCTCATATATTTCTCACTTCGTCTGTTTATATAATCCGAATTATTACTTCAGGCCGCTTGGCGGCCCTAGTATAATTCTCATTATATTTCACAGACTCCGTTCGAAATATATGAGAAAACAAATGGTAGTTTTTAACGCCACTTGTATAAGCAATTAAAAAATCATAACACAGCCAGTTTCCAAGTAACTTAAATGAGAGGAAAAACCTCGATGTCAGTGTAGAACGGCTGTTACATCTACCTTGAGGAAAAAACCTCCATAGCAAGGTTTAAATTAAACATGGGATAACAGTAAAATGTGCTGAATGCAGTTTAAGCACAAGACCAATAGGTCATCTAATGCAAAAAGTAAGTGTGAGAAATTTACTGGCGGCTGCTATTGTAGAAGCAACACACACTAGCATAGCTTTAAATTAAAATATGACTGTCTATTCCTGCTGCACACATAAAAATTTTCTAGCCAGCCCACAATGCGTTATAACGGTTTGTGGGGCAGTCTAATTGAAATTAACAACTAAACGGTTGACAGAATGTATGTTCCTAAAAAGATAAAATAACTAAATATCGTTCAAGACATTATTTGGGAGAAAGCTTTTTGCCTTGGTCAAAGACGGGCAAAAAATGCTTCTGTAGGTTTGTCTGAATCGAGCCTGAAATATCAGATTTTCTAAGCATAATATAACATATAGCGAGTAAGAAAGACACCGCAAAAAACTCCGTTAGGAGAGTTGAGGTCAGAGATAAATGTAAACTCAGGGAGAACAACTTCCTGGCTGGGTGGGGAGAACAACTTCCTGGCTGGGTGAACTTAAAGTGTTAGGGGCTATAGTAGCTTTTTATAACAATGAATAACGTGTGTACTACCGCCCGAAAACATACACCCATTTGCCGCGGTTTTGCTCAAGGCGATTTCGCCTAGGAACTCCGACAGACGCGGCGCGGGCGGATTTTTCTGGATTTACCGACGTCTGCGGCGGCAAGTGAGGCCGCGGTGTAGTAAGTTATAACGGCAGTTTAGATAGGCTACAGATACGCTTGTGTTATGTTCAAGAACGTAACATTTGCCGGTGTGATACCGTAATCCCTTGCTTGGCAAAAAATAGACGGGTTCCAATAAACTTGGTATACGTGACATACACCAAAATAAATAATTATTATTATTTAAAACGACTTATTTGGATAATTGTGGACCCAGACTTCCCTCTTGCTTTCATAGCAGATCAGTCGTTTTCTCGAAGGAGAAGTTTGTTTAGTTAAAACTTCTGTTGTTTTTTTTTTTTTATAATTAAAAAGCCCAAGCTTTAAAATAAATAACTGAACGAAAATATGCTTGAAGTGGTATAAAATAATAGCAACTTTTGAATTACTCAAGTCGCTTAAAAACAAGGACTTCACGCATTCCATTTAATTTGGCACTGCAAAACTGTCGACATTTCGCTATGAAGGAAAGTTTTTTACGCCAAAAATGCATTTATAATAATCAATTTACATTACACCATGTAATGTAAACTTATGTAAACTTTGAGGTTATGGAAAACCCTTTAAGCGATTTTCTTATCTCATGATCTGCAATCATCTGCTTCTAAACGTGAAATAAATGCGACAGGATACTGTCTTAAGTCTCTGAGTTTAATGTCGATCTGACAAACAAACAATAAACATATGGGTATTCGCCAGGTTCACTTGTAGGCTTTTACTAGGACCGGAACGCAAAAGGCGGGAAATATACAGGCATTTGCCAAATGGCTAGTAAAATCAGAACGATAAGATTTGATAGCCATGGGCTTTGCGATGTGATATTCCGCGAAGCAGACAGTGAGAACAGTGTAGAATTTTGCTGCTTTTTCCTGACGGAATGGTAAAATCACAAACATTGAAAACAATTATGAAACCCAGTAAGTGGGTAAGCACCGATGTTGGAATATGAATGATTTTCCAAGGTTACTTGTAAACCTTAAGACTGGTGGAGAGCCACTTCAGAGTGTTTTGACGACTTCCTTAGTTGCCGAAGTCAAAGGTTTATAAGGACTTGAATAGACTTTCACTTGAAGAAAGTTGAAAGAGGCTTAATCAATTCTGTAGGGCTAAACACAGGCCGAATGGGCGGGTCTTGAACCGGAACATATTCCCGTACGAAAAATAGTCAATTTTGAGAAAAACTCGTAACGAGAACTGAAATGAACGAGTCCTTAAAAATGTACTTGACATAAAAACTCCTGGTAAAAGCGACGCTTTTAAGCAACTGATGTTTTCCGTCTGGAAAGGTTCGGTACAATGAACTTCATTTGATCGGGTCTATCACTAGACACATGGGTCCTAGGTTTTTGGTACCAGGAAAACGAGCTTCCGTGAAAAAAATCGTGTCGTGAAAAGGGAAATCTTTCATAAAGATCCTTTTCGTGGTAACCTATGAAGTGCTGGAATAATACAAGAGCCTCCTGACCCGATACGTGGGTAAAGGTGGAGACATATAGGGATGGTATAATAAAAACCGAAGGCTCATTTCTGAGAACCCGCAATGATGTGGAGAATACACGGTACGGTTTTGGGGCGATTTTTAAGTCACAAGGCGCTAGGAGTAATTGTACTGTGCGAGTCTAATTGACTTCACCTTTTGACCGTTGTCAACGCTAATTCTGGCAACTAAGTTTGGAACGGTGCAAATACACATATCAAGTGGATTGCTAATTGGTCAAGCTGTCTCCTTGATGTTTGCTACAAAAGAAGGAACTATATAACTTTGTTTAGAAAAGTATTGACTGTATAATGCGCCATATCTTTTCATCTTCCTTTTTTGGTGACAGCTTGAGGGTAGCTCTGCAAGGGTTACGACCTGGTTCAGGCTGCAAGAAACACTCTGTTTGCAGAGAACAAAAAGAGCCATAGTTGTAATTTTGAACAAATTTACTGTGGTAAAATTAAGTTTATATTTATCTGTCTGATGTCTCAAAATAGACAGAAAAGCATTTGCTCTGCCAGCAGGTAAAGCTTGCAGCATGGTTAATTATCACATAAGTTGGACCTTAATCATACACCGGGGGCACCATACATGGGGCCAGTGGCATTCTAGAAGTCAAGGCAAACAATGAACATTGGACCTTGTCCCATTCTTGGACAGAATATCTCATTCAAAGAGAAACTTGATTTGACAATTGCTGATCAAGTTTTGGGAGCAGATAGTGCATCCACTTGAGGAGTTCCCAATCTTCCAGAATAAGAAGATATTGCTTATATATAATTATATATATTTGCAAAAGTTAGTATCCACAAGTTTGGGGAAAGAGGATAATGGTTTCCAGGAGGTTGACTTGGAAGTGAGTCGAGCAGACCATTATCATCACTGTAATACTGTACTTAAGTTTGCAGCTTCGTCAGATATGTCTTATCAGACTCTGTTTGTTTCTAAATGGTCTCTACGAGTGCCATCATTTTAAGACTGCATTGAGTTACCAGCTTCTTTAGATGTCTATCAGACTCGGTTTGTTCCTTAATAAGCTCGACGGGTGCCTAAAATAGGCTCTACAGGTGCCTGAATAGGCAATATTGGTGCCTCAATGGGCTCTATTGGTGCCTCAATAGGCAATATTGGTGCCTGAATAGGCGATATTGGTTCCTGAATAGGCAATATTGGTGCCTGAATAGGCAATATTGGTGCCTGAATAGGCGATATTGGTTCCTGAATAGGCAATATTGGTGCCTGAATAGGCAATATTGGTGCCTGAATAAGCGATATTGGTTGGCCTGAATAGGCTTTATTGGTGCCTCAATGGGCTCTATTGGTGCCTCAATAGGCAATATTGGTGCCTAAATAGGCGATATTGGTTCCTGAAGACAATATTGGTGCCTGAATAGGCAATATTGGTGCCTGAATAGGCTCTATGGGTGCCTAAATAGGCTCCACAGGTGCCCGAACGGGCGCAGCAGAAGTCCAAATGACTTATCGGTCGCCAAAGGTTCGCTGAACTTCTATCCTGACGAGTCATTAGCCATAATCGACAGATCATCAGACTGAACTTGTTCGCAGCGAATCTATTCGCTCGTAAAGACTCTCGAGCGAGAGAAGAATCTCCTGAAGAGTATCATCGTCTTCTACGTGATAGGTCTTTGCGTCGTTTGGCAGGACCATTCATCACGTATTTCAGGCAGACGCCGAAACAGTTTCGGCGGGAAGATGGCGACCAGCAACGAGTCCTTCTATGCGACTTTGTGTTGCCAAATGGATATCTTCAGCGATGCAATATATCTGAAGAGCGACAAAATATCGCTAAAAAGAAACCTGCTGTGCCAAAAACACAGAGGAATAGCCTGAAAAGGTAAAAAATTAGCAAAAATACAAGATAAAGGGCAAATACTTACCGTAGGGTTTGAAGCACAAGGAAAAAAGCCAGCGAAGGATCATGGGTCCGCGGGACCTAGGCACCAGGGCCTTATGGGTAGACCCAGGCCCTTGTTTTGCTTTTAAGGGGGTACCCCTTATATTTTTAGCGTTAAAAAGTGGTTTGAAGCACTAACTGGGAAATTCCTACCATTTGTTTTCTCATATATTTCGAACGGAGTCTGTGAAATATAATCTCACTGGTAATTATTTAAAAAAACTAAAAAATGTGTTGTCACTGGCTAAAATCGTAAAAAAAGGGACGTTTCGGTTTAAAATTCAAAACCATCTTCAGCAAAAAAATTTTTGGGGGTAATAATTTATCGAACTGGAGGGGGAAAGCGTAAATATTCATCTAGCAAAAAAGGAGGTCAAGCGGCCAATCAGAGCGCGCGAAATCGCCGCTTGCCTGCAGTGCATTAGTAGTTGCTACAAATGAAGTTGCACAGTTTTAAGCTTATCTGTTGCTAATGGTGCAAATGAACACTCGTTCACCTACTCGGGACGAGACGGCTCAAAAAAAATGTGTGCATGCGCGATAATTTGTCAGGGGAGGGGACAGGAGGGACAACAGCTATTTTCTAGGGGGCGGGGGAAAGAGTTGTCTTGGGTAGTTTCTAAAAACTCACCAAGTTTTGTATGAGGTCTTTGAAGTTGGAAGGAACGTTTTGAGAGGCCGCCACTTGTCGAGCTGCTTCTGCCTGTGGTACAAAAAAACATGATCCACATTGAACTTCTCCTTAGAAGAACAGTACATTGTCAAGCAGACAGGTGATGAGAAAATAGAAAATTATCAACTAGGAGATATTTTCTT
Organism: Oculina patagonica; assembly: GCF_052425735.1. NCBI lineage: Eukaryota > Metazoa > Cnidaria > Anthozoa > Scleractinia > Oculinidae > Oculina > Oculina patagonica. The sequence goes on from NC_135764.1 coordinate 3,241,500, forward strand.
GATGTAACAACAAATTCTTAGAAATAATCTTCAAGAATGAACACACGGATTTAAATGTACAAAACATGTTTCGGATGTCCTGCATCTTTAGTTGCAAACAACAGTTGACCGCTAGTCGGTGTGATATAGATACAAAAAAAAAGAATATTAATTACTAAATGACAACATGGATATGATTAACTGAAATACAACGGAATTGAAGAATGTGAAAATTAACAAGTGATAGATTGATTGACGTGATTAACTTGTTTGCTTTTCCCATCCGATGTGTAAGGCCTTCTTGATTTTGAGTTGAAAGGCCGTGGATGCGATGTCGAGGATCGAGAAGCAATCTTCTAAACACAAGGCCTTGTTACTAAACTGAACATGAATGCAGGACATCCCAAACGTGTTTTGTAAATTTAGATCCGTGTGTTTATTCTTAAAGATTATTTCTTGCCCGCTGTTATTTCGTAAATTCTTAGAACTAAAAATTAAAGAATTGTATGGTGATCGGTAGGGAGAATTTCATATTTCAATCTGTTACCTTTTGTTTTTCAACTGCCGCCGCCATGGCTGCTGCCTCGGCTTCTCTTCTAAAGAAAAAACATATCAGCAACACTTAAGCGTTACACGCTTATGTCACGCAATCCAAGGTCATTTAAAAATGTCGGGGACTCACATTTTTTTGGCCCATGCTCGCGTCATTGTTGAAATTCATTATTTATCACCGAGCTTAAAATTTACCATCTTTATTATTTACTACACACTTGATGATTACGACATTGCAGTATGCAGGACGCGTGGCCCAGCTCACAACGAGTCTCTCGTAGCTCAGTTGGTTAGAGCGCCCAACCGGTATCTGAAAGGCCATGGGTTCGATTCCCATCGGGAAGATTTTTTCTTTGTCCCATGCTTGTGTCATTGTTGAACAATTCATCTTTATTATAATCTTCAACTTAAAGGAATTTCTAAATTGATAAACATCAAAGTTGAAGTTCCGGGGTGGGGTAAATCAATGGGTTAACTTTGATATCGATGCTTTCCTTATAGACTTGGTTTTTTTCCCTCTCATCTACCTTAATTTATAATGCATATTTTAAGTGCTTCCGTATAGAAACTGTAAATCTTGGTTCCTATTTTCTGATTGTTTACTATTCCAAAGCCAGCTAGAAAGACCCTTCCCCGACCCACTAAGTCCTAAAGGATAAAAATAAACGTGTCATATATCTGGTCTTTACGGGAAGATTTGCTTATTAGAAAATCCAAAGTATGATTACAACAACAAAGCTAACCTTCTTTCAGTGCTGGTCAGATAAGCTATGTTCTCTTTAGCTCCCGGCTGTAGCAGGCCACCTGGTGACGTCACAGCCTGGTTCATGACGTCAAGTGCCCGGTTGAACTGGACTGAGAATCAAGGAATAACATTTCGTCACTATTTTTGCTTGCACGCTCTGGCGCAAGAATTCTGTAACAAAAATTTACCATCTTTATTATTTACAACACAATTGATGATTTCGACATTGCTGATCCTAGCAGTATGCAGGACGCGTGTCACATATCAACCTAGTAAATGGCCCAGCTCACCACGAGTCTCTCGTAGCTCAGTTGGTTAGAGCGCCCAACCGGTATCTGGGAGGCCATGGGTTCGATTTCCGTCGGGGACTCAGAATTTTTCTTTATTCCATGCTCGTGTCATTGTTGAAAAATTCATCTTTATTATTTATCACCGAGCTTAAAAAAAAATTTACCATCTTTCTTATTTACATTATTTTCCATAGCTCCATTTCCCGCAGTTTAGTTTAATTTGTGAGTAAAGAGCGATTTTTGATCGAGTCTCGTAAAAACAAAACCAAAGTAATAACTCTAGCCAATCACAAAGGACTCGGACACTCCAGTGAACCAATCAAAACTCGAAGCAAATACCTGTCGCGGGAAAGCGCGTGCCAGCAAAACACGATTGGTTTAGGTTTCTTTTCTGATTGGTCGAGAAAGTGGCCCGAGTTTTTAAACCAATCACAGGCGTAATAATGCAAAACCAACGCAAACTCGAATTACTTTCGACACTCAAGTCAAAATTGCTTTAGTGGACTTAAACCAACTTCTTCGATTATTGTCTATTAAAGTGTTATCTGGGTCGTCACGCAATGCGTTTGTGTAGAGGATCGTTGCGTGACAAATTAAATAACGAGCGCGAAGGAGACTCCAGTTTCGCCATCTAACAATAGTTTTTTTTGGTCATTTGATAAAGCCGTCATAAAGATGCAATCTTTATTAATGACAACGATCAACCTTTGACACTTGGATTGTTGAGCAGATCCTCGCTAAACATGCCCTTCCAGCCTGAATACCTAGCAAGAGAGAATAAGAGAAAAAGATTAATACTGAAAATAAAAAATCCGCAAAGTCTGTGACCACATAAGTTAAGGCTTGATTTGGCTGTAAACGTGGCGCACCCTTTTATTAATCTCATGTTTTTGTAGGTTTTTTAATGTCTCCACAAAAAGAAACCAAGTTCAGTCGGAGGAACAAGTGCCAGTTGATGGCGTCATCACTTCTCCGAGAAGTGACTGAGCCCGCGATTTTCGTCCCAGAGGTTGCTAAGCAACATGACGTATTTATACGCGCGACGGCTTTGGGAGTTCTCGTGAGCGCTAGGCTATTTTTTGATTGGATGAAATAATTCGGAAATTTTTCAAATGCTTCAACGAAGATTTGACAAAACTGGCACTTATTCCCCCGGCTGAAGTTAGTCTGGGACTCAGAGAACTCAAAATAGCCACGACCAGATATGATTGGCAGAGACGTTTCGTAAACCAACAAATAATTTTAGAGTAGAAAACGTGACAAAAACTGTAAAATTTAAATCAAGTCACTTACCATTGAATGACTTCATCGTAATTGGGACTCACACTTAGCCAGCCACGAAGAACCTACCAGGAAAAAAAACAATGACACTATTCACACGCAAGAAACAAAGCGATTGGGAAAATCAGGTGCAATTTAAGTTCTAACTACAAACCTGAATCCAACGTGGAAAGAAATGTTTCTCCAGCAAACTGATGAAATGCTGTTGTGTTATAATGTCCTTCCACTCCATGACCCAGTGGAAAGGTTCTATGAACGAAAAGTTGCGTTAGTCTTCAACGTTTCATGGGGTCCAAAGGGTACGAGTTCTAGCTCTGGCCGGAGTCGTTATCTTTTTGTGCTCTTGGAAAAACATTTTGTTCTCATTATCCCTTTCCTCTACTCAGGAGTATACATGGGTACCGGCGACCTTTCAGGGAAACCTGAAAGAATGCTAGGGGGTAACATCTCATCCAGCGGGAGTAAAAAATACTCCTAGATGCTTTATGCTTCATGCATGAGAAGATTACCAAACACTCAAAAGAGTGTTTCATCGCATTTCCAAACACCTCAAAGCTCGTCAAAAATTCTCCGCTGCGAACTGTATTTTCACCTCTCTTTTCGTTGTTTCGAAGTGTGATGAACCACTCTCTCTTGTTTGAAATATTACATCAAACACACAGAAGACTAGACAAAAGAAATTCGACAGCTATGCGGTGCTGTCTTGACGTACCACGAAACTATCAGAACAAACATTAAATTAGTAGTCATACCTAAATGTTGCTGATGTGGGTTTATGATGAACTCAGCTAGGCACTGCGACAACTTGGGGTAAATGGAACGAAGAATGAAGGCATCCATTGTACCTTTGGAAAAAACCTGTAAACAAAAAAAGGGCACACTGAGTTAACAATCAAAGTCTTTGGCCGTTGCCATTTGGTTACGTGCAGGTAGTTGGCTCTTTGATTGGCTGAGAAAACTTGAAAACCAACAGAACTTGAGCGAGGGAAAACGGTATGGCCGTTTCACTGGAAAAACACAGAGCGCCGTGACGGGAGTGAAAATGTGCGTAGAAACGAAAACAAGAAAATCGTCACTGCAAAGCAAACCCTGGATTGGTTGAATCTGTAAAAAGCACGAAAGTTCCTAATTTTAAGTCAGGGAACGCCCCCTCATTTAAGGCGTTTGTGAACTCAACTTGCGTTCACAAACTCTTAAAACAATACAACTGACGTTTTCAAAGGATTTTATCCATAGTGTAAGCCATTTTCACCCTCGCCATCGTTAATCATCCTCACTTCCTAATAAGTTCATATCATTTTTCGACTTCTGTTCTACAAAGTAAAACTGTTTTTGGTGGCTTTTTCCCAAGATCTGGATTTTCGAAATTAAGTTAAAAACGACGTCAGCTTGCCTAGAAGTTAGACAGTAATCAATCAAATAAGTACCTTGGTCCAGGGTTCTAGGATCATCTTTGCAGAAGGGTCCGACGGATGCCAGTTGGTGAGGGCCGACGCTAACTTAAACCTGATTGGTGCATACAGGGGCTCAAGTTGGTCACCTAGAAATGAACCAAAATTTTCACCCTCTGAACAACTTGCATGCTAAAGACTGGTGCAGACAATGCCCAAGTCAATTTCACAAACACTGGCACACAATGATGCAAAATTATTACAGTACAAAGCAGGCAGGCGACGAGAACAACGAAAATAGTCAACTGGGGGCTGTTGTCTTGATGTACCACAAAATTCTCTGAACTAACATTAAATAAAATGTATGGCTACCAGTAAGGAGAATTGCTACTTTGAGTAAGGGTTTGAAGAACATACCCATGAGAGGAAGCCAAGGATGGATCCATGCATGGACAGGAACACAGTCTGTTAATGGATTCCATGCATCTACTTCAGCCTAAAAGAGGGAAAAAAATAAAATGACAGGGACGTTAGCGAAATTTCTCTTGCACAGTTTGTAAACAGTTTAGTTTCAAACCAGGCTGGAACAGGGTTTTATGCATGCACACCAGGCTGGATCTAGAGCCGATGAGAAAAAGGTGAAATCCTTTGCTCGCATTTGACTGCAAACTCTGATGCGTTATCATTTACTGTTGCACATTCTAGCTGAATTAGAACATGCTCAAAATTTCATAAGAGTCGCAGCAAGTTTTCGCCAGTTTGACAGGTAAATGATATCAATTCGTGATCGACTGATTGATTGATTTACTCCAAGCTCGTTTGAACGGGTGCTGATGATAGGAGATGAGGATTAATAAGTTTTTTTGTCCAAACTCTGCCTGAGAAGCACAATAAAGAAAACAGAAGGAAAAGAGAGTGGGGGCAGGCTACTAAGTTGCTTTGCTAGTTAATTTTGCAGTCTTGTTTGCGCCTGTTCAATCACAATCTTGAGAAACAAAATAAAAAAAAACTTGCAACATAGCGCCTTTAAGCCAAAGACCAATACTCTTAGAAAAACAGCATGGCAGCAGGTATTGCCAGTGACTGTGGTCGAGTGTTGCCCTATCGCTAAAAGATATGGCCTTGTTTGATGTCAAGTTCTGAACGCAACTTCACTGCGGTCAAATGTCTCAGGCAGTTTTTATTTCTATTTCGGGGAATTTTGTTTATATTAACGAGCAAGTATGAGCCAGGATAGATAAAATAGTTGCTGAGTGTAAAAATATTTCCATTCCCACGAATGAGCGAATATTCTTACTTTTTAAACATTCTGCAACCGAACCGAAGTCCGTATTTACTTGTTTTCAAACACGTAGAACTTTTTTAGTAAAGCTGCAAAAAATTTAGTAAACCATCAAAATACCGGTAAAGTATCAATCTTCGAACAGTGAAAATTAGAACCTTATCTTTGAAGTACTTTTCTTGTTTTTTGTTTTGTTTTGTTTTTTACATAATTCTATCATTTGACCGCGCTCGCGAACGCAACTGACCTGCAGACGAGGTAGAACTAGCTGCTGTTTGATGTTTTCTGTGATCCACGGAGGGAAGACTGGTGCCCAGGTGTTAATCAAGTTTGTCATGCCATCATAGTTGCGACAGTTCCATGTACTGAAAACAAAACATTCAATGAACGTCAAAACAAGTTACAAAACAAAAGAGTCCTTTAATTTGGCGGTAAATAACATAATACAGTCACGCATATAAAAAGGTGAAATTCATTTTAAAGAGCTAAACAAATGCAGGTTATAACTCCAAAAGCAATTGACAAAAAATGCACTAAAAACAAAATTTTCACAAAGGAGTCGCAGGTTTTGAAATAGGAACTTGTGTACCTATTCACTGAGAGGGTCCGCGGGTAAACTAACTGTTCCACTCCCCCACACTAATTTTCTTAAAAACAGTTTTAGCTATAGAGGTGTGATGCTGTGGAACAGTTTACCTGTCGACCTACGGCAAGCACAAACTCTCAATAGCTTTAAATCCGGCCAAACAGTGGAAAACTTGTATCGACTTGCTTGAAAACTTGGCATAAGTTAGGAGCATGCATCTATTTGTAACTTTATTTGGCCAAGACATTATGTTTAATTATCTTTAACATTTCCTGGCTTATTGGCGAATTTCAACAATGCTTACAAATGTAAACAATGAAATTATCAGCTGCAAGATAAACCACATGTGTACATACTTTTCCTCTCCATGTGCCAGTCCTTGATTTAGTGTCAGGGTGAATGCAGAGTTTTCAGCTTCTTTCCTCTGAAGTATCTCCTGCCATCTAACCATCACCTCCAATCCATGAGAAGGATTAAGAAGAGGATTCCAGCCTTGAAAATGATTCCTCAGCTACAGATACAAAACAAGAAATAAAGAAAATTACTTGTTAAAATCAATGGCAACCACTCATTAACTTTTGATTTAAAAAAAGTTACTATATAACATAGGAGTTCAAACTCAGTGAATGTCACATGCAAACTGTTTGACAGAGGGGAGGGCAGGGGAGGGGAAGGGTGGGGTGGAGCAAAATCTGCAAATCTGTCAGTGATTGTAGCATTCAAGTATTTTAAACAATGTAAATTAGAAAGAAAATCACTTACCAAAGAGAAAACAAGAGGTTCTGCTAGGGATGCCAAGTCATACATCTACAAAAACGAAAACACCATAACTTGTCAATAAATAAAGCTAAAATTTGTCATTCAGCAATGAGCTATGACTTACATGCAGCAAATAAAAAATAGATACAAATGATGGAATTTGATTCTGTCTTGAAGTAAAAAATATTACTCTGATCACCTTGAATTCCTCATAGTAGTCTTCTTGTAAAGTGTTAAAAATTTGTTCACACTTATCAAGAGTGAGGGCATCATCATCTGGGGACAGTGACTGCTGTCGACAACTGTGGTGAAAAAAACAAATGTAAATCATTACATTTATGTGAGTGATAAACCTGTTTATCAGGATTAAATACGAACAACGGAAGTGCCAGACAAGCCCAGCATAACAGGAATAAACTATGGGCAGTTAAAATTAAAGGAACTGTGTCGTGGATTTTAGCCAAATTTAGAAAATGGACAACAAATGAAGTGAAACTACTTAAAACAATGAAGGAACATTTCAGTAACACAGCAAATAAAAAAGAAGGTACAGATGGACAAAAATTGAAGAAAAATATAACAAATTGCGACAATTTATGGGATTTAAAAAATCTGTTAGGTTGAACAGTTTTGAAAGTTAAGCTCCTTTTAATAATTATAATGCCTGGGAAATATTTGTCTGTAATGAAGCTATGGTTTTTTCATTAAGATCCAAAGTAATTTCTTCGCTAGCATACATTTTTATAGCAAGTATTTGGCAAAAGTTAATAAAATTACATTAAACTCAGCAATTACGTAGTCTCTTTAACCAGTCAACAGGTGCTGGGCTAAGCAATGGTGTGATGAAATGTTTTGTGTGTTATCACTGAATGTACAGACAAACAAAATGTACCTATCAATCATATTGATAACTTCCATCAATCTTTTGATGTCTTTTTCCTCTCGTTCTAACACTGAAGTGAGCTTCTCTTCTTCATGTTTAAGGTTGACCACAAGATCTCGCTCAAATTTCAATCTGGAAGGACAACAAAGAGTTTAAAATAACTAACAATGGAAGAAGTTTAAGCACATGGTGATATGTTTTGAGTACATGATAACTGAATGCAGTCCTACCAAAATATCTAAAATTAACATACCAGATGTTTGCTATCACCTTTTTTCATGAACAGTGTTTTTGGGCAAGAAACAGAGCATCTCCCCATTCTGGTGTATAAATTAGTACATAATTATTCCCACGGGCAACACTGTATTGTTTAGTAAATAATAAAGATGGTAATTTTTTTTGTATTGTTTAATACTGTATTTTATACCATGCCATAGAAAATACAGCCAATCAGAATACAGGAAAGCCGTTGTATATTCGACGGTATTCAACCCAACCTTCCCATCGTGCGCTGCGATTGTATTCTCGAAGAAATTTAGTAAGCGTATTTTCTATGGCATGGTATAAAATAGTTACACAACACTTTCTCGTGGTATACTATGGAATATCCCACTTGTCACTTGTATTTTCTTGGTATACACACTCGCCTAAAGGCTCGTGTGTATACCGAGAAAATACAAGTGACTCGTGGGATATTCCATAGTATACCACTCGAAAGCGTTGCATAACTAGTATGTATTGTTTACAATATAATACTGTATTTTATTGTATACTGTTAGTATTGTTTTGTTTTTACTGTATTGTTTAATACTAATTTCTCATCCATGATTATCATAATTCAATAACGACTTACTGTCTGTCTGTTTGAATGATGTCTGTCTCTGCCATATCGATCAGGAGATTTAAGTTGTATGTCAATTCTGGCATGGAAAAGGATGCCTCAGCATCTCGAACTGAAATTATAAACAAACATTGAATTACCTTTAATTCACAAGAGAGATCAACGTCTTACTTCTCCTTACAACATTGATACACTGTGAAGCAGTTAGGTGATGAGAATACAGATGATCATCAACTAGGTGGTATTGCCTTGGTGTACCACCAAATTATTTTCAATTGTTGTTCTTTGACTATTCTTTGAGTGAGAAATCCATTTCACAATTGAAAATAAATGCCAGTAATGCTTAGCACAGCTCATACCGGTATTTTGGTAACAAACCACAAATATGGAGGAAAAGCAAGTGGACACCTTTGGGTCCAGGTAAAGTATCCACTTATAAGGAGAGGTGTCTGCCTATGGGACATAAAGGTTGTAGCATTTGTATGTGGCTGGAGCCATGATTAAGTGTTTGCTATAGGAGGTTTCTGCCTGCAGGAGGTGTCTATTAGCAGAGTTTTGAAAGCAGTCACTTTGAAGAAAAAAATGTCCTAAGCATCTCAAGTCACCCAATGTGCTGATTGCATTTGAGACAAACCAGTTCATTTTACATTTGTGCCTTGTGGCATCATTCAAAACTACTAACACCACCAATTATCTTCTGCTGACCTCATTTTAGTATACAAGTGTCGTAGTTAGAAGCTGTAGAAATGGCACCACATCCTGTAGAATTTGCAGGCAGGTTGCAACCAATCATAATCAAGTGTAGGAAATAAAAAATAAATTAACAATAGTAACCTAGTGTGGTTGGAGGGACTTCTCCTGGCTTGGCATGTTGCTGGGCAATGGAGCCATAACCTGTTAGGATCTTGGTTTCTGGTCCAGTCATGTCAACAACCTACAAACACAAAACAAAAAAACAAACAAAAAACAAATTAGAAAGGAATATTATTATTAATAGCAACTTTTTACATAATTTGTATTTGGTGTTTGGAAATCAAGCCTTATTAATATAATTTTGACCTTATTATATGTACACCAACAAAGAAAGACAACGACCCCATGGACCTTGGGTTTAACTAAATTTCCGAGTAAGTTTTATCAGGCTCATTCTTAGCCTCCTACGCAGACGTTCTTAGGGCTCGGCACGCGTTTCTCCCCCACGTGGCTAGCTCATTTTGGAGTGACATTTTATGTTGCAGGTCGGCCTTAGTTTGGTAAGAGAGACTACAAATCAGCACTGGTCTGGAGCAAACTGCTACAGGTAATCACATCATGCTATAATCAGTGACAAGGTAGGTTTTATTCTTTATACCCATCTTGTTTCTCATTTCATGACAGAAATATTGTCTAAAAATTCATAATTACCTTTATTTTGCTGTGCTTCAGAGATATTGATGGTCCCTTTTTGGTTCCTCCAGAAGCCTGCAAAAAAATTCAGCGAAAAATCAGATTGAACAAGGAACTTAATATTTTTAAGTCTAAAACAGGAATGTGTTGAGTACAGTCACATAGAAATAACAAAACTCCAAGTAAGACAGCTGGACTCTGTACCTTGACTTCATCTGCAGTTTTGTAGACATACTTTGGTTTTGAATACCCCTGTGTGAGAAAAGAACATTGAAACACAGTTTTTAAAACAAAGATGAAATGACAATGTTAGCACTTTTACTTGCTTCACAGGTAACTCTACTATAAATACTGACTGGAGTGGGCAATCAAAAGCACTTGTCTAATGGAAGTTAATATGTATTTTAGAAGAAAAAGAAAGCTAAAACATACATGTAGGGTCAGGAAGTTAGCTGTTTTATTCATTAGCATTCTTTAACAACATGTAGCATTATTTTTACACAATACCTCATCTGTTTTCTTCCACTGTTGAAGTTGTTCTTTGAATTTTTCTTCCTCCTCTTCTTCTTCATCATAATTAGGTCGTAACTGCATACAAGAATTAGGAATACAATCAAACTATATTACACCTTCAACCCTTCTTTTGAAGTCAGTTCAACACCAGTCAATAAGAAGTGAAAACTTCACCTTTTTCAGAAGTGCTTCTATTACTAGAACTGTCATATACTTACTGATTTTAACCTGTGATCAATGGTTGCTTTGAACTTTAACATTTAAGTATACAGATTAACTACGTAGATTGAAGAATTTTTTTTGAGTAGCTGATAAATATCTGTTTCACTATGCTCTACTGATCTTAACATATACAGTGGAACCCCGATATAACGATATGCCAAGGGAGCAGTAAAATTACATCGTTATATCGAAGAATCGTTATATGGAAACTCCCGATATAACGATATGGTCGTAAAATAACCGGAAATATCGTTATATCAGGGTAAACCTAACATATACTTTTTAACTGGATAAAGAGACTTAGAATACAGTATCATTTTCTTATATTAATCGTATAAAGCTGTTGTCAGAAACGCTAGAGATTGCTCTATTACTGTTAATATGTTATTGTATTAAATTCAATGTTTTGCTTAAATTGTGACTGTGTACTGATAACATCACTATGTCGGGGAAGATTTTGCGGTCGGTCCACTAAATTCTCGTCGTTACATCGGGAATATCGTTATATCGAAGATCGTTATATCGAGGTTCTGTCCCATACATTTTACTGTAACTTTTGCCGGGACATAGAATATTCATTGTTAAACCGGGAATATCGTTATATCGAGGATCGTTATATTGGGGTTCCACTGTACCATCATCGTTCCACATAATATTTAAGTTAAACATTGTCACAAGTGGGTACCTCTTGAGCTTTCTTGGTTCTCTCTGGACCATAACTACCCAATGCTCCACGGCCTTCACGCTTGTAAGCTTCCACTGGAAACACAATGCCCTGTCCTTCCTTACCCAGACCTTTGCCTGGTTCATAACCCATCTAAAATGTAATGTAAACCTTTAAATTAGTGCCGATTCTTATAACACTGATAACTAGTACATTGTAAAAACCACCAAGTTAAGAATTTTTAGGGTCTCCCCTCATGAATGATAGATTTAAGAACTGTAAGTGTCCAGGGTGAAATGAAAGTCTTGTCTGAAAGCCTGTGGATAGTGGATTTTTCCTGTCAGGCATGTGGACTTTATCCATCATCTGCTTGATGGGCAAGTAACATGTTTCGACTTTTTTCTTGACAGATGAAGAAAGGCCACTAAGAAGGCCTTCGGGCTAGCACACAATGGTTCCAACTTCCCTGAGGGAAAGCTGGGAAATCTATTTCTCCTTTAACCCTGACTGTTGCATACTTTTGGAATTGTGTTTGTAAGGTGTTGTGTAAAATGTTGCTTCTCAGTATTAAACTTCTTCACTAAAAAAACCTACAGTAACGTTGAACCTTGATTATTAGAATCTCAAGTTTCGAAACTTTTTTATTTTACCTGTTGAAGCATTTTCATTCCAAATCCTTTTGTGTGTTTTTCAAAAGCTCCAAATTCCCTACAAAAACAAACAAACAAACTGTATGTTCATCAGGCACAAAGTAGCCTAAAATTATGCTAATTAGTTAATATTAGAGCTGTGGTGACATGCGCAGATCAGAAGTTTCTGACTGGCCAGTTATTGCATTGTGTTCTTGGTAGGAATATAAAAATGTGAACTGGCAAATTGTTAGGGAAACATGATAAAATACTGGGGGGGGGGGGGGGGGTAACCCTGTGATGGACCAGCATCCCATCCAGAGGAAGTAGCAATAATTCAAGCTTCTTCACACCATAAATAGGTATTGTATTTCATACTCTGATTTCTCTTTAAAATTTAAAATATATTTTTTTATGTCAGACATTGTTCTCCTAGTCCTTGCATGAGAAAAGTTTGCTTCAGCAAAACTCAATAGTTTTAAGATTGACTGGTAAATATTTATCAACTCCTTCTTACTTTCCAGTCTTCCGAAGCTTGTTGGCAAACATTTGTGACCCTGGAAAGAAAAGCAGTCATAAAAATGAAAACTTTTCCTGGCTACAACTTTAAGCAGCACTCTACCGCATTCTCTGATTTTGCATTATTTCCCAACCTAAGCCCTTTGTGTCAAAACATTTTAAAATGATCAGCATAACAAACAGCAGGCTTACATGAACATAACCAACTAGAGCTTTTTCTTTGGCTTGCCTTGGGAATGGCTATTTTTAGGGGACAACAAGAGGTACATTGTACTTCCAGGAAAAATTTATGATTTCCCAGATGAAGATATTTTTACTGGAGGGCAGGGGTGGTTGACACCCTTAATACTGACCTGGTAATGTAGCTAGACTTACCAAGTGAGCCAACCTCTTTCTTGACTCCCGTGCTTTTAAACAACTTCTTATCTCTGACCACAGGAGAGTTTCTCCCTGATCCAGGACCTTTCTCACTAGCACTGCTTCCAACACTGGCAGTATCTACAGGACAAAAGGATTATTCAGGGTGGCCAATTATCGAATGGGTGTGCCCTGTTTGTTATTAACAGATCAGATGCAAAGATCATTAGAAAGTAACGGACAGGAAATTGGAGATTGTCAAAATAAAAGAACAAGTACAGTTTTGACCACTGCTATGGAAAAATCCAGGAAGCAGTATGAAGAAAACAAAATGTAAACAAGAAGGGTGAACACTCTACCAAGAATTGGAACCACTCATTAGTTTGTCCCATTCTAATCACAATTTTCAACATTTAATATACATTGTTAGTTCAAGCACAGATTCTTGGATAATACACTTCTTAATGTGGTTAGTAAAAATTAATGTTATGTTTACTAACCAGTCTGTAGAGTATGGCAGAATTCAACAAGATCTTGTGCGCGCAGAGCCATTTTTAGGCGCATGCAGTGCGTGCAATACAACAGAAGTCAGGAACTCACATGTGCATAGTCATGCTGTGGTCAGATATCGCGTGCATGCAAAGTTGCAATTCTGGTGTGCACAATGAACATTTAACTAACCCAAAGGGTAAGTTATCCAAAAAATTAAATTTGAGTCCTGAGATTCGTACCATTATATACATTCAAACCTCTCAATTTATCACAAAGAGGAAACCAAAGCTTTAAGGGGATCTATGTTGGAAGTTGAAGTTGTACAGTTTGCGAAGTAACTCTGCTTGCAATTTCCAGAGCGACCTTAAAGGAACATTCCATTTTTTTATCTGAACCCCCTTACGGAGGGCACGATTCTGACATCTTAACTTTTTGATGTTGGAATTTGCTTCCGCTGGGTTCAAAATTGTGTCAGCTTGTTTGAAAAAATAGGTTGCCTTTCGTGGGGGGGGGGGGGGTTTCGGATAAAAAATGGAATGTCCCATGTTAAATGCCACACTGTACTCTCGTCTGATCTTGATTTTACTTGTCAGATTACTCCCTCAACTGTACTTCACTAACTCAAATTACTACTACTTAATATTTTCACCAGCAACAAGCTAGCCTACCATCATCTTCAGCATTCTTGTCCTTTCCTTTCTGCACAATGCCCCCACTGACAAAATTCAGTGGTTTGGAATAGTCTTTTTTTCTTTTCCCCGAATATCCACTTGATCTTTCATCATCATCTGAATCTTTATCCGCCCACATGCCATAAATTGCTTCTTCTTTGGTCATTTTTCGTCTGCTGAAGCCCAAACCGAACCCTTGCATAAGATCATAGTCTGTGATCTCAAAATCTTCTACTTCGACGTCGTCATCCATTTTTGAAGATTCAGAACTCTCCAGCGACTAAACCCGGACTAAAATAAACAGTGCTGTATAGTCAGTAACGATAGAAGAAATTTTGAAGCCTCGGGTTAAAGTCAGAAATGGTTTAACAACGTGAAAACTGTTGGAAAATAAGCGTTGTTAAAACGAAGTCCTCGTCCGCCATCTTTGCGCAAAAGTTGTGACGACTACGGTTTAGTGTGTGTCCGCTGTACAGGTGTGATGGCTCAAGCACCTCAGTATGACTGTGGAGGGGTGGGGAGGGTAGAGAACAGTCCAGGGGACCATTGGGGATAAATTGCACCAACAAGCCGCGATCGTTTCTGATTTTTTTTTTTTTTTGCACAAACACGCGTCGCCCAAATCCCTTTCTAGTCCTTTCTACTTCCTTTGCCCTAAATTCCTAAAACTAATGTTCATTCGGCGGTTTACACGAAGTGACTAGACATGTGTCACATGTCTGGTTTTATCCAGGTTTTATGCAAATTTGATCGAGTCACGCAATCGAACGTAAAATTCTAGATCTTACGGCGGATATTCGATTGCTAAATATCGTTATTCGTTAGAAATAGCTTTATAATGCTACAAAGAACTAAGAAGAAATCTTCTTGAATTTTGAGGCCAACTGTAAACAACGAAACGTCCCAAGAATGTATATATTATGATTGCGTGCACGATCTCTAATTTGCGTGTCAGTGTTTCTCTTCTGCCAAGGGTGTCTGTTGTTGAAAAGAAGGGATTGTTTAGCTTGTAGGATTATGTGACAATCATTATCGGAAATGGTCACATAATTGGCTACATATAAAGTGTATTTTAGATGTTGTTTTTTGTAGAGCTACCATGTAGAAATGTTACCAATAAATCATGATTATCATTATTATTCCCGGGGAGGGGACTCCTATATGAAACGGACGGGGATGCTCGTCGGAAATTTTGAAAAGAACCCCTAAAAGAGACCAATCTGGGTGTGGCTCAAGCATTTTTTGAGCCCTAAAAGATACCAGAAAACTAAGAATAGAATTTATATTTGTATATTTCTTCGTTTGTAACCCTAAACGAGACCATTATGGCTAAAAATATTGGCATTTTGTAAGAGAGACCAAAAATCTGAAATTTACAACCCTAAGCGAGACGACGAGAATCCCCGTCACTTTCATATGCGAGTCCCCCCCCCCCCCCACGGGTTATTATTAGCACTGCTTAACTGGAAAAAATCACAACAATAGAAGTGTGAGTGAGGGTCTGAATGGGGTTTAGTGTTTAGTGTTATTTGCCCATAATTTTAAATGTTTGCTGTTACATTGGCCAATTTTTTAATGTTTACTGTTTTTTTAAGAAAATACTGTTAAAAGTCTCCGGATATCTTCGGGAGTCTTTGGAAACCTTCGGCAGTCTTCGGGTTTGATTTGTGGTTAATGTTTCATGTTACAGAGCCAAAAAGTCAAGTGTTTAGTGTTATCGAGGTAGCCCCATTCAGACCCTCGTGAGTGTTGTCGTTACAGATTAAAACTCGAACTGTGATCCAACACGCTATTCTCATTCATAATTATGACGCGGAATTCACAAGTGCGTGGATTACATAACCCTGTTTGTTTATAGATAGTTGTATTATGTAATGCCTAATCAGCATGTGCACAATCGCGGTATTTAAAGATCTCTTTGCTTAGTTTCGGGACATTTCGAAAGAGATACGCAAGCCGGGAAGTCCGGACGAATTTTCTTATACTCTCGCCGTACGTCGCCGAAGCCCAAGCAAGTAAATGGCTGTACCTACCCTGCTGCTGCTATAAAAACTACAGGACTTACACTGTATTTCAGCTTATATCCAGTCTCTGCCGTTTTTCCAGTTCCACAGCATTCCGGAGAAGCGGGACAACGTATACAACAATTACTCGGTATTTTAAAACATTTATATGCTTTCTTTTTCGCTTGCTATCTCGTTTGTTTATCGCGTAGTGTGCTTTATATCTGGTTCTGTTTATGGCAATTTATTAGCGGACCCCGTTTTTTACGGCTTTAGTAGCTTACGTTCGCTCGTGTGTCGAGCAGAGATTGGCAGACGCCGTGTGTTGGCTGTAGTAGCTTACGTTCGCTCGTGTGTCGAGCAGAAATTGACCTGGCTGAAGTTGTCTGCCAATTCACTGCCAATTCGCAATCTGCCAATTCGACCGGTTGAAGTTGTCTGCCAATTCGAAGTAAGCATCGAAAGAAGAAACTATACATTAGGAACAGTTAAATAACATTACCAATTGACCAAAAACATCTTTTACGTACATTTGAAGCCTTCAAATTTGCGGCAAACTCTCTCCGAACTCTTATACAAGACGCCTCATATCTGCTCTGTTTCGGTGTTAATGATTTTTTACTTGGCTTTTCAAACTTGGAATATTTAGCATCATTTTAAAGCTTGCCGTCTCAACAGTTCATCTCAATGTTTTCTATACCCATCTCAACGCAATAGATGGCGAAAAACACTCGCGAAAACCGTGTATTTATTAATTCACGCACTCTACATGGCATTTCCGGAAGTCAATAACTTATCACGTGACCTTTCAATCTTCAACTGCGTGATATATTTTTAAAGCTTACCGTCTTCACATTTCATCTCAATGTGTTCCTTACCCATCTCAACGCAATAGATGGCGAAAAACACTCACGAAAACCGTGTATTCATTAATTCATACACTGTACATGGCCTTACCGGAAGTGAATAACTTATCACGTGACATTTCAATCGTCAACTGCGTCATATATTTTTAAAGCTTACCGTCTTCATAGTTCATCTCAATGTGTTCTATACCCATCTCAACGCAATTAAATGTCGAAAAACACTCGCGAAAACCTTGTAGCTATTAATTCATACACTCTACATGGCCTTACCGGAAGTCAATAACTTATCACGTGACCTTTCAATCTTCAACTGCGTGATATATTTTTAAAGCTTACCGTCTCCACAGTTCATCTCAATGTGTTCTATACCCATCTCAACGCAATAGATGTCGGTAAATTGTCGCGAAAACCTTGTAGCTATTAATTCCTGCACTCTACATAACCTTACCGGAATTCAATAACTAATCCCGTGACAGTTAAATCGTCAATTGCGTGGTATACTTATAAAGGTTACAGTTTCCACAGCTCGACTCGACGTGTTCTTTTTCCATCTCAACGCAATAACAATTGAAAAAAAAAATCACAAGAAGAGTGCGTTTTGGAATAAAATGCCGGCTATTTTACTTGTGTGCACTTTGTAATTTAATAACATGTCACGTTACATATTAATTGTCACCAATGCCATGCTGTTTATTTTTAAGGTTCTTTCCTCTTGCTTCATCTCAATGTTTTCTTAAACCATCTCACATCCCTCCTTATTGATATTATCAATAGTTACTTAACGTTCCAGTTGTCATCTTGTTAGTACAGTGAATCATTAGATGTCACTGTCCTCTAAGTGTAATATAGCCTGTTCCACGCTTTCGGTTTTTGGGAACGGGTGAAAAAAGCGGGAGAACACAGAAAAGACGACCGGAATATTTCCCCGCCAGTTTTTTCGTTCCACTAACCGAGAGCCTGAAACAGGCTCAGGGTAACCACAGCAACATCTTTGCTTCCCTGGCATAATTCAGTTTTTTAAATGTGGTACAATTGTTTATGCAGAAGAGAATTGATAGTTATTCTATTAATTTCATTCAAATTGTGTAAAAATGGATTGCAACTGAACAATCCGTGGGGAAAAGACAATATCAGCAGCTGTTGGCTATTGGCGGGAAGGTGACGTTGACATTCCTTTCGTACTACCTAAATATTACTTAAATTGTATAAACGAAACATATGTAACAAACGTCAAGAGATAATTGAGACCGAAATATAAAGCCTTTAAAAACAGTATGTTCTTTTTTGTGTAACGCCGCGTCAGAGGAGGGACCCCTAAAGATAAACCATGCGATAGTGTTGCGTCGTTTTCATTCCTGTAGTATGGAAAGTCTCCCTAGTAATTGTGATTCTTCTCTTCCTTTTAACCTTATTTGTTTACTCAGTTAGGCTTAAAAATAAATTAATGAAAGCATGGTCTCCGATTTGCAATGTCCATACTTTAGGCTGTGTAAATTGCGTCCCGGGGATTGCGTAAAATTGCATGAATTGTCGCGAGTGTTTTTCGACATTTTTTGCGTTGAGATGGGTATAGAACACATTGAGATGAACTGTGGAGACGGTAAGCTTTAAAAATATATCGCACAGTTGACGATTGAAATGTCACGTGATAAGTTATTCACTTCCTGTAAGGCCATGTGCAGTGTATGAATTAATGAATACACGGTTTTCGTGAGTGTTTTTCGCCATCTATTGCGTTGAGATGGGTATAGAACACATTGAGATGGACTGTGGAGACGGTAAGCTTTAAAATATATCACGCAGTAGAAGATTGAAAGGTCACGTGATAAGTTATTCACTTCCGGTAAGGCCATGGTAGAGTGTATGAATTAATAGCTACACGGTTTTCGTGAGTGATTTTCGACATTTAATTGCGTTGAGATGGGTATAGAACACATTGAGATGAACTGTGGAGACGGTAAGCTTTAAAAATATATAACGCAGTTGACGATTGAGATGTCACGTGATAATTTATTCACTTCCGGTAAGGCCATGTGCAGTGTATGAATTAATGAATACACGGTTTTCGTGAGTGTTTTTCGCCATCTATTGCGTTGAGATGGGTATAGAACACATTGAGATGGACTGTGGAGACGGTAAGCTTTAAAAATATATCACGCAGTAGAAGATTGAAAGGTCACGTGATAATTTATTCACTTCCGGTAAGGCCATGTGCAGTGTATGAATTAATGAATACACGGTTTTCGTGAGTGTCTTTCGCCATCTATTGCGTTGAGATGGATAAGGAACACATTGAGATGAACTGTGAAGACGGTAAGCTTTAAAAATATATCACGCAGTTGAAGATTGAAAGGTCAAGTGATAAGTTATTCACTTCCGGTAAGGCCATGGTAGATTGTATGAATTAATAGCTACACGGTTTCCGCGAGTGTTTTTCGACATTTCATTGCGTTGAGATGGGTATAGAACACATTGAGATGAACTGTGGAGACGGTAAGCTTTAAAAATATGTCACGCAGTTGACGACTGAAATGTCACGTAATAAGTTATTGACTTCCGGAAATGCCATGTAGAGTGCGTGAATTGATAAATACACGGTTTTCGCGAGTGTTTTTCGCCATTTATTGCGTTGAGATGGGTATAGAAAGCATTGAGATGAACGGTTGAGACGGTAAGCTTTAAAATGATGCTAAATATTCCAAGTTTGAAAAGCCAAGTAAAAAATTATTAACTCCGAAACAGAGCAGATAT
Source organism: Oculina patagonica (assembly GCF_052425735.1). Lineage (NCBI taxonomy): Eukaryota > Metazoa > Cnidaria > Anthozoa > Scleractinia > Oculinidae > Oculina > Oculina patagonica. Next base: position 3,261,162 of record NC_135764.1, read on the forward strand.
GAGGCGTCTTGTATAAGCGTTCAGAGAGAGTTTGCCGCAAGTAAATGTACGTAAAAGATGTTTCTGGTCAATTGGTAATGTTATTTAACTGTTCCTAATGTATAGTTTCTTCTTTCGATGCTTACTTCGAATTGGCAGACAATTTCAACCGGTCGAATTGGCAGATTGCGAATTGGCAGTGAATTGGCAGACAACTTCAGCCAGGTCAGAAATTGGCAGATGCCGTTTGTCGGCTGTAACAGCTAAAACGTTCCGTCGCTCGTGTGTCGAGCAGAGATTGGCAGACGCCGTGTGTCGGCTGTAATAGCTAAAACGTTCCGTCGCTCGTGTGTCGAGCAGAGATTGGCAGACGCCGTGTGTCGGCTGTTATAGCTAAAACGTTCGCTCGTATGTCGAGCAGAAATTGGCAGATGCTGTCTGTTGGTTGTAGCTAAAATGTTCGCTCGTGTGTCGAGTAGAAATTGGAACATGCCGTGTGTCGGCTATAGCTATGTTCGCTCCTTTGTTGAGCACAATTTGTTTCACGACGTGTTACGGTTTTGGTCTCAAGTGTGCTCGTGTGTCGAGCTAAGTTGGCAAGAGCCATGCGTCGTCTTTGTTTAAAGTTTTAATTGGGTATCGAGGGTATTTGGCAACAGTCATGTGTCGGTCCGCGTTGGTGTGTTAGGTGCTTTGTTATGGTTTATCGGTCTGGAATTGATAAGCTTTCATGTCAAGAAAAATACAGTAGTTGTGTGGACTTTTGTTTAAGAGCTTACTGCTGTTTGAGTGTTAATGAGCTTAGGTTAAAGTGTTAACACGTTGGGCTAACGTAAGGTTTGTTACCTAACACATCCCAGTGCGGAACTTTAAATAGACAATTGTATATTTCTGTAGGTTTAGTTTGTAATTATTAAAAGCTCGCCGGTCGGCCGTTTTTATCCACGGAGTTAAGCATTTTATCCACGTTTAGACGCTACAACCTGGGTTATACGGGAGTTATGTTTATCCTTTACTTCTCCCCTAGCTAGAATTTTAACAATTCAAAATATTATGTCATTTTAAAATAATAAAAAGATAGTCAGTCCACCCCCTCCACTGGCCTTGTCGCGATCAGAAGGGTATTCTAATTTACACCCTATAATCCGTTTACGACGGATTCCTGGTCCGGCTTGGCTAGTGGGGTTTTTTCCCTTTTGTTCTTTTTTCGTTTTTGTCTTACGTTTTCCTTTCTCGGCAGACATCACTGGTGTTATTCTGTCCGCCTTAGGTCCTGGCGTTTTCTTTACTCTTAACTTCACTCTCATTATAAGCCACGATCTAAATACATGCTATGATATGGTATAGGGAAGTAACCCCACTAGCTGGGTTGGGCCTCTCTCGTGGTTGGATATACCGGTTGGGGTTTGAGGGGTTTTCTGAGTTTTGGGGAGAAGGTGTATTTTGTGGATTATTTCCTGTAAATGCGGAGATCTTTTGGCGTTTATACTGAAGCAGCAAGGTGCGTGAGCAGCCGTAGGCCACAATCTTTTCCCATATCTTATCCACGCCGGACAATGAGCGGCATAATTAATGAGTGAGAATGGTAAACTATTCTCATTCATAATTATGACGCGGAATTCACAAGTGCGTGGATTACATAACCCTGTTTGTTTATAGATAGTTGTATTATGTAATGCCTAATCAGCATGTGCACAATCGCGGTATTTAAAGATCTCTTTGCTTAGTTTCGGGACATTTCGAAAAAGATACGCAAGCCGGGAAGTCCGAACAAATTTTCGACCCTCCCACCTCCCCTTCGGCGACGTAATACACAGCTATAGTGCTTTCTCACCCAGTCGCTCATTGCCTTGGCCACAATCTTTTCCCATATCTTATCCACGCCGGACAATGAGCGGCATAATTAATGAGTGAGAATGGTAAACTATTTCTTTTCAAATTGAAAGTCACTTATCATGAAGGTCATTTGTGCAGGAATGCTGAAAACTGGTACAAAGTCAATCACCAAAGCTCTGCGCCAACTTGGATTTACGGTGTTTGATTGGGAAGAGCAAAACTTTGACTTTCTGGATCACTGGGTCGATGTTTTCCATAATGGCGTCAAGCCAGATGTGAAACGAGTTTACCAGAATGCTGATGCAGCCGTGGATTACCCTGGAAACATATTCTATGAAGAAATACTGGAAGTTTTTCCTGACTGCAAAGTGATTTTGAGCGAACGAGACGAAGATTCTTGGGTCAAAAGTCTTGTGAATCAACGTGCAGTAGCAGAAGCTGAAAGATTCTACAGGATGTCCATGTTATCGTCAACGGCGAGAAAGATCTATTACGTTTATGATTGCTACCTTGATGCTCATCTTGGCTCTCGTAATCCCAAATCCACTAGTGTTATCAGAAAGCGATATCGTATCCACAATAACCACGTAAAGACCACTGTTCCCGCTGACAAACTGTTGGTGTATAACGTAAAACAAGGATGGAAACCATTGTGTGATTTCTTGGGCTGCGAGGTTCCCAAAAGTCCCTTCCCACATGAAAATGTCAAAGGTTCGATATCCACTATTCCCATGGATATGTCTAGATGGGGCCGGCAGGTAAAATGGGAAAAAAGGAGAGGTATCTTTGTAATCTGTTCTGTTATCGTGATTTTTGTTGCAACATATATGGCTATCTGGTGTACCTTATAGGAACTGGGAACAACATTAGTTGACTCTAAAGTTGTGTTCACCTTTGCATTGAGCGCAAATTATGTCCTAGATTTTCAGAGAGAATGCTGAATGTGGTGGTCTATTCCACCGCGTAAAGACCGTAAAGGTACTGGTGTTGGTGATTCATCTGTTTTCGCTTTTCTCGGCTGAGTTTTACCAATAAATTGATCTTTTCTTTCTCCATTGCGCAATGTTGATTTTGTGACCACATTCAAAGTTTCCAGCCTCTTAGTTACATCTTGCCCATTGTTTTTTGTTTGTTTTTTTATCCGACCGACCGACCCAAAATTAGGAAACGCATTCAACGGTAAACGACCTTAACAGTGTCAAGCAAATTATCAACTCTGCGTTGAGGGTAGAGAATTTTATTTGCCTTCAAGGGAGGGAGAGCATGATCGATTTTCTGCAAGTATCGTCGCATAGATTCACTTTATTTATAAACTACGTTTCAGGGGCCGGATTAAAATTTATGATGGAGCATTCGACCTCTTTCGCGCCGCCAGATCCAATAAAATGGACATAGCCGAAGTTGGTGAGACCGTCAGAAAGAAAATATAAGAACATGAAGAAAAAAGAAAACTATTCGTACTGCATAAATTATCGATATACTAAGCATATAAGTGGCACAGATTATGAATAAATTGACATTGCTCAAGTGCAACGGCGAAGGAAATATACCAAGTGCGATAAGTAACCAGCTAGTTGTTTGTAGAATGTTGTTGGGAGTCTGTCAGGGGTGTTCATTCCGCTTGAGGGTGTTATAGCTGGTACATCATTACCCACCCACCCACCCATAATGTACTTAGCTTGCGCTGCGACTCTTGTCGCGTCGCCGAATTTTATCCCCAATCTTAATCCAAACTTAATGCGATGCGATAATTGTTGCAGTACAGAATAGTATACTATTCCCAATGGTCACCCATGGTAGATATAACCCCGCCCGACAGAGCACTATCTGACGTGAATAAAAACTTTTTTATAACAGTTTATTTAAGACTCAAGGTCCGACGTTTGCGGTATGTATGTATGTAAACCACCTCAGCTGTAAACAAGCTTTCTCTTTCACGCAAAAATGACTTAGAACTCTTATGCGGACCGAACATTGTTGCTCCAGGGGTGCGCTATGACGCGACATTTTCCGTATTTTAACACTGAATACAAATAAAATACTTATTTGTTGGGGGTCTGGGCTAATATTAAGGAGAGGGGGTTTTACTTTTAACTTGTTTGCAGGGGGGAGGGGGTAGAATTTTGGACTTCCCTCTCGCACGGAATGACCGAAAAATAGCCTGCAATGCAAGAGTTTTTACTGATCCAGCGTTTGATAATTTTGGTCGCGTATTTGGCCTTGGTGTTGCAAACGTAGAGTAGTTTTTCATTCTCCTCAAGCCTTTCAGAGTTTGAATCCAAGGTGGCGCTCGCCCGATCAAAATGCCTCCACTCGCTAAAATACGCCTGCATTGCAAAGAAAGAAAGTAGCTAAAACGTACAGTGGTAACATAATTTATTTCCGTAATGACAAAATGCAAACTAAAACAACATCAAAAGTATCAAAACAACTACCTATTTACAACTATTTTCATATTATTTTCCTTCTAAGCTTTGAAACGGGCTGATTAATAACCATTATACTTTTATATTTCATCAATTATATGAAATCACTACCAACTAAGCATCGGTTGCTATTTTACAAAACCTGCTAACTTTAGACAACTTTCGAAATTCACTTCGAAAATATTGAAAAACATTATTACGTAGTAGAATTCGAAGATTAAGTCAATAAGCAAACATCTAGTACCTGTCCACACATCAAATCAAAGTCCAAAACATGAAACAAGATAATGAGATAAGACTTCTGCATTTGGCAAGTTTAGTTGTTATATTTCAGTATGGTCTTATCCACACAGTAGCCTTAAACATTGAGACAACTCTGTCTGGCAAGGGGCGTTGCAGGCATGGAAGATAATAACAAGCGTAATACCATGGCATTGAACTAGCTAGCCTCCTACACAGACATTCTTTTGGTTCATCACGCAACCTTTCCAGGAAAAAATGCACGATGAGCCAAAAGAGTGTCTGCATAGGATGCTAGGACCGGCGTAAACAGGCTTCTTTAATATTATGTGACACTTGCATGAAATGAGCTTTTTAATATGGTGCGACCAAATCTTTATTAAGCTTCATACATCTGTTTTTGGCCTTTGAGACCCCTCTCATCCCCAGGAATTTTCAATTCCTTCTGTGGTGGTAGTATGGACATTTTCTGGAACCACACAATAACCCTTCATTGCCACAGTGGCAATGCAACCTCGTTTTCAGACGCTGGCAACGAGGTTGGTTGCAATGATGGCAAATGTGTCCCGAAATTGGACCTACGGTTTCGGTAGAAGGACACCAAAAGGGCTGATTTATCTGGGACAAAGTGAACTGTCAATAGCATAAAAGAAAAACACCACTTTGATACGTTCACTAGGGTCTGGTCTTATATATTACATACCAAAGTATAGAAATCACAGTAAAAATAAATAAATGTACTTTTGTTTACACAGTAATTGTCGCCACAGGACTAATTACTAAAAATGGTTTTTAAGAACTTCTATCATCTCTGAGGGTGGATGCTTCTCAAAACACACATTGTATATGGCAGTGAATAGAGGATACCTGAAAGAAAAGGTTCCAAAAAACAGTCAAGGAAGTGAAAGTGATCGTCCCAGTTAAAAAGCAAGTTTGTACTTAAAATGTCAGTAAACCTCAACACCTTACGGCCTTTTCTTGGAGGCTGCCACGACCCTACATGTAGTTGTTTTAAACAGACATTGCTGCCTTTACATGTATATGTGTTGAAAATACGGTCTTTCTAAACATCATCCTTCTATATTTACAAAAATAAAGGGTAACTGCACATAACCATCCCCAACCTGAAGTTTTACGTATTCAAATACTACTAATTTTGGATATTTCTTAACTACATATAGTTGAATCCCATAAACCAAACCCTTAATAACTTAAACATTCAATAACTTAAACCTTTTCGGATTTCCCTTGATGGTTCAAGTTATCTGGAATCAACTGTACATGTTTTCGTGGGTTATGGGCAAAGGAAAAAAGGTTGGATTTCTCTCTGCAAATTATAGCTTGAGGCTGTTGGAAACTAGAATACTTACTCATCCAACAAATCATTTTCCTTAAGAAGATGATAAACTTCATAGACTGTATGTGGTCCCTGCAGCTTCTGCCCTCCCAGGATGTACATTTCAACTTCTTCAAATGTCTTAAATACAACAACATCATGTCAGTCTTAAAGGGACACTGCCACAAGCTTCACTTCAAAACTTAGAGAGCCTAAAGAGTGGGTGGGGACAGGGGGGTCTGAACCTCCCGCCTCCTGTACCTCTTACTCCCGCTTCCCGTACCTTTCACTCCTGCCCCCGCCCCCTTTCCATAGTGGTTCCCTCCTCTTTGTCCCATATCTATTGTGAAATATAATGAAATGTTGCTAAAGTTTACTCGTTTTCTCCCGGTTCCCGCCACCTTAAGAATCCTGCTTCCCACCCTCTCTTCTCCCGCTTCCCACCCCCTTTATCCCGATCTCCCGCTTCCCACCCCCTTTATCTTGATCTCCCGCTTCCCACCCCCTTTATCTTGATCTCCCGCTTCCCACCCCCTTTATCCCGATCTCCCGCTTCCCACCCCCTTTATCCCGATCTCCCGCTTCCCACCCCCTTTATCCCGATCTCCCGCTTCCCACCCCCTTTATCTTGATCTCCCGCTTCCCACCCCCTTTATCCCGATCTCCCGCTTCCCACCCCCTTTATCCCGATCTCCCGCTTCCCACCCCCTTTATCCCGATCTCCCGCTTCCCACCCCCTTTATCCCGATCTCCCGCTTCCCACCCCCTTTATCTTGATCTCCCGCTCCCCTATCCCCCTCCACTAAAGACATATAGAAATCTATGAATAGTGGTCCAGGTTTGTTCAAAGTTACTATGTCAGTGTACTGAAGCTATAAATAGAGGATATTACATGGTTGCGCGGAGATATGAAATCTATCTTCCAGTGTTCTGTTTATATAAACCTACTAATTACGATGTTTTTGACGATTTTCCGAAGATTTCCGAAGATTTTCAAAATGTTGTCCAAAGGTCGTACGAATGTTTCCGAACATTTTCCAAAAATTTCCGAAGATATCTGAAGATTGCCGAAGATTGCCGAGGAAGATCTGAGGATGTTTCGACTTAATATCGATTTTCTTTGGCTCATTAAGCATTGAAACAGGGCAAACTTGCCAGAAAATGTTCCGAAATTGATATCTTCACATGTGAAAATAACATGTTATTTTCACGTGTGAAGATATGATTTTTTCGTGCGAAAGATTTCCTGGTATTTCACTGATGTTTATATAATAAACAAGTGATATTTATGCCATTTACTAGGTTCATATGTGACACGTGTCTGCGTACCATCTTTATTATTTATCACACACTTTACTTGAATCCTAGCTGTATGCAGGATGCATGTCACATATGAACCTAGTAAATGGCCTAGCTCACTACAAGTCTCTCGCAGCTCAGTTGGTTAGAGCGCTCAACCGGTATCTGGGAGGCCATGGGTTCGATTCCCATTGGGGACCATTTACCATCTTTATTATTTATCAAGAAAAAAATTACAATGAAAAGATACCGTAAAAACTTGTGTATAAGCCGCACTTTTTTGCTGAAATTTTGGGCTCAAAATCGTGGGTGCGGCTTATCTATGAGACAATTGCTTTTGAGGGGTGTAAATTGCCAAATTGCCTAGGCTGGGGTCAGAAAACGCACTAAAAACATTGAGTAAATGAATATTTAACATATTGAAACCTGCTGTTGTCAATCATTGCTTTTGGTAAAAGGTCTGGCCTTTCAAACGATTTATTTGCACCTCGCTTGAGCAGCTAAACTTGAGCTGCCATGGAATCTCTATTCCTCCACAAAGCTGACTATATGCAAAACTCCCATTGAGAAACAAGTTTTTATCAACACACAGCCTCATTGTCAGCTGAAATGGTTAGAAATCGAACTTTCAGTGAACTTTTCCATGTTGTTTACCGGACCGATCACCAATCGAACGTGACTCGACCCCAGACTTCTCTCTTTATGTCAATGTGTGGTTACTAAGCAAACGTTTTGTATCGTTCTCAATCTGTTGTGCTTGTCATTTCCAGTCAAATTTTATTGTTTTTCACTTTGGACTTTAGCAATAAAGACAATATATCATCAAAGGAACATCCTTTTTAAAAGGTATTGCGATTTCAAGTTTTTATTTTTTCCTCAAAATCAAGCTTCAAAGTTGGGGGTGCGGCTTATCTATGAGTGCGGCTTATACACAAGTCTTTAAGGTAACTGAATACTGACTGATACTCAATATATGTTTACCCTCGGATTTTTTGAGTAGCTTCAATCAGCTATATCTCTGTGCATTCCCACCCCAAGCTAGACAGTACATCAGGTAAAGATCAGACCACAACACACTCAGGAAACTTCGTGGCCTACTCTTTAGGATAAGTGTGTGGGTTCTTTTACGTCCCCTGCTGACCATAACACTGAAGATGCAGGAGATGGGGCCTACGGTTTATAATCCTTATCCGAGAAGACTAGAACATTTAACCATTTGCAGATGTCATTGCAAAGGCAGAATTTTCTCCTTAGTTACTTTAGGACCCTGAGTTTTGGTCTAGTTTGGGGTTTGAACGCACGACAGTCCGGCGCTCTACCAACTGAGCTAACCGGTTGGCGGTCAGAACGCTACAAAATTTTCAGCAACTCACCTTTCCTTTGACAAATTCCTCCCCAGCGATCCTGTTTCTTCCACCGTAACATGTGGTGATTAAGTCAGCCACTCCGCAGGATTCAAAGAATGTCTCCAATTTGACATCGTCATAGAATCGATTGGCGAACGCAATCATCTCCTTCAGTCCAATGCGAATGACAGCAGCCTTTGAGTTGTCCCCATAACTGAGAATTGAAAATTAATAGCTATTATTTAATTAAATTAATAAATTAATAGTTCATTGTGAATATAAGGTGGTAAAGGTAGGTAAAGTCTGCATACGAGCCTAGTGGCCCATCAGGTCAGAGCTTATCCTGGTTTCAGTAGCATGAAGCGACTAGAAGTATTTCTACTCCCCTCGGATGGGATGCTTATCCATCGCAGGGTCACTTCCCTAAACTAAATTTGCCAGTACCTATTTAACACCTGGGTGGAAATCAGAGATGCACTGTGAGAGTAAAGTGTCTTGCCCAAGAACAACTAAATGACTCCCGCCAGGGCCAGAACCTGGACTGCTTGATCTTGAGTCCAGCGCACTTACTATAGGTCACAGTGCCTCCCCCATTGTAAATATACCTTTTTCTCACTTAATTTCGCGAGTACTAAATTTCGCAATTTTTGCGATTTTGAAAAAATCACGAAATTTAATACTCGCGAAATAAAGGGAACGCGAAGTTTAAAATCGCGAAATTTAATATCATACTGATAATATAAAAAATTATGAAATTCGATCTGTTTTATCATAGTTATTCTAACATATCTAAGCTTCATGTTTAGGAGTTTCTTGTTTAATTTTGTCCATTAGTTATCTCCCACTCTATCAGTCGCACTGTTCGAACTGTTCTCTGCAGCCAAGTTCCTCAAAATCTCGCTCTTTCAGTCGTAGATGAACCTATTAGGGATTTAGACCGTTGAATACCTTATGTTTTGTTACGCGTATATTGTTGTTAGCTGTTTTTACGATGACTTTTATATTAATTATGTTGTTACAGTTTCGAGGTCAAAGCTTCATATTGAAGAATAGGTAAAAATCGCAAAATTTAATACACTCCAATTGCACCTTCCTCTAAAATCGTGAAATTAAGTACTCGCAAAATTTAGTAAGAATAAGGTACTATAAAATTATTCCTATTTATCAGTGAAATTAATATAAGCAGTAAATAAAATCTCTCACCCCAAAGCATCTACCACTCCAGCTCCCACTGCAACTGCATTCTAGAGCATAAAAAGGAAGTTCAGTTCACTTTGAGCCTTTACAACATCCCAAAGGAAGTGATTTTTTTCAGTCAAGAATGCATTTCTTAATACTTGCAGTTCAATAAAAGTGTCAAGTGTATTAACAAACCTTCAGTGATCCACAGAGTTCAACAGTATCTGCATCTGAGACAACATTTACTTTGAAAAAATCTGTGTGAAACAAGTCCTTTAGGATGGGACCATGCTCTTCAGATCGACAACCTGTTTACAAAAAAAGGTTCCTTTAATAGAGGTTTTACCATAAAATAAAGAATTGCCAGTTTCTATAATTTACTTAATTACTAATTAAAATACATTATCAGTCCAGGGGGGAATAAGTGCCAGTTGTCGTAAATCTTCATTGAAGCACTTGAAGAATTTCCTAATTATTTTATCCAATCAAAAACTAGCTCACGCACTCAGGAGTACTACGAAAGCTGTCCATGTATAAATGTGTCATGTTGCTTAGCAACTTCTGGGACAACAACCATGGGCTCAGTCACTTCTTGGAGAAGTAATGTCGCAATCAACTGGCACTTGTTTATGTTTGATTTGTTAGGTTTTTTAGGTTTTAATATTGTAATGTGCTTTTGCAATTGTAATGCGCAATATAAATTAATAAATTATTATTATTATTTGCAATATTTGTTTATTTATTTACAGTGTCCACAATTAGCACAACAGTGCTCAATACATTGACACTTAAAGTTATGTATTTATTCCCGCAACTGTATAGTTAGTGCTTATCTGTGGTGTTTGTCAGGGTTGCTTTGTTGTGTCTTTATTATATTTCAAAACATGTACTAAACAAACCCTGTGGAGCCATGATAGCGACATATGCCTGCCAAAGCTGTCTGTTCAAAATGTAATAAGCCCTACCTAAGGTTAGCCTTTTAGTCAGCCAGTAGTTAAAAATTTTGTAGTATTACCTATGGTAGCCTCTCCAAACATTTCTCTGGCGACTTCTTTAGCAAGATTAGCTCCCATGAGAACACTGATTTCAGGAATTCCCAGAGATTCTTTGATCATGTTTGAAACAAGATGTAGACCAGTGCTGGCATGATCAAGACCCTAAAAAGAAAGAAACAATTAAACTTGAAATTAATCTTTATAAAAGGCAAACTTAAGTTACGACATACATATGGTGAATCCTCAGCTTTGAATATTAAGAAAACCCCATCCTTGTCAGTTGCAGATATACCTGGCATTCATCAGAACCAGGGCAAGTGCCTTTTTAAGACCCCACCCCATTCTGGGTAGTCACATTTATTTACCAGGCAGGGGGAGGGTTGACTACAAGTACTGGTAGCCGCTCATTTTTTTAGAGTCAGTTAAGAGGACGAGCATGCCAGCACGTGAGGAGATGTGAGATGTGCAAGGGTGCGGAAAGAATAATGCATAACAAGAAATAACAGCTTAATGTTGTCATGATATATTGTATAAGAAACAGCTCTACCAAAAAACAGAAAGCTTTGTCGAAGTTTTAGAAAATAGTTTTCAACCATAACAAAAACTCACTTAATTTCTCACTCCATAACAAAAAAATAATTAATTGTCATACCAGGATCTCCTTCAAGCTGAGTTATTGACATTGTTTTCATTGAAAGATGCACTATTTAATTTACTAGCAAAGAAAACAAAAATTTAACTCTCTAGTGAGGGGCTGTAAACATGACAGGAGCCGGTTGATCCAAGCAACAGAATCAACACTGGCAAAAACATTTTCTTTCCAAACAAGAACGGATTAAAACGTTTTCAGCTTTTTTACTTTTTTCGGATTAATTTTAGTTCTCAGCAAACAGACTTTTAACTCTCAAAGAGACTGATAAAAGTGCTAAATATGAACTCAACAAGGGCCAAATATGCAATATTTTACTGTCCGCAGGTAAACAAGAAGCAGGCTTTTCCAAACCCCAAGAAAACCCCTGGTCGACATCAGGAGTGATTGGCAGCACTGGGATCAACCTCACTCCCATCATGTAAACAGGCCCCAAGATCTACTGACGAGTATTAAGGTCACTTGCCCTGATGCTGGCCTGCCGTTTAAGCATTGCAGTTCGGTCTATGCTATTCTTTCGGCACTGTTTCCAAGTCAAAATGTGAGTTTCATCAGCAACTGCATCAATTCTCATGAATTTACATGGAATACCAAACTGTTAAAAAAGGATCACACCAAAACACCAGAGTTAAGTTACGGTATATTATTTTATTTTTTGTGTTGACTGTGCATCATCCACCATGCCAATCACCTCACTGATCGACTAGCATTTGGCTTGAAACGCTACAATCTATGACAGAAATGCTGAGACACTTTGATTTCAAGAATGAGTGTATTTTGTTTAAAGACATTTGTTAATTTTGTGTTAATATTGCTCCCCCTTCCCTATTCAATGTCAGGATTCCTATGTATTTAAAAAGGGAACAATAAAATTTTACTTTGATTAAGGACACAGTTTTCAAGGATATCAAAATACCTACTGTACATCATCAGCATGGAATTCATGGTTAGCTCGCTCCCAACCGAAGTCAGATCGCTCCACAGAAAAAGTGAGATTGCTCCCAACAAAAGTCAGATCACTCCTTGTTAACAATAGTGTTAAGTTTAATGAATTTCAGTTTAACAGTGTTGAATACTTAAGCTTACAACAGATCGATCAAGACGATGGAGTACTCAACTTCGCTTGTAACTTTCGATTATAGTGTATACTAAGAAAGACAGCCAGACAGCTTCTCAAAGCCTGTTCCTTCCTGAATGGTCCAGTGTAACAGCACTCCAGCAGCTTCAACACACAAACAAACAGCTCCTTTAGGAGCCACAGAAAATTGAGAAACATGGAGCCGCTGATGGAGCGATCGAAAGTTGAGACCTCGATCGTTTTTGTCAATCAGGAGCGTCTGTAAATTGAGAACTCAATCATCTTTGTCAATCTGTTGAAAGCTTACTTTTCAACTTAACACTATTATTAACATGGCGCGATCTGACTTTGGTTGGGAGCGATCTAACTTGGAGCGATGTGACCCCAATTCATGGGACCAATTGATCTAAGATGTTTATTCGCGTAGCCGAAGAATTGGAAATGCGAATAAGAGTTGAACACAGAACTTCTGCAACATAACTTGTCATTACCTTTATGAGTGAAATTGCAATCACATTAGGCTTCACTACTTCTTTCATCTTTAAACAAACTGTCTTCACAAACTGAAAAGAATCATATATTAAATAACATATATCAAAAACAAAACGTAAAAATCAAGGGACATTATAATAATAATAAATAATAATAATAATAATAATAATAATAATAATAATAATAATAATAATAATAATAATAATAATAATAGTACTTAAATGACCACTCCCCCAATGGGGCTTTTCAGGGCCAATGTGAAACAAATATTTTTTTTAAATGAACATGTATAACATGATTAAAAATCCCAACTGGCAGGAGGCAGACCAGTTGGCTATTTACAAGCGTGGCCGAGGAGTTGAACTCGGGACTACCGAGAACAAATCCAGCTAGTGGTCAGAACGGGACTTGAACTCGCGACCTCCGGATTACAAGTTCGGCGCTCTAACCACTCGGCCACGCTGCCTCCAAAAGTGCTTGCTGGGTCAGGACAGCAAAGAGGTGGCTATGGCGGCTTAACAGGGGTGGCTGTTTAATTAAATAGGGTTTTAATTATATGGACAGCACCTTTTGGGACTTTGATAACTGGTGGCTTAAACAAGAGTGGCCACTTATTCTAATAAGGGTACAACTATACATTTAAAACAATGAAATAATAACAACTATATTATTATACCTGATGAGGTACGACAAACACCAAAATATCTGCATCCTTTGCAGCCGCAGCTGGATCTGGGTTTGCTTTCTGCAAGAAAGAGAGAAGAGAAAAAAATCAACCAATCAGAATGCTTTATATCTGGTGAAAAAACACTGGGCCAAGAAAATTTTCTACAACTCTTTGCCAAGTTGAATCGCTTGTTAACAAAGCTTGCTCATGCATGATCCTGCAAGCGATTGCCCCGGTCTTGGGTTGGGTAGTAGCTCTTGCAAGGCTACCATGAAAGAGAACAAAACACCAAACTATAGGAACCAGGCCCCTACCCCATAAAACAATAGCAACTTCTACACTAGAGGACCAGTAGAATTACAAGCTTACAACATCTGCTGTCTTCGTACTGTAAGGACTTTACTGCACTCAATCTGTGCTGTGACACCTCAGGGCTGATATTCGCCGAGTAAAGCCCCTGCACATTACATTGTTAACAATAAAACAGCCACTGTTTGCTCAGGGATTTTCCTTCTCAAATAGAGTTTGCACAGAAGTGGAGAAATCATTATTCCTTGCAAAACCCTTTGCTTTATATTTTTGACAGTAAAAATCAGAGTTGCAGCCAGTTGCTCACAAGTCCTGACAATTGCCTGTCCACTGCACAAAAGAAAATCCAAGATGTTCCAAATGCTGACATTCAGTAAAGGTTATTTAAATGTGAAAATCTGGCTTGTGCTTACTTTTTAATTGCTGGGTAAAACAATACTCAAATCAATCATGTAAACTCAATATTGTACTTTGTTGTTGTTGTTTTAGCTTCTTGCACAGAGATCTATTTCTTATTAAAAACATAAAAAATAATAAATGATAAAATAATTTAATTAACACATGAACAATCAGTCTCAATAACATCTAAATCCATCTCTAATCCAGCAAAGCAAACAGACTAAAGCTTATAAATATGCAAATAAAGAAAGTATGTTTTCACACGGCAAGCCCTTGGCACTAACAATTATGCCCTTCTTCTTGAATAACAACCCTAAAATAGCGCTTATTATGTAAGTTTAGGCATGTTCCTTGCCTCAGGTGTTTTGCTAAATGCAAAAGTACAACATCTTCATTTTGCATCAACTATGCAGGATTTTATGTATTTTCGCGATATTGAAGAGCAGATTTGTTTCAATGATGTACAATTTTTTGTTGACATATTTGTACATTTCTACATTCCAATTACGAACTCCTTGTAATGTTATTCACCGCCCTCTGAACTTACGATGTTTTCCGGCAGCTTAAAACCTTTCAGGTATCTGACGTTCTCATGTTCTGTGTTGATAATGTCTGTGAGTTTCTTTCCTTCTACCAGTTCTTCATAAACGTACATTTGCACTTCTTCTTGGAATAAATCTGGATGATCTTTCACATTGGCACCGACTATACGAGAAATCACAGAGCCCCTGCAAGCAACACAACAGTTCAATATCGAAAATTATATCATGCATCGTGCACCGGCAATGTGCGTGTTTCTGTTCCAGAACACCTCGATCGAGTCGATTCCAAGGCGAACTTTCTCTGTTAATGGGGACAGAGAAAGCTAGCTTGATCCTTTAGCGAGTTAACTTACCAGTTTCCAGAGCCAATAATGGCGACTTTTTTCGGAACCGCCATTCTTAATCCGTGTAGAGCTCGAGTAAAACAACCCAAGCTCATGCTTTCATGGTCGAACTGCTTTGGTAAACAAACAGCATCATGGGACATGGAGCAGAACAGGCCGCAAGTCACAGGACAACCAAGGTCTCATCACGCTCATATCACGCTCGTCACGCGCTCCAGCGGGTCACGCGGGAACCACGAGTAAATGTCTCTCGAACATAAAATAACGAAGGAAAAACAAATTTAACAGAGAATTTATTAAAACTATCTACATATGTTGGCCTGATGGGATCGATAAAAGTGTCCATGACCTTTTAAATTATGTGTTTTTTTTTTGGCTTATTGGACTTTTTGACCTTTTTCACTGGTTCCAACACCAAACAAATAATGTTTTGGCATTTTATAAGAATAGAAATTGGCACAAAGTGCAATGACGATTCACACCAACGGCGAAGTCCAACAAATCGCGAGTCCAGAGTCCACTGTCCAATCGGTAACACCAGCTGTCATACCATGCCAGGTATGACATACGGCGATCCGTTCTACAGTCGAACCCCAGGAGCCCATCATTAAGCGGCCAGTTACTAAAGTCCCGAAAATATTGTCAGTATAATACTGTAAATAAAACCCCTTTTAAGCGGCCACCCCTATTAAGCGGCCGCAGCCACCTTTCTGCCGTCCCGATGAGCGTTCTTCTATTGTTTTTACCTCTATTTAGCGGCCAATGAGAATGTAATATACGATATTTAAATAAATTTCCAACAAGCTCAGATCGTGACGGCCGATAAAATCATTCAAAGACGGGTTTTTTGTCGTCTTCATGTGATTCCGTTATTCCTTTTCAACTTATTTTGTATTGAAATAATGTAACCTTCTTAAAATACCTTATGCTAATTTCTGACAAACCCCTATTAAGCGGCCAACCTCTATTAAGCGGCCAGTTGCCATTTCCCCGAGGGTGGCCGCTTAATAGGGGTTCTACTGTATTTTTTTTTTTTTTTGCCAGATCCGTCAATCCGCCATCCGTCTATGTTGGGAAATGAGACTGAACATTTTGGCGATTCTATAAAAAACAAGACGCTAGCAGAGCGTTCACTCCGGCCCTGGAAGTGACATAGGGGTGGAGGATTAGGGAGGGGATTGGGTACGTATCGGAACTCCCGGGTATAAGAGGCTAAAATAAAACATAAAATACAATAGCAAAGATATCGTTGACGTCACCTATCGTTATTAATGTGCTTTTGTGTAAACTTGTTGGACATTTATCGAACATTAAATAACAGAGACAATGTTTGTAAACAAATATCTTACCTATAAAGAATAAAGAAAAGCTGCCTAGATAAAACTAGGAATATAGACGTGGTTTTACAGTGTGAAGACTTAAATGCAAACAAATAAACAAAATGACCAGTAACCTTAGACAATACTGTGGAACCCCGATATATAAATGATGTACCAAGGGACTGGCGAAACCATATCGTTATATCGGGGAATCGTTAAACGTCTTAAACCGGGATTTCGTTCCGCTGGAGTAAGGACTCGCTAATGAAGACTTGTCAAAATATAAAACCATCTCAATGTGGTACTTCTTGGTGCAGAAAAGCGTTTTTCGGGAGTTATTTACGAATCACGGAAGCGTTGCGTGACCACCAAATAGCGGCTGCGAAGGAGACTGGAATATTGTTTACACAACTCTGAAACTACATGGTTCCTTCCAAAAACTGAATTGGTAATACTTTCTACGCTCTTCATTTACTTAACTATTAATCAAACTACTTGTTTGCATTTTTCTGGAGTACTGGAGTAATTTTTTAAATCTTTTATAAAACACAAAACTAAAAGTCTGATCGCCGTTGAAAGATGATCAGATAACACCGCGTCTGTCTCGAAACAGATCGATGTCTAGATCTTCAAAACCTAAAATACCGAACTAAAGATGGACAAATGAAAGAAACTTGAAAGAAACGTTATTTCAGATTAATTTTCATAGAAGGTGAAGCAAAGAAATGTATTCAAAAGGTCTCAAAAGCGTCAATTTTAAAACTCGTGAAACAACCCTTGCACGCTTAATTAAATTTATTCACGCAAAAGCATTTCTTGTACTGCAGCGGACGGCTTTTGCATTATAATTTTTTACTTGACTTCTTTTACTGATCCTTGTAAAAATGTCATCTAAAATTCAAAGCAATAATATACATAACATTTGCTTTCTGAAGTCTCGGGAAGCCGCAGAAAGTCCTTGATCAAGTCCATGATTTGTATTCAAAACACACTGATAAGTACGTCGCGACACAGTCTTCGCGGCCCCGAAAGAAAGATGGATTTCTTAACACTACCAAGGTTTTAGCAATCTGTACTTGCCCCAGAGAGGGAAGTTTACGTGTTTAGCATAACAAACAAGACCTTGAAAGTTTGTAATCCGTTCCGTGGCACAAAAGACTCCGCATCAATGACTTCACTTGCAATGGCGACTTTTCTCGAGGTCAAGCAGATGGTACGCAAAGCACAATGGGACTACGTCACTCGATTGCGCAATTTTGCAGATTTGTGACTACAAAGAAATCAAGCCCATTTTACTACTCCTGGCCTCCAGCCGGAGTAAAAAGAGAGCGGATGGGTACTTTTTTGTTATTTATTATTTTTTTCGTCAAATTCTCCAGAAGCGAACTTGCAAAATAATTCCTGCAAGGTAATCGAGCTGTCCAGTACGGACCTAGTGTGCCGAGGCTTAAAAATTTTGACCTGAGTTCGTATTAAAACGCAAACAAAAGCCATGTCTTACAGAATTTTCTCTGTACTTAATTGAGGAGAACTAGGTACAAGATGAAAGTAACACCCGTTGTTTTTTGTCCGTTGCAACCTTTCCAATAACAAATAATAAATCAAAGGGCACTTAGAGCCAGCTCATTCTTCTGCCTTTTTCGGGGGGGGGGGGAGGGTAGGGTTTGGGAGTGGTGGTGGGTAATGAAAATGTACTGGTACAGTAAGTCAAGTACAGTCCCTTGTAAAGTCAAAATCCGATACGCATGTGAAAAGAAATGAAATCACAATTTCACATCTTCTTAAAATGGTGCAACGTGAATCAAGTTGCCCAGCTGTTTAGACCTAAGGGACCCTAAACGTATTTTCACGTATTTTAACACGCGCTGACACAAGCGATCAAGTCCATTGAGGCAGCCGGAAGTAATTTTACATGGCCCCATTCCCCGCTACGTAAATGTCCACAAGCAGTTATTTAAAAAAAGAAATAGTATTTCGTTTCCGGATCGCGGAACGATAAGGAAAATAAAAATATAAATGATAAGAAGAGAAGATCCTAGGTCGAGAATCAGTATTACGCGGGGAGGAATTGCGAAACAGTGGAGTTTTTGCATGCATGCACATTCCTTTACCCTTCTGTGCCAGCAAACACACGAGACATCCGAAGACATCCAGTCTTGTTTGCTCTTCTTAGCGCTATTATTGATGGAAAATGTACAAAGTCAACAACAACATAGACAGAAAAGCTAGAATATTTACATAACAATTAAACACGGAAAGGGCTTTCACAATATTTTTCACCAATAAATCGCTTTAATCGATCTTAGAAGGATCGCAGTCGTTTGGTATTTCTATTGTGTAATTAAACTGCAAAGCTTTTCGTCTTCTTGACAAATATAATTTCGTTATTTGAAGAACATGTTTTTACTGCTAAAACGTGTGGACATTGTGGTTACGAGCTTTCTTCTGGCTGGATAGTGTGTAAATAGTTCGCATCTTCCACGAAGCTCAGATACACATGTGAAAACCTGTCAGCACGCATCTACCGGGCAGTGACAATCATTGTTCATGGATTGAGCAGCGAATGAAATTTGAGAGAAAGATGCGCACGAACACGTCGTGTTAAACGGATGACGTGAGTCACGGGAAATGAGATGACGTGACAGGAGACAAAAACGTGCTGCTCGGATATCGTGTTTTTATCAGTGAGCTTTATAAACGTTAATTAGAACACGTTATATGGCAAGCGTCACTCCATATTGAGATTTCTTCATGGAACTTATTTTTGACTTTTACTAACGGGAGAGGGGTAGTGTATTAAATTTACTTCCGGTTGCCTGGCGGGACTTCATTGCGTGTAACAGCGCACGTTAAAATGAACCTTGATTACGTGTCAGCACATGATAAAATGAACCCCCAGGTTGTCAACATTTCGACTTTTTGATACACGTTTCCCTTTTTAAAAGTTCCGAAATTGTGTTTTGATGTGAATTTATTTATTAAACTATAAAAGGATTTCGTTTCTTTTCACATTAGGGGGGAGGGGTAGCATGTAAAATTACTTCCGTTCTACAACTTCCGTCCACACATTTTTTGTCCACGCATTTTTTGCCCACGCGCTGGACGACAACCGCTTCCGTCCACATCTGATCCACTATAATACTCATTCTTTTAGAAAGAGCTAAAAAATAGATATTTGATACTAATTTTGCCACGTGCGCAGATCGTGCATTTCTAAAAAGAGAGTTGACGTAATTTTATTTTTGGTTCATTGTGCACGAACAGAAATGCGTGCAGGGTCGCGTGCGGGTGAACATCAGCTGCGTCACGTCACCAGCTAAAACCAACTCTGCTTCAAATGTACCAAAAAATTCCATTGAATATTTTATTTTTTAGATCGCTCTTTATACTTTCTCTTGGACGTAGACAGATTGGGGTCAGGGTCGAAGACATGTTGAGGGGTCTTAGAAAAGAAAAAAATGAAAATTTACATTTGATAAATTTTTGTAATAACGACGCGTGCGGGTCGTGCATTACTACAATTAAGAGAGTTGACGTAGCTTTATCTTTGGTTCATTGTAGACAGTTCCGAAATTGTGATTTCATCTAAATTTATTTATTACCCTATACAAGGATTTCATTTCTTTTCACATTTGCATCTGAGCTTTATTGAAGTTATTTTTGACGTTACTAAGGGGGGAAGGGTAGCATGTAAAATTACTTCCGTTCTACAACTTCCGTCCACACAATTTTGGTACACGCACACGCGTGCAAAACAACTTCCGTCAACATCTGTATGACTCTAATACCTCATTCTTGAGAATGAGCTAATGAACCCCCAGGTTGTCAACATTTCGACTTTTTGATACACGTTTCCCTTTTTAAAAGTTCCGAAATTGTGTTTTGATGTGAATTTATTTATTAAACTATAAAAGGATTTCGTTTCTTTTCACATTAGGGGGGAGGGGTAGCATGTAAAATTACTTCCGTTCTACAACTTCCGTCCACACATTTTTTGTCCACACATTTTTTGCCCACGCGCTGGACGACAACCGCTTCCGTCCACATCTGATCCACTATAATACTCATTCTTTTAGAAAGAGCTAAAAAATAGATATTTGATACTAATTTTGCCACGTGCGCAGATCGTGCATTTCTAAAAAGAGAGTTGACGTAATTTTATTTTTGGTTCATTGTGCACGAACAGAAATGCGTGCAGGGTCGCGTGCGGGTGAACATCAGCTGCGTCACGTCACCAGCTAAAACCAACTCTGCTTCAAACGTACCAAAAAATTCCATTGAATATTTTATTTTTTAGATCGCTCTTTATACTTTCTCTTGGACGTAGACAGATTGGGGTCAGGGTCGAAGACATGTTGAGGGGTCTTAGAAAAGAAAAAAATGAAAATTTACATTTGATAAATTTTTGTGATAACGACGCGTGCGGGTCGTGCATTACTACAATTAAGAGAGTTGACGTAGCTTTATCTTTGGTTCATTGTAGACAGTTCCGAAATTGTGATTTCATCTAAATTTATTTATTACCCTATACAAGGATTTCATTTCTTTTCACATTTGCATCTGAGCTTTATTGAAGTTATTTTTGACGTTACTAAGGGGGGAAGGGTAGCATGTAAAATTACTTCCGTTCTACAACTTCCGTCCACACAATTTTGGTACACGCACACGCGTGCAAAACAACTTCCGTCAACATCTGTATGACTCTAATACCTCATTCTTGAGAATGAGCTAAAAAGAGAGGCGGCCCCAAAAAATGAAGCGGGCGGGGACGAAAAAAGACGTTTTTTTTTTTTACTTGGCCTTACAGGTTTTCGCGCCATGTCCCGCCACCCTTGTGAACTGGCCAGTAGCCTCGGGAGTGGATTCAATATCAAGGCTGGACAAGGGAGCATGGCCATTAACTTTTTGAAGGAAAGCATTTTTTAGAGAACAGGGAACACCAAAATCGAGGAAATACTTTTAGGGAACACGGGAACGCAATGGAAAGTTTCTTGAGAAAAATGTACCTTGGGAGGCCTACAATATCCTTTACAAACAGGTTTACAAAAGTATTTGTCACTTCTTAGTGTAAAGTGGTGTTTTGACATTAGACAAAAAGTTAAAACAGGTCGACGCCAAAGCTGTTTCGCGTTTAAAGACGCATTCGGATTGTTCATGTTGGACAGCATAGTTTACTTTGTTAGAAATATAGAGTTCAATTTTTATTGATTCTCCCGACTGCCTCCCGACTCGGACAGATTTCGGTTTCCAGTTCGCGCGCACCCTATTTGGCGGGAAACATGCACACATACTGAGGTGGTCTTGCTTTCAAGGTTTGTTATACATGGCAAGGAAATTATAACATAGCAGGTAAGATTTCAAAGACAAGGTTAGATTGTCTTTACAGAATTAAAGCGCCACTTGTCATGGAGAAAATTGGACAGTTTACAAGCCACTTCACGGAATAATTTGACTAGATTTGTACTGTACCGGACAAAAGCACGAACCAAAATTCAATATTCAGTCCAGCAACGGAATCACTTTATTGCAATCATACCACTTACAGTTTTACCACATATCTGGGCTTACTTTATTTCAAAAATTCTACAAATACAAGTTTTGCATCCATTTAATTAAGCTTATTGCAAGCTTCAAGTACCCTGGGTCCAGCCATTTGGAAAGCAATTTACTAATTGATCTAGTATTTATGAAATCAAACCATTATAAGCTTAACTAGATTTTCAACGATCATAGGCTTTTTGGTTTCTCAAAAAAATACAACTATTCATCTCCTTTTTTTTAGAATATTACAATTTCAAAAAAAAAACCTTGGTGCCATCAAGCTCTAGATTTGAAAAATAAACTGGCTTATTTTAACATTACAAATTGAAAGTACAAATTTCAATAACTTCCCTTTATGAAATTGAATTCCTCAGAGTAATTTGAAAACTTAAAATTAATAAGCTACAATACTTAGCTACTTAGAAACAAATTCAATTGTATTGAAAAAATTATGACAAGCCAGCACTTTAAATTAAATAAACATTGTGAATAATACCAATGTCTACATCTTATCACCAGGGATCCAATTGAGGTCAATACGCGGTAATGATTTTAATATTTCGTACAGGACTGTTCTACCGACTACGTCAAAAATATCTTAATCCTTGAGATGATAATTAGACAAATCACAAACTCATCAAGTATAGGAATTTGTGGTAAGCAGTGCAGCCACCTTTTTTGTACTGCTCTCTCGTGTCATGATCAATCTTGGACAAGTACTAGAAAATACCCTGTAAGAATGCATGCACTAAAAGCTGTCCTTCATTAACTTGTTTTGCTTCTTGCACTAAAAGCTGTCCTTCTTTAACTTGTTTTGCTTCTTGTTTCAATCTGGGACACTCGCATGCAGCTTGTGTTCCTAAAACATTTCTTGCTTCGCCAAACTTCTTCTCACATTACTGTGACTCGACAGAAACACATTCATGTTTTCTTTTTCTTAAATGCAGTCAAATATTTCTGCCTTCTTACTTTTACAAGGCCACAGGCCCTTAATGCATTTCTTGTGTTTTTCTTGGTCAATAAATCACTTAAAAGACTTCATGCCACAGAAGGCAGAGAATGTATTTAAAGATAAATTCTTTAAATACAGCTATAGTGTAAGATAACAGAACCAAAACAAAGAAAAAAACTAGAAAAAACACAGAAACTAAAAGCGATCTGAAGAGTTAACATAGTGTTAACACTCCAAGCTTGGATGACATTACTTTAAGTAGGCAAATGTTGTGTTTACACTGTCTTTGCTTAGGAGCTTAAGCTGACTGCACAAGAGCTTCCTGGTTTGGCGGAACTACTGGAACATCCACAACAACACTGGGTGACTCTGACATCTCAACATCACCATCACCATTAGCTGCTTGTGGCACATCATTAGCCCCTTGTGGCACATCATCGGTGGTGTTACCAGAGGCTTGTGTTTCATCAACGACATCAGCAGCTTCATTCTCTGCTACAGTTTCATTGGAGGTGGTTGTACTTGTCTCCTAAAACAATGAAAGAAAGGTATAACTAAAAGTTTTAATTAACCTCTAACAGTTATATAATACGGTGAAATGAAGCCCAGACCTGGGCGTCGGGGGGGGGGGGGACTCAAAAGGGGACAGGGGATGCTCATCGTGTTGCTTAGGGGGGTAAATTTTGGATTTTTGGTCTCGCTTAGGGTGTTCTGGGCAAAACGCCAATACTTTTAGCCATAATGGTCACGTTTAGGGCTGCACACGAAGAAATGTACAAATATAAAATTCCACACTTAGTTTTTTGGTATCTTTTTAATAGGGAAAAGAAAAGCTTGAGCCACACCCAGATTGGTCTCTTTTAGGGGTTCTTTTCAAAATTTCCAACTAGCATCCCCGTCCCTTTCATATGCAAGTCCCCCCCCCCCCACCAGGGCCCAGACCACACCAGGTTAAGAGTTGGATCCCATACGAAAGGGATGAGCAGGATCCCATACGAAAGGGATGGGCATGCTCGTTGTCTGCTTAAGGGTGCAAATTACAGATTTTGTTGTTACTCAGGGTGTTCAGGACAGAACGCCAATATTTTTAGCTGTCGAAGTCTTGTTAAGGGTAACGTGACAAAAAGTCATTTAAATTTACTAGTGAGCATCCCCACCCCTTTTAAATGGGTGTCCCCCTGGGCATTGTATTCGGCTCTCATTTTTTTTTTTTTAGCTTCTCTCCCTCTCCCTGATGAGGCTTGGAGGGCAGATTAGCACCAACACAAAAGATAATAAATGGCTGAAAAATGTCTTTTACTAAACATGAAATAAATATATTGCTAAATTATTAACCAAGGACATTATATAGCTTAATTGGAAGCTTGGATGTGAATAACACAAAAATATTTTTAGTCTTCAGGCCTCACATTTTTTGTCGAAAAAGTGGAGCTGGGCTTCCTGGATCTGCAATCATCAAATTATCTCACCAGGAATGCAACACAATGTACTGCTAAATATACTTGTAATGATTGACCAATTCCTGTAATCATATTTCTATCACTCACCTTTCCAGGTAATGGCTTATCTGGATGATTCTTACGCACATGCTTCAGACGGGCACCAGGCTGGGTAAATGTCTTCTCACAGTAGTTGCACTTGTAAGGCCGACTACCAGTGTGAGTACGGACATGGCAAACCAAGGTGAACTCCACCGTAAAGGCCTTGCCGCAAATGTGACACTTGTAGGGGCGTAAACCAGTGTGGATACGGCTATGGCGCTTGAGATCATTGGTCTGTGTAAAGGTCTTTCCACACTTGTCGCACTTAAATGGACGTATGCCAGTGTGGATCAATTCATGCCTGGACAGGGTGTTCCTGTGTGTGAAGGCCTTTCCACAAGTATTGCACTTAAAGGCTTTCTCCTGACTGTGTGTCCTCATATGGGACAGCAACGGTGACTGCAGTGCAAATGCTCGGCCACAGATCTTACACGAATAAGGCTTCACTCCAGTGTGCGTGCGGCTGTGCGCTTGAAGACTGCCCTGCTGCGAGAAAGCACGACCACAGAGGTGACACTTGTATGGCTTCTCCCCGGTGTGAACCAGTTGGTGGCGTTGAAGATGTTTCAGCAGAGTGAACTCCTTGCCACACTCCGTACACTTGTGTTCTTTAACACCAGTGTGAATCAACTTATGGCACTGCAGGGTGTAGTTGCGGATGAATGCCTTGCCACATTCGTCACATTTGAACTTCTTTAGCTTCTCATTCTGTTGGCGGGCATACTCTTCAGTGACTTTGATCTTGGGAATGGAGGCACGTGGACCAGTAGGCTGAGGAACAAAGATGCTTCTTTGTTGACCTGATTTTAAAAAAAAATATATAAAATAAGTAACTTAAATAAAATGAAAGAAATTAAAAATCCATTCTTATCACCCACTTTGGCAGTACCAATTTGCACTCCTTTGTATAGACATGAAAAGCAAGAGTTACGTTGTAGGTTTTTTCCCAAGAACAAGATAAAGTTACCCTACCCAGGCTTAAACCATGGAATGTTTAGTGACCTTACATTTTACTGTATTTTAACAATAAAAAAAGTAAGATTTAATTTTAAATTGTCTCACCTGTATTACACTTGTACTTCAGATGACCAATGAGTGATGCAGGATTACTGTACATTTTGCCACAGTTCTTGCATGCAAAGCTTTCATCATTATTAGCTTCTACAGAAAAGAAAACAGAGAAATAAAGGTTACAAAACATTACACCCTACTTTGTAAAGCTACATGGAAAAGCTCCACAGGGGGTACTCGGGATTTCAAGTGACAGATAAAAATCCCTACATCTTACAACAAAACCCAAAAAAATCCCTAGATAAAAAATTGACCCCTCAAAAATCAACACAAAACATGTTTGTTTGTACTTAATTCGCAAAACTATGCAGCCAAGGCACTACCACGAATCTTCAGATTGTTTTTAATACCCAAAAACATTCCTACTTAAATCAAAAAAAATATTTGCCCAATTTTCCTAACCAAAAAATCCCGGAATCAAAAATTTTAAACCAAAAAAATCATTTGATCCTGTCACTTGAAATCCCGAGTACCCCCCAGGGGGAAAAGCCCCTCCAGTCTATGAAAGGCAGTAAATGCACATCAACATTGTTTTGCAGTTATTTAGTGAAGTTGAGTGATCCACATCTTACTTATCCCTACAATAACAATATGTTATCAAGCATACAGGTAATGAGAATAAAAAAATCATCAACTTGGGAGATAGAGGTTTTGTTAAAAATGTTTTGAAGTAGGCATCAGCAACTGAAAGAGTAGGCAGCTGTGACAAAGCCAAGCTTTTTTGTTGTGAACTGATGACTATGACTTAAGTACCGTAAATGATCTAATAAATGCCCTCTCTCAAATAAACGCCTCATACAGTATCTAATAAATGCTCCCCCTGAAGTGTAAAGTTTGTATTAGACGCCCCCTCCAAGAACCGCCTCAAAAACCAAGGTAACGCTCCATAGTGTAAAATTACGCAATTTATTTACGAACATCAAAGAGGCTAACGATAGCAACGTGGTTGACCCCGATATCGATGAAAACATCAATATCGAACTGTGAACAACATCTCCAGGCTTTGCATTAGAACAGAATAGATAAGATTCCTAGTCACAAACACTGCTTTCTGTCTTCGGCTCCGCGAACAAACTTCGCATCTTATTTGTTTTGTTGATGTTGTTTCATTTAGAGTGAAATAAACGCCTCTCTCTAATAAACGCCTCATATCTATTTAACGCCCCCTGTAGGACCCCTAAAATTTATTAGACACCCCGGGCGTTTATTAGATCATTTACGGTATATGGAGACATATAATCAAGTAGCCAGTGGAACTCCGGCAGTCAGCAGCTTGTTTTGAAAAGACTGGATAGTGTTTTTATGTACCACCAATTTCTCAAAACTACATGTAACAATAAAAAGAATTTACAGCAAGCAACAAAGAGAATAAATATTTTTATTTTAGAAGGAAAAAATCACTTCAATACCTTTATCCTTTGGTGTTCCTTTCTTTGAGGTTCTAATCCCAAGAATCCTGGCAAACTTTTCACCGTAAAATGTTAACAGCTCATCTCCGATCTCAATCTGTTTGGTGGCCATGTAGTAAATGTTTCCATCATATTGAACAGCACGGATGTTCTGATCTCCAATACTTTTAGAACAGTTTACATAGCGCAGCCAATTGGACTGAAATGCATCACGTCCATCAACCAAGTGCATCAGCTTCCCATAGTCATCTCGCACCTACATGTATAATCAACCGAAACAATCAGAAATCTTTAAACACAAATGTTAGCTTGTATTTTGAATAGGATGCCATTCTTCCACAGGTTGTTCCTCCAGCATTTTAATTTATCAGGTTCACAACAATTCACTAGTACAAATTTATTTTCACACCTTGGTGGAAAGAAGCAGTGGGAGGGTTAAGTGTCCTGTCCATGAACAAAACACAACTACATGTAGCCGCAACTTTCATTGTCTCAGGAAGAAAAATTTACTCAAAAGCACATAGCCTTATTGAAATTTAACAAAATGTATTGCATAACTAGCGAATGGTAAATTCGAGACTTTGCAAGATGGCAGGACTGATATCTTTTTTGCGAGCCCAAGTCCATTTTTTAGCCTACTAGGAAAAGAAGTGGACTCTGATAAGGTGTCCCAGAAGAATTCAAGAGAACAAGACCCTAAAATTTGGTAAAATACTGCAGGACGCACATTTTTTGAAGGATCTTTTACCACCTCTATTACTTAGAAACATTTAATTGGCACTGATCTTACCTCCCATACATATGGTGAGTCTTTATAATGCTTCGCCTCCTCTGCTGTAACCTTTTTACCAACAAATGGACCAAAAAAGTCATGCTTGGGAATTACACACTTGGCGAATACACCTCGACCAGCCTTTGGAATATTAGATTCCTTAACTTCAAGTCCAGGAGGAACAATGACTTCTGCTTGGGCAACTATCAAACAGAAAAACAATTACTCACTAAGTAACAGCTTAGTTTATAGATGTTACAAATGTTACAATGTTTTTATTGTTAAGGGAATATTTTTTGTTGATTACATTTTTTTTACAATATTGTTAGAGGAATTTTTTGTTGATTAATCTTGAGGGTTTAAATTTGCATTAAACAGTCTGTAAAACCAATCATTACTAAAGCCTGTGTTCAGAAAAGTTTTTTCTTTTCTTGAGTCCAGTATTTTATATATTTTTTTTAGTTAACCTGACGTTTTCCTCACTAAAGCACATGTAAGTTAAAACAAACTTTTCTAAGATATTTGATAAGAAAGCTGAAATTGTGCTAAAATATAATCAGCAAAGCGATCAAGGAAAACTTTAAAAGTCCTATATCTCCAACCTCCAAACGCACCGAAAACGAGGTCACATATTGGTGACAGGTAAAGGAAACCAGTTAGCATTGCTCCATGCTACACTTGAATGGTTTTCTGCATTTATAAATATCACGCGTGACAGAAAATTGTTACAAATTGGAATTTTTTCTCACGCGAAAATTTTGGAAAGCCGAGGGGACGTTCGCACGAGTAAAAGGCTAGCTCATAGGGTAAATAAGATCGTGTTTTCTTCGTTTTCACTATCATCTCGGTGGTTTCATTCGGTTGGCTGTAAGTGTAAACCAATACATGAATATGTAAATACGCGCACAGCGACAAGAGCGCAAGGTTAATAGGCCTTTGAGCGCGTTTTAACTCAAATGTATACAATTTACCGAGCAAAGACACTGAAAAACTAAACCTTGAGGTACACAAGATTGGGATCTTGGCGATCAATATGCTTTTGAAAATAAATACAGATCAGTTTTAAGCAGCCATTAGTCCTGTCCTGTGCTGTTTGCAATTATCATGAACACGCATACAAATGAAGTTGAATTCCGAGATCACTCGACGCGCGTTGGAATTGTAGCATTTTCGGGTCAAAATTGTTTCCACTTGTTCTCTACGACGGTTAAATAAGTCGCGTTTTGCAATAGCTTTCTTCGAGAGTGGTCATCGTTCGGGAAATATGAGATTTATTGGAATAAAACTCGGGAATCTTATTGCTAATTTATGCAGACTGACCATGTGCTTGGACTAAAATTATAAACACCAAACTCACGTTTACTGAGCTCCGCATCAGGTAAATCTTCTCCAAAATAATACTTGAGCTCGATTATTTTACGGCGCACTGGTTTGGAGGACGTTCCTTTGTCGACGCTCTTCGACTGGCCATCTTCTCCAGCTTCTTCGTCTTCGCTTTCGCTGCTACCCGAGCCTGTTTCTTCGCCATCGTCTTCTTCTTCGAAATCATCCGCGTCCACGCCAGTTATCTCAGGGTCTGTCTGCGTCTCGACGTCTATTCCTACTTTAGTCGCCATTTTAGCCTGTGACTCTTCCTCTTCTAAAATCGAAACAAAAACATCAACAATTTGCTGGCAAGCTTGTAAAGGAATGTCTAAACAGCTCGCGATCAAAACACACGCTTTCTGTAACAAGCGAATGTTACCTTTGCTCTTCTTCGCAGACGACCGCGTTCCAACCCCCATTTCTTCGATTCGTAGGCACGCTGCAATGCAGCGCGAGAAAATTCTGGCGTGATTTCGCCGCTTACAGCGTATTTAGAGCCCTGTCTGAGCTGTTATGATCGCGCTCACCAAGTACCACAAGTCTTTCCAGAGCATGTAGAAACGCAAGCAGTGAGTGAACTTACTTCCCGAGCAGTTCACAAAGTCCACTTTCGACCTGTCAATCACAATAACACTACAATGGCTTCTGCATTCGATTGGCTTGCGGCAAACAAATGGCTTTCACAGCTTTCCCGCCAGTTCTTTTGTTATTAATGTTATTTGAAATTCCTTGCATAGTAATAAGTAACCGTTTGCATAAGAATATCAAATTACATTTACATTATGGATAAAAAGATTTCAGTTTCTTTCGAATTTTTTCTCGACTCACCCGGATCAATATTTTACAGATCTGCAGATTGCTTTTCCAAAAGTTTTTTTTCATTTTTGGAAAAATTACCATCCTTGTGTTATACAATTGACTTGACAGGCATTAAATAAAAATATTTCAGGTGTCCTGAACAAAAACAGGTAGATCAGTAACCGATGACCTGGTACGCCCTCCTGGTTTCGTGACAGGTTGCAGGCAGGATCTCCCAACTTCGCCGAAGGGACAAAATAAAATAAAAATGTTGCTTACAAAGACTTTCGGAGAAGCCTTTGCCGAACCACCAACTACCATTGGTTTTTTCAACTAACGAATCAAAGAGTGAACAACTCTCATCTTTGATGAAAACGAAATAGAACCGTCATGTTGTTACTTTATCGCAGTGCGTTACATGTCACGCAATGTCCGACGAAGCTGGTGAAAATCAGCATTGTAGCAGCTCTCGTAAGCCTGTAATTCTACTGGTCCTCTTGTGTAGCAGTTGCTATTGTTTGGGGGGGGGGGGGAGGGGCTAGCGGCATAGTTTCTGTTGTTTGTTCTATTGTTTTCTGTTCTGCAATCGCCGCATCAATTAACAATTCTTTTTGTTCAGTTTTTGCTTTTTTTTTCCTTGTTTAATCACGTTATTTCAGTTGATAGTTAACTTTTCCCAGTCCCGACAAGATCTTGTTTCCATGAGCAAAGGAAGCGCGAAGTGCAACGGGAAAGCCCATTGTCTAAGATTCCCATGCATTCAGAGGGTATCGTAGTCCAGTTAGGCCTTCTCGATTGTGCAGTCGGGGACGAGACAGTGCAGTCTGCGAAGGACAGACTCAGGGAAATCAGTCATGAACTTGAGTGTTGCGACTGGTGGGCGATGTGTGCTGTGTGAAAACAACATATAAGATCACCGTGGAAATGAGAAAATGAGAGGACGTGTGGAAAAACAAAACATCTGATCAGTGGGAAATCAGGCAAGTGCCGGAGACAGTAGCAAAATGCCAGTTAAGCATAATCGAGAAAGGCCAAGTCCAGTTCTATAGCCCACCCTCTGCCACACAATGCTACGCTGGGAGAGGGGCCAAAACACGACAGTGTTTAAGAGGTGAAAACTTTTCCCTGGAAACGATTTTTTTTTCACTGGGTGCTACGAGACAGGTCAGATCAAAAATCGGACAAACGTTTTAGAGGTGAAAACGTTTTGTTTGGAGAAGGGCCAGTAGTTTAGGCACACCGGTCTAACCCAATATTCCAGGTTGCCTGAACGTGTAAATAGCAAATAGAGTCAGGATATAAGACTGCAGATCATAACACAAAGTCTTTCTGAGCTAAAACAATTTATTATCATTTTAACTTGAAACGGTAAACTTGAAGAATGCGTTACAAAGTATGTCACGTCTTTAACTTGTTGGCGGTCACGCAAAGTTTTCCTCTTCTAATAAGTTACGCAAATCCATACCCTGGTCACAGAGGTTTCGTTTCTTTCTTCCTTTGCTGAAGCAAAAAGGCTAAAATTTCAGTAAGGGAAACCTCTATGACCTTGGGTAGCAAAGCCACTATGGGACGATCTGATATTTGAAATAAACATTCCACTGATAATGGCTAAGCGCGTGTTTTCACCTTTAATAAAGTTATGTCTTATGCTACGAGTTTCACTGAAAATTCGGTCACTTTATGAACCTACAAAACACTGCAACACACGAATATAACTTTTTATTAGACAACAAGTAAAAAGTAAATTGTCGGTTCGATAAAAAAGCGGCGATGGCATGCATACAATTCATAGATAAGCGTCTTTAATTGTCTTTCTTGGTTTTAAAATTGACTTTTCTGTACAAGAGAACTTGCTAGACACCAAAAAAATATCCAAAGGCGAAATGGGGTATTGTAGCTGAGAAAGGTCTTGGACAATCAGGACTTTGAGGCCAACCGTGACGCGCGAGGGACGGCATGATGTAATGAACAGAAGGATGACTTTGGGTGAAACACTCTGCTTACAGAACTTTGTATCTGCCAGTAGATTGTGGACCACGGAAGGACCCCTGATAAGCAAGAAAAAAAAAAGGAGAATTAATAAAACAATTCATTCTGTTATGGACTGTCCGTTATAAAGAGAGCTGTCCATGATTTCAAAGACACCCAGACATTACAGTACGCCTTACCCCTCCCCCCAACATGTTCTGGTCTTACCCCCTCCCCCAATGTTTCGTGAGAAAAAGCGGGGGAGGGGCACGTAGTTTTTATTTGCTTACCAGTCTTATCATCTCTTCTTTGACGACTCGCTTTATTTCCACTTTGGCTAGATGGATCGAACGTTCAGAAGGACCTGGAAACGAATCGAAAGACATTGTAAGATCTGAGCAAGAGTCTAGGTTTCAGTTACCAAGCCCCCCTATTTTGCTTTGGACAGGCTGGGAAAAAAACCAGAAGTTAACCTCTCTTAGCCGGTTAACGAGATTAACGAAAGCCATGTTGGGATATTGCCTGGATAGAGCGGTTTTCACCTTGGTGTCGAAAGTAATTCTCGTTTGCTTTGTCATTTTCTACGTCCGCCCGGGGGGGGTCGGCGGGGTGGGAGTGACAGGGAGTGTGAGATGACCGCATACCAAAGCAAACCCTTAATGTTTTGCTCAAAAAACTCGCGCCACTTTCTACACCAATCAGAAGTAAAACCGAAACCAATTTTGACTCGCTTACACACGTTGTCCCGCGTTCCGCGGCGGCTAAATATATTTGCTTCGCGTTGTGATTGGTTCACTGGATTATCTGTATCTTTTGTGATTGGCCAGAGTGATTACTTTGGTTTTGGTTTTACGACAATCAGTCGGAAATCGCTCTATTGTTCTACTAACCTTCGAGGTATAAATAGATTTTCCTCTCGCCTTCTTCCTTGGGTACTTTGCCTAAAGAAGAAGAAAACAACCATAGTTAATAATCATTTCTCCTGGAATTTATGGGGTTGAATACAGCTTCAGTTTGAAGAAGGTTACGGTATCGAAGAAGAGAATGAAAAACTTGATACTTTGTATTTACCTGGAGGGAAGAACGTTCCACGCACTGTAATGGCGGCCTCAGACACTTCAGTTATGTTCAATATTGTTTCCTTAGAAAAAGAGTTAAAAAGAATGAGAAAATTCAACGAACTGAAAAATGGCTGGGCAATCCTAACTTTACTCGTGTCCAGGTTTTGAATTGAATCAAATTACTACAGGCCTTGTTGCATGGGAGGCGCGTGGGCCTAGTGGTAGAGCGCTGGACTCCGGATAGAGCGTCGAGTTCGAGCCCCGGCCGGGATCACTGTGTGTGCGGGCAAGACCCTACCTCATAGTGCCCCTCACCCAGGTGAAAATGGGACCGGCGACAAATGCGGGGGGGGGGGGGGGGGAAGCCGCAACGGACAGCATCCCACAGGGAGGGAGAAACCCAGCCGCAGCACGGAAACGGGAAAGCCCGGCAGGGGGGCCGCTTGGCTCGTGGCTTCTCTTTGTAAGACTGAGGACGAGTGATAGCAAACCAAAGAACGGTCAGAGCAGAAAACATTGTTACTGTAAAGCTCAGAAAGTTTAGACAACGTTCAGAAAGCGGTGGTCTTATCTGAGTCCGTAAAACGGTATAGCTACACTAACTACACCAGAGGGCCGTGTTGTTTAATAGGTGGATAGCGCTATCCGCCGGATAAATCGCTTTCCAGTGGATAATTGTTGACAGATAACTGCGGTATCCAATGGATTGATGATTTATCCGAGTGGATAGTGTTATCCACTCTTTGAAATACCGGGGCCAGGTCTAAAAAGTGGTCTACACGAGCTGTTAAGTAGTACAGTTTGCACTTTCAAGGTTTCCGTGATATCGCTGTCTCCTTACCTTAGAAGTGACTTTCCACCTGGCCGTCTGGGGGAAGTCATTTATTTCCACCTCATCTTCATATCGCTGTTCATTTTTATCCTGTTTTTCCTCGTCCTGTTTTGTCTCCTCCACTGGGGCTTCGTAACCGATCTTCCCATGAATTTTCTCGGCTAGCTGTTTGGCTAGACCCAGGCCCTACGAAAGACAGCGCAATGTGAAGCAATCATGTGACATGAGCGGCGAGAAAGAAAAACTACTAAAACGTCAGCTCAACTTCTCTTTATTAAAATTTGAAAATTCAACGCCCTAATTTTCTTGGACTCTTGGTTGAAGGAAAGAATTATTCGCGTGACTAGGAGGCGTCACGCAATAGTGTTTGACTCAGCTGTCAGTTTCTGAGATCAGTGGTTTGAAATGGAAACAAAGCAACTGTGTCAATTCAGGATTGTTTTTACCCATTGACCTCGCTTGTGTGCATTTAAAAACTAAAACAAAAGAAAATGTAAGTGCTGATTTCCTTCAGCCCTAGGATAGACACGCGATGCTGAAAGAAGCGGGCGTGACGAACATCGAGCAAGCTTGATAATAACAGCAGCAACAACAACAACCATTTTATTTTGCCAGAGAAAAATAAAAATAATGATACTTAGCATATATTCGCGGAACTAATAGCGAGAATTATTATTTTTATTTTATTATTATTATTATTATTATTATTATTATTATTATTATTATTATTATTATTATTATTATTATTATTATTATTATTATACTTACGGTTAGAGCAGTAACAGTTCCTCCTTTGATAATCTGGCTGGCAGCCTGCTGAGTCGGGTCCATATTCTGCAATTAAGAAATACAATCAGTTATTTCATTTTCGATACCACACAAGACCTAACTGAGCTCCTGCAACAGGCTACTCGATACCAATATAATATATATATTATAATAACTATATATAATATATATATATATATAATAATAATAGCTTGAATATACACGAAAATTGAGCATATGTGGTCTGCGAAAACATAGAATCATACTACGCAATCTAGTCCCAATGAACACAGAAACCATGCAAGAACTTGAAACCCGCCAAAGACCAAGGCGGGCCCATGCATGAGCCAAGGGGCCCCGCATTCATGACCAACAGTCCGAAGGCTGGGAAGCACCAAGCGTCCTTCTAGATATATCCACTCTCTTGTTTATACCAATAACAGCCACGAATTCTTACCCCACCCCACCCCCTCTCTACTCCTCGCCACTTGTATCATGTTTTATATGAAAGACCTCTCAGAACGCCCGCAAGGGGTGGGTTACGCCGCAGTGTTCTCCAAGAGTCGCAGTCGTCCTTGTGTTATCATGCTTTGCGAACACTTTAACTGCTATCGAGTTCCCCGACCCTCGTTCACCCAAAAGAACTCGTCCAAAATAAACGAAATGATTGTTCTATGTACTCACGTTTGTACCGGCGATTATCTTCTGGTTGATTTTAGCTGCGATACTTGTGGCCAGGTTTAGTTTAGCTGAAACACAACAGTCAAAGAAACGTTGAATACTAATATGGGTAGACCAAAGATAAACGTGTTTTGGGGCGCCAAATGGCTTACCAGCGTTAAACTCCAACTTGGAGTAACTTGCAAAACGCGAAGAAGACGTCGTCTCTCTTCGCGTTTTGCACGTAGTAGCGGGAGCGATGAGAGGTCGCTGTATTCGCAGGCTATCAAAAATAAAGCGTTTCAAACGTGTTTGTTTTTACCTTGTTGTTCGCCCTTGATCTGTTCACTTCCTCCTCCGGTGGGCGCGGCTTTCTTGATGTGCGGTTTGCCTTTACTGAACACAGCGTCCAATTGTTTGTCAATCTGATGAAAAAAACGAACAAAAATACTTTTATTAATAACGAGAATGATTTGGAGCAATGGCAATGAACGAATTCCTCACTTACTTCCTCCACAGCTTTCTCTTCGGCTTCAGCTTCGTCATCAGAGTCTTGAAGACCGAGGGCCTGTGAGGAAAAAAAAAAAAAATGAAAAAATTATCAACTACAATGGAATCAAAGATCTCTTCGAGATATCGACTTTTTTGCATGAAGTTAGTATGAGTAGAAGGTTTATCCTGGGCATTGTTGTTCGAACATATCATGGAAGAATTCAAACGTCTTTCAGTTCAAGCATTTTTTAAATTTTCGCGGAGGAAATGCTGTATTTGTCAGTCGCGACGGCTGGGTGCTTTGCGACTCATATACTTTGGCTTGGTTAAAAATGGTAGACTTTGACGTTTGCCTTGAATCGAAATAAGCCTGGTTTTCACTAGCGATGCAAGCACAAGCGCAAGCACAAACGCAAACATAAGTAGTTTGTGCCAAGTGAAAACGAACGTCGACATAAGCATAAGCACATTAGCATTAGAATATGTTGTTTACAAGTTAGAAGGCTCCATTCT
This sequence comes from Oculina patagonica, assembly GCF_052425735.1. NCBI lineage: Eukaryota > Metazoa > Cnidaria > Anthozoa > Scleractinia > Oculinidae > Oculina > Oculina patagonica. The sequence goes on from NC_135764.1 coordinate 3,297,340, forward strand.
CGACTCTGTTCTTTCGGCAAATATTGCGGCAGAAACTCTCAGGCGTCGAATGTTGTTGTTTCTTCTACTCTTGTGATAAAGAAAGCGAAAGCGATTACAAAACGGAGGAAAACGAAACATTTGGGGTTATAGATATTTTTTAAAAAAATAATTTATCTTTATTTCTTTCGCTTCTCGAGCCCACGCTTGTGTCTTTTGTGCTTTTGTACCCACTCCTCCGAACAACCTCGGAAAACGTTTATCAAAATCAACCGCGGCCTCTGCGACTTTGTTCACATGCTGGAACGAGTGCTTTAATTGGCTAGACACGGCCAGACGTAAACAATTTTCTTGTGCTTATGTGATGTTTCGTTTTCACACGAACGCAAGCACAAACTCAAGCACAAGAAAAGGAAAAATTTCGATCCTTGTGCTTGTGCTTGCGCTTGTGCTTATGCTTGCGTCGAAGCCGTTTTCACTATGAAATAAGAGCTGTTATGCTTGCGCTTGTGCTTACGCTTGTGCTTGCGTCGCTAGTGAAAACCAGGCTATAGTTGTTTACTTTCGAGTTAGAAAGATTTCTACTCGGCTTAATGCAGGGTTCCCGATAAAGGTTACGCACGACAGAGTTACCTTTTGTCTCGTCACGCAATCTTAACCCCACATTGAGAAGTAAATTTTCGTTTGGATATTACCAAAAGCCGCTTCTCCTCGCGTTATTCTTTACCTTACAGCTACACATGCCATTTCTAACGACTACATTTCCAGTAAAACAGTTGCTGTTTATTTTTCTAATGGCCATGCATTAACTTTTGAACAGAAGCAAAAACGTTTAGCGTTTACTGCTTCCACCGGAAGTAATTTCACAACAGGCTACAAAAACACTTGTAAATATCACTTAACACATTTAATGATGTTGCAATTCTAAATTGTGCAACTCAGCAGAAATAATCAATTGTCACGAAATGAGTTCCCTTTGGTTAACTATTAGCAACGTTTTAGTGTGTGAAAGACTTGTACCAGTACAAATTTGCGTTGTTAATCGTTTTAGGTTAAATTAATATTAGTGCCTAAAGACTTGTACCAGTACAAATTTGCGTTGTTAATCGTTTTAGGTTAAATTAATATTAGTGCCTAAAGACTTGTACCAGTACAAATTGCGTTCTTAATCGTTTTAAACTTCGCTGCCTTCGAGCGCTGAACCCCTTACATTCTTAATTGGTTATGTGACGTAAGATTTGGGCTACTCACGTTTTTAATTGTTATATAACGTTTGTAAATTTGACAAGTCACGTTTTTTCTACAAGAACGGAAGTGCTGAAGCACAACTATAGAGTGACACGCGCTTTGATCACACACAGCGGAAAGTATTCCCTTGAGAAATTAAAACAGTCCCTTGAGAGTTAACAAGAATGTGGTTCCTTCCGGTTCCAGATTTCCCCACTTAACCACTATTCTCCTTCCTTTTGCTTGTAAACAAGCAAAAAAGTCGAAAAAACGGAACGCTTTCTCGTAAGGGACCGTTCATTTTTTATGGGGTAGGGGGGCTGGTGGGATTTGACAGACAGTCACTGTTATATATAATGACCCCCCCTTCTTCATCGGAAATTTTTTCCTGGCCCCCCCTCGAAATCCAATTTTCTTTTCGATGATACCCCCCCCCCCCCCAAAAAAAAAAAATACTCAAGTGAAATTAAAATTTATCAAGCGTTATCACTAAAGAATGTACAGTATTAGTTGTTCAGTCATAATAACAGGTAAACTACATTCCTCCATAAAGCTGACACTGCCTTGACTTTGTATTGTGGATGCTGTTTGAAAGTATGGTTTGACTGCATTTGTAATCCAATAAGCCGTCGGGTTGAGTTAATATCAAAGTAGGGGTACATAACAAAGTAGGGGGGTCCGGGGGCATGCTCCCCCGGGAAAATTTGAATTTTCAGAACCACAGGAATGTTATTTTGGGCATTCTGGCAAGACTTTTAACTAATACAGAAGCCCCTATTACAGCACTTAAAAGTATACTTATTTTCAGTGACCCCCCCTTACTGACCATATTTTTTTGCCTGGTCCCCCCTTTGAAGCCATATTTTTTCGCATGGCCCCCCCTCAAATCCCACCAGCCCCCCCCCCCCCCCCCTTCCTCGTAAAAAATGAACGGACCCTAAGAGGACAAAACGAGAATATTTTTCCGAGTCCCTGGGACCGAGGGAGTGGTTGCTTGGTAACATGACGAGCAGGAGGGCATTTTGCGTGCGCATGCGTCGATATGGGCTAGTGCGCACGACAGAGAAGTTCTGCTATCGATTGTTTACATATTTTTCACAATTTATGGCCTAATTTTCAGCTCAAAATAAAAGGTGTTTTAAGTTTTATTTGCTGTATACGATACTAAGAGTCCTTGCTTTATCTTCTGACAACAACCAGCATACTTTGGTGTCGGCGTGCCGTTTATCTGATCGACTTTGGCTATGTGTATTAAACATTGCGCGTGGACAAAATGGCGACCGAATGTCGAGAACCGTAATACCTTGCCCATGTTTTTAATAGCTGGGAGATCTAAACGGACAAAGCGCTACGGCTACTTAGTACTAAAATATAAAACAGCAGTTTTAACTTTACGATGTTATAATCAAGTATCCCGGGTTTGAGCGAGTGGTCATGATTTTGTTCAGATTTTTCATAAAACTGCAATTTCATCGTTCTCACGATGCAAAAATCTCAAAATCTAACCTTGATCTCCAGCGTCTACCGATGATAGATGGAGCCTGAAGTACTTGAACTATCGTCTAATGCTGCGAATGTAGCGTTAAAAAATGGTCTATTGTGGTAATTTTTAGCTTTCTTTAACGTACGTTCTCGCTGGTTTATTCTAACAGAGAAACTATCGTTTGTGATTATTTCCTTAAACTTAAGCATTGGTCAAAATAACTTCACATTTCGATGTACCACAATTATTCCGTTGAACAAGAAAAGAATTACTGAGATCGGTCTTAATTTTAAAGTGTCATGGTAATTCTTTGCTGGTAGACTATTTGTTTACATTTTACTATGTTAATTAGTACATTTTTGGCTCCTTTAACAAAATCTAGCCTTGATCACCAGTCAAAAAATAGCATGAAACAAACAAGCGATATATATATTTTTCAGAAACGTTCTAATAACTGCTGCATAAAATGTCTTAAGAAATAATTTTTAACTATAAACAATGTTATTTTCAAATTTTCATTTCAACGTTTGTTTCTTTAAGATTGATGTTCGTTCTGTTATAACGACTGTTTTACTTCTGTGTCGCTTAAATGTGATTCTGTGTCGCCTAAATGTGTCCAGGAAACCCTGTTTGCCAGTCGAGGGCAAGTTGGCCTTGCTTTAGAGTAATCAATGAGCTGCATTATCATGTGCAGAACACCCAAACATGTCTTTCCCCTCAGGGAAAACCCTTTTCTTTGGTGGCCGTCCCTTTAGGCAAAAAATCTCCCGACAAGCTATAATATTGCTCGCACTCTGCTTGTATTACAGCAATTGATTTGATATGAAGTTTTGATCTTAATATATCACACTCCTGCACACGAATAAATGTTTTCCTCTTTTTACGGCCTGTTTGATTTCTGTCGGTGAAGGCTTTCCTACCTGTCCCACATATTTTCCCATTATTTTCAACAACGATCCCGAAGCAGGCCAGAAAATCTGCTTTATAAGAGCCTTGCAACACACAAAACACTTTTTTTTAGCGAAATTTACGTCTATATTAAATTATGTGACGATAAACAGTACAAAAAACAAAGTTTGAATCTTCCGCGCCATTTTTATTCCCAAGATCACGCGGTCTTTGTACAGCGGTTGCACGCATGCGCCCGCAAAATGCCCTCCTGCTAACATGACGTATATCGTGATGACAAGCGGGCACGAGAGCTTTCCGAGTGCTCGTGCTAATTCCCGAATGAACAGTAAGAATCGAGACCTCTTCGGGTAGTTTTCGAGAAATTGACATAAACGTAACAAGTAGAAGGCGCTTGTTTGAACAACGACTAAATTCTACGAAAAATTACTTTTGGAAAATTATACACGTTTACCCTCTTGGAGGCGGGTACAAATTGCAGTATAAACTGTGTTGAAATGGGACGAGAAGGTTCTATTAGACAAACGAACGCACTGCTATTCCTGGGAAGTTTTCACGATGTCGCTACAACTCTAAACTACCTATGTACTTACCCATTTCTGAATCTTTTTCGCCTCGTTGACTTTAGCCGCCTCTTCGTCATTAAACTTGAATCCTGAGGAAAATGTTTTTCACTACGCATTATCCTCGGTTACATGGAACCACGGAAATAATTTCACATCAACTCAATAATAATAAAACTTTAAGATTCTCCATACTGAAATTGAGATTGAAATTGACTAAGTTCTTCTAAAGAGACTTCCCCGAAGACCCATACGGTATTCGTTTTAGTGAGTGAAAATTGTCTCTCAACAACTGAAAGCCAGGTTTCGCGTTGAGCGATAATCAAAACCATTATAATCAAAGCCAATGATTATCGCTCAACGTTTTTAATTTGAACCTTGCGACTGATGAAGGGGTTATTCCCGAACCGTTTTGCAAAAATGAACAACATTTCAGCACTTCTTTTTTAAGAAAAAAAAAAACATTTTTAAACAAACAAAAACCGTATGTTTCCCAGCGTTCTGTAACAGCGTCCCAAGACTCGAGCAAAATTTCATTACATTACTCTACGTTTTTTCCCAGGACTTTTAATAGTAAGCAAAGTTCAAACCTTTTCCCGTGAAGCCACTGTTTTTGACCACGTTCTTTCCCTCCTATGAGATAATCAACATAAAAATCAATAAGGAACTAACCTTACAAGTGCCAATCGATAAAGACCTTTTTAGATTCACGCTAAAGCAAAGATGGAAATATTACCGCTTTCCTCTCCTCTGTATAATCATGCCATAACTTTCGTAGATCATCTGGAACTTCAGCCCCGGACGATTCTAACGCCTGGAGGATTCAAACCAAGGAAAAAACTAGGATCAGTAAAGGAGGCCGTTACATTGTCGGAAAGATCTCCAACTCGACGCAAAACCCTGCAGCACCTCGACAAAATAAGTCATTTATTTAATTCTTACCTTTATGATATCGCCTGCGTGCCTGTCATGGAAACAAAAATAACGACATTATCAGCATCGTACCTATCTTAGATAAACAGACTAATCTCATACCCAGATGTTTTCTCACTAGGGTTGACAAAATCTGGGTACGAGATTAATAAAAAGACTTGTCTCTTTGAATGACGTAGCTCTACATAGTGTCTCTGATTGGTTATTATTTGTGCGAAATGCTACGTCATCTGTATGAAATTTTTCGGGCCGAATACTCAGACAACTCCTGTCTCTTTACTAAAGCTAATAACATTTCTGTGATTTATAAAACACCGAGTCTCAATTGGGTTTAAGGTTCCAGTTCTCCAGGTCCAAAAAAGCGGGGCTCCGGGCTCTGTAGTGGAACACAATCTCAAGGCTCCACGTTCTGCAGTTAAGGGCTCCAAGCAGCAAAACAATGGGGCTCCAGGCCCCACGGCGATACTTTAAGGGCTCCTGGGCTCCGCACCCCACCCCCCCCCCCCCCTCCTTTGGGACCCCGAAAACTAGATCAACATATACTGCGTGACCTTACCTTCCCTGTTCAGAAGTTATAAATGTGTAAGCAGTTCCTTTTCTCCCCGCTCGGCCAGTCCGCCTGCACAAAAATAACAAATAAACTTGTTATTTTAGGGCAAGGACAAGTTTAATTGAAAACTGAAGTCATTACTCACCCGCATCTATGCACATAGTCTTCATAGTGATTTGGACAGTCATAGTTCACTACAAGGATCAGCTGTTTCACATCTAGACCTCTCGCCGCAACAGAAGTAGCAATCTAAATCGCGAAAAATTGAGAATAAACTTGAACAGTCGCACTTATGTTTTCTTCTTGTCACACATTTCATTTCATGTCTTAGAATTCGGCCGTAAATCAACTGAGACAATATTCCTTAGTTGATGTTTTCAAAGCCTGCTCGCAGGTTTTTCCCTCTGGGAATAAAAGAGGTGGGGGCAAGTTGCCTCTGTTCCCACCCACTCCTTATCGGCCTTGCAGAGAGTCTCTTTGATTGCAAGCTAATGTTTTCGTTATTCTGTCAAAGTTAGGGAGATGTCCCCATGCAATAATTTCGGTTTCTGTTTTAGTAACTCTAGTCGAGACTAACACAAGGCTTCTTAGCCGTCTCTTGAGAAGGGTAATCATTAGAAACAACTAATGAGAATTTAGTTTTAATCATAATTCGTGAAATAAATGTCTCATTGACCAAGCTTGCTCTGAGCCGAACTAGGAAAAGACTCGATCCGTACTGTCAAGACCTAGGGCCAATATTCTCCAGCTACGGCCCTTGTGCTACATAACGCTCCGGTTTCCTGTCATGTTCTTACCATTAAGTTAGTGACTCCATTCTTGAAATCGGCAATTGTGCTATCACGATCGAACTGATCCATGCCTGACGACACAAAAATACGACAAAAAGATTACTATTTTAATTTTTTGCGCTTTTCAGACCCAACTAACAATTGCCTTTTTCGCTGCCGTCAATCATAGTTATGGCAACAACCAACGAACCTTGAAAAACAAAAATAAAGAAAATGGATCGAAAGCATCATATTCTCTTGATCAAAATCTACCAATCATAGCCGATAGATGTGACCTTTTGACCCGGTTGAAGTGAACTTCTGTTTCCTGAAAGGTCCACTGAGAAGATTTACGGCAGCGAAAACCGTAAACCGGTTTACCGGTTGATCTAGCAGAGTTTGCATGTTATTAAAAAGCGCAAGAACTCTCAACACGGGGTCGTAGTGGAAAGCAGCTTAAAATACTAGGAGAAAGGGCAGTGCCCTGTGTGTCGACCAAATTACAGCTGGAATGAGACAATCCAAGAGTATGAAAATTAAACTTACCTCCATGGAGAGACAGACAAGGGTAGGACGTTTTCAGAAGATCTTTAAACAACATGTCAGCTTTTTCTTGCTTTTCGACGAACGCCAAAACACTACCTAATAGGACAGAGGAAAAGACAATGAAAAACTGAAACCCCTGGCTCAAGTGAAACTAGATTTTAATAGAAGTCCGCTCTGCAATGTCATAGGGAAAAATATACTTTTTACCGTGACAAACTATTTCTCTTGCCAAAATTTTGACAGTTTTCACTGAACTATACCAAACAACTTTCCCTGACACTCTCTGTAACTGAATTAAACGTAACATTTTGAATATTCTCGTCTTCCTTAGTTCCGAAGGACGGTTTCTTTAAGAACATCGACAGGAATAAATTTGTTAAAAATTTTGTTTCATTACAGCTTATTCTTTAGTTGAAACAAAAGCAATCGTACCGGGTTACACCAGTTTTTAGAGCGGTTTTCACTTGAGTGTCGAAAGTAATTTGCTTTTGCATTGGTTTTGCATTACTATGCTCAATGATTGGTTTAAAACTCTCGCGCCATTTTCTCAGCCAACCAGAAGTAAAAACAAAACCAATCGTGACTCACTTGCGCACGTTTTCCCGCGCATCGTGCCGGCTACATGTATTTGCTTCGAGTTTTGATTGGTTCATTGGATTGTCTGTGTTCTTTGTGATTGGCGAGAGTGATTAGTTTGGTTTTAGTTTTACGACACTCAATTGAAAACTGCTCTAACTCACAACTTTACAACTTAGTTAGCAACTTTTCCCACTTGAATTGAAATGTTTACCTTCTTCTTGGTAATTACCAAGCAACTCAAGTAACTTTAAGAACTTGTCATCCTCTTCGATAACAACCTAATAAAGTAAAATGTACATATAGTATAAGTGAGTGACTCTGTAACATTTTCAATCTATTTTCCTTCTTGGGTGGATCTGGTTCAATACCATTTGGGGAACTCGAGCGAAAATGTACGAAGGCTCGATTCCCGCCGCTCTCTCGAGTCCGGTATTCGTTCACGCGCGTTCATTTTTCCGAAAAGCGGCTGAAAATCTAGCCTAAAATGTACAAAGTTCTGCAGGTAATGAAAGGTCGGCGAAATCTTATGCCAAAATGATTTTGTTATTTCTCTTTGATCAGTTTAGCTGCAACAGTTGATGTAATCCAGACTCAAAGGGGTGGTATGAGAATAGAATGGTATAACTTTTCGTCGACTCCGTTCTCTTGGTGACAAAACGTCTCATTTTCGACGAAAAATTCAATGCAAACTTTAAGTCCTTTAAATGTACAAAAAAATTATCTGAAACTGATTCAAAACCCACTACATACCACGTTTTGTGTCACATCTGAGCAAACAATACTTCGACCACCAACTTGTATCTGAAAAAAGAGAATAAAACCCTTACTTAAAAAATATTCTTTACACGATAACACAGGAGAATGGAGATAAAACGAACAAACTCCCTGAATAAAGAACAGAAAAAAGAGCTCTGTTCGGTCTTTTTATGAAGACAATTCTATCACCTCAATTGGTTTAGTTAGGATCTTTCTGGCCAGCGCTTCCATCTGACGCGGGAATGTAGCCGAGAACATGACAGTCTGCTTGTCGGGTCTGATACAGTCAATAATTCTCATTACCTACACACAAAACAAAATGGTCATAATGTCAATAATCTGTGAAATCATTACTACTACAAACTGTGGGAAGAAAATATTTACGTCCTTTGTGATTGGCCGGAGTAATTACTTTGGTTTTGGTTTTACAACACTCAATTGAAAACTGCTCTAAGACCTCCCAAACAAGCAAGGCAATTAACTTTGGCACAAAGATGGCATTAAGAAACTTGTATGGCCAATAACCGTCTAGCAGCTTGCAAGTGAGAGGGACTAAGTTTTTATTTCAGTTTATTACCAACTGGAAGTTGATAAAGGTACCGTAAATCTTTATCTTCTTACCTGACCTTGTTCTTCATGCGTAACAGCTTGCATGAACTACCTTGACCTCAAGGCCATTGGAAATAACTTTCTATTCTTATGAAGCAAAAAAAGCACAAGACTGCCCAGTGCATAGGAAAAGCCCCTAATAATTATCATTGAGCAAAGCAAATCTTATAGAAAGGTTAAGGTTAAGCCTGCTGTCGAGCCAAGTGGCTCATCAGGCCTGCGCTTATCCCGGTTTCTGTAGTGTTAAGTGGCTAGGAGTATTTCTACTCCCCCCTGGATGGGATGCTAGTCCATCGCAGGGTTAGACTACGAGCAGTCCCTATTTTTTCGCAGAGTCCGTCGAGCTTGAAGCGAAATTTTTTCGAAGAGTTGGTCGAGCTTGAAACGAAAAAAAAATTACGCGTCGGGGGAGGAGGCGTAATTTTTTTCGCTTCAAGCTCGACGAACTCTTCGAAAAAAATTTCGCTTCAAGCTCGACGGACTCTACGAAAAAATAGGGACTGCTCGTAGTCTATCGCAGGGTAACCCCCCAGCAGTTAATTGGCCAGTACCCATTTATACACCTGGGTGGAGAGAGGCACTGTGAGAGTAAGAAGCCTTGCCTAAGAACACAACGTAGTGCCCCAGCCAGGTCTCGAAACCGGACTGTTAGATCCGGAGTTTGGCGCACTAACCATTTGGCCACTGCGCCTCCCATAATCTCATGGTAAGATGATTGTATTATTTTAATAGTGAAGATGTTAGACCTACCTGAGGCTCAAATCCCATATCAAACATCCTATCAGCTTCATCCAGAACTAAATAAGTACAACGACGGCAATTTGTGACACGACCTGCAAAATATTTGAACAAATAGTGAATAACTTATGCTAGTGAACTCGACAAAACGAGCCTGTGTCAAACACAGGTAAAGCTGTAAGTTTCTTTTCACACATAATGCAACACCACAAAACATCAATCTCCTGTAGGAATGACAATCTAACTGTACAATAACAAGCAGCACCCCATGTGAGCCGGAAGATTTGCCAATTAAAAAAGCTTTTGGACAAATATAAGCCAAACAAACATTGTCAAAATCGCATGTTTATTTTTACCATTATTGGCTGTCAACATGTCAATCATTCTGCCAGGAGTACACACAATGATTTCTGCTCCGCGTTTTAGTTCTGCAATCTGAAAACAAAATAAAAAGAGTTGAGACAAAAAATTAAATACATGTGAAAAAATGTATCCAGAATTACAATCAGCCAGTTCCAGCTAGAGCTTATAAACCTTAGTTTCCGGAGCAAAAAGGGACTTAAAGTATTGCTACTCCCCCTGGATCGTAACATTTTGTTTGTTAACATTTTTGCTGGTACCCTTTTATACCCCTAGTTGGAGAGAGGTGAGTGTCTTGGAAAATACCAAGCCCTTCATTGAATTTGCTTATACTATTAAACAAATCCTATAGCTATAACCCTGTAAAGTGGGAACCCAGTACAGACAGTTTCAAATAGTTACAAATTTAACTCGTTTTTCCAAACAAAACAGGTTGTTTTAAAATCGAAAAGCTCTGTGTATGATTAAATTGGACAGGCCATTGACATTTCTAACAGGATGAGTACCACTGACCTGTTCACTGATTCCTGTGCCACCATAAACACAGACCGCTCGCAGATTAAGAGGCTTGCAGAACTTCTTACACTCGCGGTGAATTTGAAGAGCAAGCTCTCTTGTCGGTGTCATTATAATGCCTGCAAGTTCAATGAACGGAAGGCTCACGTTTATAATAAATGCAATGTGCCAGTGACGAATCTCTAAATTCCACCACCATTTTAATAAAAAACTTCAAACAAATGCCTTATGACCTTGCAATTAATTAGGGAGCGCCATATTGTAAACTACTGGGCCACCAGTTAACTATGTTACCCTCATTAAATAAAGTTGTCTTATTATTATTATTATATTATTATTATTATTATTATTATTATTATTATTATTATTATTATTATTATTATTATTATTATTATTATTATTATTATTAAAGGTAGTTGTTCATGTTCTAGCCGTGGATGTTTGTAGGGTTTTTTTCTTTTTTTACAACACTAGTAACAGAAATACAATAAAAGTAACTTTACAGTTCACAGCCCGAGTACAGATACTTCTTTCCTCAGAGTTATGGGAACACTTATGAAAGTTTAAGAGAAATTGAAACAATGTTGACTCTCTCCTATCCCTCTCATTTCTACAGATATATATTTTTTTTTTTTGCTTTTTCAAGCATCAACTTGTGTAACTTCCATAGTTTGGTGACCACAAACATGTAAAGCACATTCTGTTTCTAAAACACATGTACTACACTAAAACTTTAAGATGGATTCTGTTCAAAGTTCCAGCAGTGAGTGCAAAAAATAATTAAGTACCAAAAACTTACTCATCGTACGGTAACATTTTATATACTATTTGAAACAACTCACTGAAATTCATTTGTCTAAGTGATCCCATGATAAAACGCTAAAGCATTCTCGAGAAAATTAAAGTCAAACCTCGTGAAAATGTTTAAAACGCGCGCCATTTTGTTTTATACTGGCGTGAAATGTCCATTTTAACTGAAATGTAGATAATTTCAAATCCATTTTTCTCTGGAGGGGTCAGCTTGAGAGCTAAAGTTTTGAAAGGTTTTTGTTAGCTGTGCTTAAACTGTTACCATGCTAAAAGAACTCTGTGGTAACTTTATTATTATGCCTGTATTGCTCGAATGTTTGGTGGAAACCATCTTAATTTTCAAGAGAATGACATCCAATTTCTCCCTACAATATCCATCCATTGTCAAGCAGACAGGTGACGAGAATAAAGAAATTCATCAACTAGGAGATATTGTCTTGATGAACCAGAAAATTCTCAGAACTAATATTTAAAGAAATGTATGTGAATCAGTAAGGAGAGTTTACCTATTGGTCCATCGTCTCTCTCCAGTTCAGGCTGATCCATGACATGGCGGTACATGGGAAGAAGAAATGCTAGCGTCTTTCCACTGCCTGTCTTGGCAATTCCTGCAAAAAGAGAATACCGTACACAAATACTTTAAGATCTGGGCAAAATGGACATGTAATTTCTGTGTGATGTCATCAAAATCTTTAACCTTAACTGCTAATCATTTACAAAGCTCTTTTTTTGTAAAAAAAAAATTACAAAGCTCTTCCTATAAATACCAAAAAATGCCCAAGGCTTGTTTTTGATGAACAGGCTTTTTATGGGCTTATAATCAGGGAGGAGGCGAAGCTTGTTACTGGAATTGTATAGCATTAATTTGGAGACATTTCTGACAACGGGGCTCATAGAACAGTGTTCCAGTCAAAAAAAGGGTCTCAGGTCAAAACCATGACAGGGTCGGCTAGCTGAACTGACAAATTAATTGAAAGCTTCTATTGATTTAGTGGAAGCAGTGAAAATTTGACCTGTTGGAATTCCTCTTAAAAACGTATTTGGAACCTTGCATACGTATGTCTCCTACAAACGTCTGCCATTTTATTCATACACTTTTTAAATGGTCCATTTTGATCGGCTTTCAAAAAAAAAAAGCCCAGATTTCACAGATAGCAAACTCTGTGCCATAAATCTTCAAGGAAACTCATGTTTATAAAACAGCTAAATTTTAGACATTAAAAATCTTACCTATCATATCTCTGCCACTCATGATGGTTGGTATGCCTTGAGCTTGGATTGGTGTGGGCTTCTCATAACCATTCCTTTGAACAAGAGAAAGTGTTATGCTGTGAGTACCTTCAGTGATACACAATTTAAGACACTCCTTATACCCAGGGGGGGTACTCCGGCTTGTAAATGACGGGGATGATCGAAGGATTTTTTTAGGTTTGAAATTTTCAATTCCGGGATTTTTTTGGGTTGGAAAATTTGGCAAGTATTTTTTTGGGTATCTTGATTTTAATAGGGGATTTTTGGGGTATTAAAAAAGAACTAAAGTGCCTTAGCGCGGCGTATTTATGGTATGATGAGTAAAAAACACAAGCGTTCAATTTTTTATGATTTTTTGTGTTCTTTGTGTTATATTATTGCCCCTCCTGGCAATTTAGGGGTAATTTGGTCCAGGGATTTTTGGGGGTAATGTCAGAAGACGGGATTTTTTTGGGTCCTGAGTTTTGCCTCCATTCGATCATCCCCATCATTTAGAAGCCGGAGTACCCCCCCCCCCCTGGGTCCTTATACAGCAAGGGCACCTAGGAGGTGTAGCCTGTGCACAGCTGTCCTGTGCCCCTCACAAAATCGGGGAGTGGGACAAATGTACACAGTCAACGGAAGGTGCTGTGGCCTAACAGTAAGCATGTTGGACTCTAGGGCAAGACACTTTACTCTTACAGTGCCTATTTTCTCCCAGGTCTATTAATGGGTACCAACAAACTAACGCTGGGGGTAACCCTGTGATGGATTAGCATCCTTTCCAGGGGGGAGTAGAAATACTCCTAGCCCCTTAATGCTACAGAAACAGCAATAAGTTCCGTTGGTATGGGCCACGGCTCGACACAGACTTAACCGTTTCCTTATCAAAGAAAAAACTCATCCAACAGCATTTGAAATTACATGTAAGAAAACTGATTTTTTAAGGCCAACAAGGAGAAACATAGCAGCCTAATGCAGCTGATTGTCTTTCACGACTATTTGTATTGAAAAGAAAAACACAGTGAGACAAGCACTTTATGAGCCTGTAAACAAAACAACTGCCATATCATTAACTTACCTTTTGAGGACATCAAGTATTTTCAAGCTAACTCCTGTCTGCGCCCATGTTTTGACAGGTGTTGGACAATCTTTCCCGCGAACTCGAATGTGCTCCAGTTTTGCTCGGAATTCCTCAACCGCTGAAAACGAAAAAGACAAGTTCTTTGAAGACTGTGTGAACTCTTCCGACCCCCTCCTAAACAAGGGAGGGAATACTGCAGAAATGCCTTAACTTGTGAATTTTCAGCTGGATCAAGCAGTCTAATCGTATTAAGAAGCTGCAGAATAGAAAAAATCTTGTTTCCATCCTATGTCTATCCCACAAGGTGCCATGTGGTATTGTGTGGTTCCAAAAAATATCCATACCCACCCCACAGAAGGTCATTGTAAATTCCAAAGGAGTGGGGGGTCAGAGATTCTACTAACCACACAGAAAATGCAGACTGATGTTAGTGAATTTTTTAGCTTGAGTTTTGGACTTATTTTAAAAGTAACTGACAACTGAAGACTTTTAATAGGCCATTTCCGAGAAATGGCCTAAAAATGAAAATGAGTTTCAAAAACAGGTCCATTTTCATACAGACCAAACTCATTTCCATTTGAATGGTTCTGCAAGTAGACTTGTATTGAAACAGAGGCAAGGGATAACTCAGAAATGGCCTAGTTATTGTTCCCTTTTTAGCTGCTATTAGCCATGTTCAAAACGAGCAGGGGACTGGGTACGAATATTCAATATCGATTGCACTGAAAAACTGGGCCCGTCATCTGAAAGAGCATCCAAAAATTAGTAACTCAACCAAATTTGAGAGTTATTGGTTTAAATGCAAAGGCATGGAACTCTTTTAAAAATCGTTAAAATAAGAGAGCTTAGTATGGCTGGATGGACAGCTGTCCCTCCAATCCATACTAAGCTCTCTTATTTTAGCAATTTCAAAAAGTGAACCATACCTATGCGTTTAAACCAATAACTCTCAAATTTGGTTGAGTTACTAATTCTTGGATGCTCTTTCAGATGACGGGCCCAGTTTTTCAGTGCAATCGATATTGAATATTCATACCCAGTCCCCTGCTCGTTTTGAACATGGCTAATTGAATGGTATGACAAGCATAAAGGAATATTATAAAGGAAGTGACAGATCGAGGTACCTTCTGGGGTCATTCTTGCCAGTTCTGGGACTTCAACATAAAAATTCTTTCTAAATGTAGAGTAGTACACTTTTTCATGGTCGACTGCTTGAAGATCCTAATGGTAATAAATAAACAATAAAACATCGGTCATGATATACTAATTATTAATTACCCAGGGGGGGTACTTGCAGTATACATGACGGGGAGGTCCAACATATTTTTTTGGGTTGAAAATTTACACCCTCGGTATTTTTTTGGATCAAGAGATCTGTCATGTATTTGTTTAGGTCTTAAAGTCTGTTTGATTGAATAAATCAGTAACGAGGTGCTAGGTCTTGTACTTTTTGGGGTAGAAAATTTTGATGCCAGGTATTTTTTTGGGTGTAAAATTTCAGGCTCGTGTATTTTTTTGGGTTCGCAATATGAAGCTCCGTCGGACCCCCCCGTCATGTATACTGCAAGTACCCCCCCTGGGATTAATTACTTGCAGAAAGTTCTATTTTGTCAGATTTATTTGGTAACATGTTTGTCCTAGTCATTTCACTCTTTGAACTCTTACAATTGATATATTTTACATATTCATGTATTATCTATTAACACCAGGAACACTTAACTCCTACCTTCTTCTTCTTGGTTTTGAAGTGTGCGTACGTTGATTCAATAGTCTCCTCTTCCACCTCCTCCTCTGAGGAATACTAAAATAAAAGCAAACAAAAAGGTAAACTTAGTCCAGCTGCTGTGTTGTCGTCAAATAAAATAATGTCCTGGTACCTCTGCAAGTCTGAGTAACACTATTTGCCATAATTTTTTTGTACATACAATATGCCCTGTTCAACAGAACTAAGCAAAGCAAAATTGACAAAATATTAGCTGCTAAAAATAATGTTTCTGACCTCCATTGCATCTTGATCATTTTCCATCAATTCACCTTTGGTTGGATCCTAAAAAATTAAGAAGACATGCTAATTAATTCTTATTTTCTTAAGGCCTGGCCAAACGAGACGCAAGTGGACAAACTTGCATTTACTTGCATCGCCATTTGGCCTGGACTTGCGTACACTTGCATTGACTTGCGATGACTTGCGTTCACTTTGGTCGAGATCAAATTTGCACGCAAGTCAAAGCAAGTTTTTCATTGTTTGGCCACCCAATGCAAGTCAACACAAGTTTTGTTGCTTACAGTACTTCAAATGTGACCTTATTTGGGAAAACCGGGCTTAACGAAAATAGCGTTGTAACGTATTATCAATGCATTTACAATGCTTTGATAATGCATTTACAACGCGTTGATAATGCATTTACAACGCATTGGAAATGATTCTCAACGCATTCACAATGTTATTCAGTCCGTTGTGAAAACGTTGGAAATGTTCGAAAACGTTTAGTAACGAATAAAAGATGTTTCTTGACGCGTTGGCTGCTTTTTCCAACGTTAAAATGGGAATGTTTCGCAAAAGGTTGAAATACTGGAAAATATTTCGCTCTGTTTCAATAAAGACGTCAAAATTCGGCATCAGAGAGAAAAAAAGTTTTTTTTTAAGAACTGCAAGCATAAAGAGCCAAGACTACGAAAATAATAATTATGTTTCGCTCCCGAACTCATACTGCGCCGTGCGTGACTTTTGGATGACATGAACCGTCCCAACAATGAACTGGCGATTAAGTTTTACTCGGCAAAGGCATTTAAGAGATTTTTATGAGACATAAAGTCTTCTGTTTAAAGTTTTCTGCGTTTGTAAACTGGATGAAACTGAACGGTTTACAAATCTTTTCAGAAAAATCTGAAAAAGAATTTATACGAGGCAGACACGGCAGACAATGTAGCGCCGCATGACTGTTTACCCGACGCAAAAAAAATTAAAGTTTGCGCCTTTTATTTTTATGCTGTTTTATTGCAACGGCCAGCGAAGCGAAGCTTTTATTGATAACTTAACAGCAGACGGGTTTAATCGGCACCAGTAATGGAGAGTTGTGGTCGCCGAATAAAATATATTTATCTTCAGAACTTGTTGCGTGCATGCGATTATAGAAGAGATCGAATGTCATTTGAAACTCAGACATGCAGGATGATTTCATTCGACGCCACTTCGAAGTTTATTTTGCATTCATAGCGTTTTGCAAAATTACAGGAAAAGTCCGTGTATTTGATGAGTTTCTTCTCGAAATTTAAAGCGAAATTAATGATGCAAGTGGCTCAGAAAAATCTGAAAAATAATTTTATCCTCTCTTGTTTATACAAAGCAGACACAGCAGACAATGTAGCGCCGCATGACTGTTTACCCGTCGCTAAAAAAATTAAAGTTTTCGCCTTTTATTTTTATGCTGTTTTATTGCAACGGCCAGCGAAGCGAAGCCTCTATTGATAACTTAACAGCAGACGGGTTTAATCGGCACCAGTAACAGAGAGTTGTGGTCGCCGAATAAAATATATTTATCTTCAGAACTTGTTGCGTGCATGCGATTATGGAAGAGATCGAATGTCATTTGAAACTCAGACATGTAGCATGATTTCATTCAACGCCGCTTCGAAGTTTATTATACATTTATAGCGTTTCGCAAAATTACAAGAATAGTCCGTGTATTTGAAGAGTTTCTTCTCCAAATTCAAAGCGAAATTAATGATGCAAAGTGGCTTTATAATACGCTGTAGAGAATTTCGAAAACTGGCACAACAGTCCCCCGGGAATAGTCCCGTGAATGATTCTAAATGCTCGGTGATTTCGTTTTCGAATGTTTCAAAACACGTTAAAAATATTTTGAAAATATATTAAATTGATTTTGCAACGCATTTCGTTTTCGCTGAGAAACATTTCTAAACGATTTTCTTCAACGCATATTCAATGCATTAAAAGTGTTCTTCAACGCGTTTTCAATGCATTGAAAATGTTCTTCAACGCATTTTCAACGCGTTGAAAATGCATTTGCAACGCGTTGAAAATGCATTTCCAACGGAAAAACGGCACAACGCTATTTTCGTTAAGCCTGCTTTTCCCAAATAGGGTCACAAATACTGAATCGTAGCACGCGCAGTAGCATTTAAATGGCTTTTTTGACAACTTGGTGCATTTGGCCACCCAACGCAAGTTTTTACGCAAGTTAAACTTGCCGACTTCTTGCGCCCACTTGTGCTGCTGTTTGGCCAGGGCATTATAATATTTATTTTTTTTATTATTATTTTTTTATTTTTCTTGATCAACCTTTAAATGTTTACTAACATATCTAACTAATGTTGAGTTATATTAAATTTACAACTTTAGGTATTCAGTACTTTCATTTGGTGCTGTTTACCAGATAAAATGCTTATGATATGTGTGGCATTCAAATGAAAGCTGTTGAGCAGTACTTATGTCGTACATGAGGTCTAACTTTTGGTTCTGTGGGTGGCGCACTACATTAATTACAAATTAAACTATGTAAGAACATCTCATTGTTAATTTTCGTAAGGCTGACTGTTGATTGGTAAGTAGGTGTTGTATTATGTATGTCTGGTTTATTTGTTTAATCATTTTAATTTTAATTAACCCCCTGTGTCAGGTTTACTGCATTATTATAAAGCAAAATTTCAGTTTCAAAAAATTCCCCAATGGCCTTTTGGCTAAGGGGGGTACTCAGGATTTCAAGAAACAAGGAAGATTGAATGGGGGCGAAAATCAGGACCCCAAAAATATCCCTAGGGCTTCCAACATAACCCAAAAATATCCCTAGATCAAAAAAGGACCCCTCAAAAATCAACACCAAAACATGTTTGTTTGTACTTTATTTGCAGAACTACACAGCCAAGGCACTACCATGAATACCCAAAAAAACTTGCCAACTTTTCCTCCCATCACTTGAAATCCCGAGTACCCTGCCTGGGCCTGTTGGAAGGCTGTAGGTAACCTGTTGGTAAACTGTCAGCCACCAGTTGACCCACAGACAGTGGAGGGGAGCTGTCCTTCACACTTACCCTAATGTGTTACTCACCCTCTTTTTGGTTTTGGTGACGACGTGATGTATCACCGTGGCCTTCCCAGCTTTGCCAACTTTCTTCTTCTGATCCACAGCATTGATTTTCTTCACCTGTTAAATTATAAGGTAAACAATGCTGCATTTTACTGTTGATTATCTTTTTTATTTGTCAGCTGAGAAACCTGTAGTCAACTTTAAGCCACATGGGGCAGGGGAGTATAGACAAGGGTTTGACAGCAATTGTCTACCATTAGTGGGGACTTTTGACCATTTAATTGGACTTTGTAACAACATTTTATTGAAGTTGAGTGACTTCCTTGACCATTAACAGTTTTTTGACTATCCACACAATGCACATCGATATCCAACTCAAAGGCTAAAAAAGCTGACTTTTAACAAGAGTGAGGCGCCTTTAAAGACAATGAAAAGAAATATTTAAAAATTAAAAGCTTATGTGTAATAATTACTCATTAATCTACCTCTTTGCTGACGTCAGCCATAAAAGCATCCAGGGGGTCAACATCGTCATCTTCCTACAGAGGAAAAGAGCACACACACTGTTCACACCTTCAGTCATTTTGCAACAATATTAGCCATCAAACTCAAGAATTATAACTTATAAGAAAACATTATTGTGTGATTTGCATTGATCTCATGGTTATTACTGTGTAGTTTTACAGTTGTAGTCTGCCAGTGTCACACCTTACTCTTAACTCATGTATATAGAGTGAAAGTGTTTCCCTGAAAGATGTCATATAAGGTTGAAGCCACCCAGTTATACCATGTTGTTAGTGCTCTGCGACATTTTTGCTATCAACATTGATCTCAGTGTTCAAAGTTGGGATAATTCTGACTGAATAAGGCAGATGCTTAGGAAAAGTAGGTAAAGTCTGCATACGAGCCGTGTGGCCAATCACTTGCACAAAGTGACTAGGAGTATTCCTACTCCTCCCTGGTTGGGATGCTTGTCATCACAGGGTTAAACCCCAGCATTAAATTTGCCGGCACCCATTTATACAAGGGGAGAGAGGCACTTCATGTATGACAGTAAAGTGTCTTGCCAAAGAACACAAGACAGTGACCCTGGCCAGGGCTCAAACCTGGACTGGACCTGGGGGGACTAACCACCCCGGAGGGTGGTTAGTCAATATTTTTAGCCATAATGGTCTCCTTTAGGGTTACACACGAAGAAATATACAAACATAATTTTTTCTATTCATAGTTTTTTGGTATCTTTTAGAGGTCAAGAAAAGTTTGAGCCACACCCAGATTGGTCTCTTTTAGGGGTCCTTTTCAAAATTTCCGACAAGCATCCCCGTCCGTTTCACATAGGAGTCCCCCCACCCCGGGCTAACCACTAACCTTTAGACCACTGTGCCTGCCACTGAGGCACATGCCTACCCCACTGTTCAAAGAATCCACAATTAACCTTGCAATTAAAAAGATCCTTCCCCCATCTTTCACAGGACCCCTAAATCACCTCCCCACGGCAAATAAGAACACGATTAAAGAAAACCCAAACACACTTACGGGCTCCTCTTTAACTTTTCCATTAGAAACACTTGTATTATCTTTTTTATCTGCAACAGATGTTAAGCTGTATAGAGATTGAACTAAACAATGCACAAGCTCAGTCACAAAGTAGGAGGCAGACTGTCAGTATTGAAGTCAGTGTCTTAAAGCTTGAAGACACTTTTTTCTTTCGCTTTTTTGTTGCATAAGAACACTAGACAATTTGTTGTGTTGAATGTGGTTTAAATTATTTTTGGTTTAGAATTTTTCAAACTACATGATGTTTAATTTTTATTTTTTTCATTGTCTCATATTCATTATCATAATTCGAAACAAGGAGAAATAAAAATCAAACTGGTTTGAAAAATGTTTTAAACTAAAAATAAATTTAAACCACAAAAGTTACACTTGCACTTTACTATTAAAATAGTGAAAATTTACTCAAGTCATTTAATTATTCTACTGTTTTAGGCCGTCAGTATTACAGACAGTCTCTAGGATGTCTGGTACAATTCTCTACTTGAAAGCAAGTAGAGTAAAATAATAACATTACTTACTACTTGTGCCTTTCTTAAGTTTCGGTTCATCCTCAGCATCCTGCCATAAAAAGTAAAAGTAAAAAGTCAATGAACTACACAATTTTCTTTACATTTTTTTGTTTTTATTTAGGAGTTACATTGCAGAAAGTGTAAAACGTTTGTTGTTCATAAAGTCTGCATACAAGCCTAGTGGCTCATTAGGCCAGGGCTTATTCTAGTTTCCATAGCATGAAGTGACTACGAGTATTTCTACTCCCTCCTGGATGGGATGCTAGTCCATCACAGGTTTACCCCTCAGCATTAAATTTGCCAGTTCCCATTTATACACCTGGGTGAAGAGTGGCACCAAGGAAGTAAAGTGTCTTGCCTAAGAACACACCCAACCCAGTGCCCGACGCCGTGCCCCAGCTAGGGCTTGAACCTGGACCACTCGATCGGAGACCATAGATAAATCCCTTTTAAGGACGTTCACGCTAATTGTTTATGCGCATCCTTACTGCGCACATAATTCATGTCGCAACGTCGCGCCACGTCATGCATCAAGCGCGCGAGCTGAAGAAATTTTCTAAGCACATATAGGGCTGGTGGTTGTCGCGTTAACTTTGCTTGCAATTAACTCTCTTAGATGCTCGGTGACCCCCATATTTTTTTCAACGGATCACATTTTTTGACGATTATCTATGTTTTGCAAAAAAAATTAAAAAAATCTATCGATTAAAAGTTCGATTTTTTTGGTCACACGTACATTCGAATGCCTCTTTTTGAGCTTTTCGTTTTGCTGTACGACGGTTTCAAATATCGCTTTCCGGGTTAAGTATTACAAAAGGTTGGCAACACTAGAATTTTTTTTATGCAACAGACCAACTTCTACAAAATAAGACTAAGATCATTTGCCTCTCTTTTCTCATCTTGGATATTTTTAAATATAAATCCTGTAAACCATGTTGAATTGCGTGCGCCAATTTTTCAGAATCAGGGTAGTTTTCCACACGCTTTATCTCTGAAACGAAGTCGGTGACCCCCACATGTTTTTAAATTTCTAACACAAGTAACTTATTATCTGGCTGCTGTAAAAATTTTAAAAAAATCTATCGACTAGAAATTTTTCGCGCGAACGTCCTTAAGGGCTTGGACTTTGGTTAAAGAGTCATTAAAAACAGTAATTTCTGAATGTTGACAAAGAATACCAGTCTTTAATTGTTTCAAGATATTGTGATATGCAGTTCAAATATCGATACATTCAACTCTCTCTAAGACGGACACCGTCGGGGCCGGCTCTTATGTACTGTCCATCTAAGAGAGATGTCCATCTTATAGGGTGTTTAGCAGGGACAGGACCAATTCAAGGTGTACGTCTTACAGAGGTTTCAGGTAAGAGAAAGTTTACTGTATTCATATTGTGACAAAAAATATTGCGGTTCACCAGTGCATCGTTCCAGCAGTAGGAAAGTTATGAGAATTAGGGAGCTGATGATCTGCTCAGGAAAAAGTCTTGACTGAAATCTAAATTCTTCCAAGCATGATTAAGGTAATAATATTAATAACAATAATAAGTAAACGTATAAAGCCTGTTAGGAGAACTTAGCTATGATCACAGCTCAGAATACCGACCTGCACCTCTTCCTTGACCCCTTCTGTTTCATCTTCTTCTTCGTCATCATCCTCGTCATCCTCAAGACTCCATACTTTTTTCTTCTTTTGCTGATATTCGCTCACAGTTTCTTCACTCTCCTGTTTGTCTTCTTGCTCTTTTTTACGCTGGGCTCTCCATGCCTCTATTCTGATATGTTACCATGAAATAAAAATGTCATTATTTTGCAAAAACATTTCGTTAAAGTCTAGATTGATTTCAGTCCACAGCGTTTACCATTTTGTTTGAGTCATTTTAACTCCTATTGAAAATATTTTGGACTCATTAAAAATAAATTTCTCATACCTTTCTCTTCTCTTTTGCATCTCATCTTCTAATCGTTTCTGTTCTGTATCCTATGGAAGAAAATTTCATCAAATTAACAGTGATGAGATTCTTTTTCTTGCATTATTGATACAAAATTGCACACACCACCAGCGTTTTAAAATAAAGGAGCTGATCATAACTCGAGTAAATTGTCCAGAATAGGCCAACTTAGGACTAGTGTTAAAAACAAGAAACAATGAAAGTCCCCAAGAGTTGAAGAGAGTTGAACCCTCCTCGATTATCATTCAAGCCTGGCCAAACGAGGATGATCCAAATGCATATGAGTTAATGTGGATAATAGCAGATGTTAGGAGAGGTAAGTAAGGATGGTGGAGGGGGGGGGGGGGTTCAGAGACAGTGAGGGAGGGGAGATGTTTTAATTTTTATTTTCTACTTATTATAAACTAGATTTAGGTTAAAGAAATAACCTACCGGTAGGTTGAAAAAAATGACCTAACACTAATTTTGACTTCTAACATTATTCATTATCATATATTATTGTACACAAGAACAAAGGAAGATCCCACTTTGTACCAAGGGTAAAGTTGAACAACTACAATCACAAGCAGTACATAATCTTGTCATATACATGTACCTTGTCATCCTCAACACGTTTTTCATCTACGCTTGAACTTGTAACATCTTTCTTTGACTGAAAAAAAGGAAAATTAACTGTGAGAGTGATGTACATACTGATCAAGAGAAGACTGAACAAGTATGCATCAATCTGTGGGAACACTTTCTCAACAAAACATGACTAATTGAAATCAGCACCTCTTTGGGTTTTTTGCTATCTTTGGTTCGATCTGAGCTGTCATCTTCATCTCGCTTTCTCTTGTCTCGGCTGATACAAAACAAAAACAATCATTCATAAATCAGTAATTGTTTTTAAAAAAATGACGATTAGTCTGTCTAGTCAATGCAGTCATGTTTGCACAGTGGCCTTAAGTACATTTAATTTTGAATTCAGAGGTCTGGCCTTGAGTTTAGCTGGAGACATCAAACATGTTATATTCCAGGGTTGGGTTGTTCAAAGCACAATTAAGAATGCACAATTAAGTAGAATGATGTCAGTTTTTTAACTTTTTAGTGAGGTTTTTTCTATTATATTCTTTGTCCTCCAGTTTTGACATTTTCTTACCTCAAACTCCACAAAATTAAACCCCCAAATATTATTATTATTAATATTATTCTGGGTTATTTTTAATCGGCCTTCGAAAAACCTGGTCCTGGGAATATACATTTTATTAAACAGTTTCTGATTACATTTGAATCCCAATTGAACCTTCAAGGGAAATCGAAAAAGCAATCCTCCAAGTTAAGACCATTTTAGTCGCCATGGCGACTAAAATTTTGGAGCTGGCGACTTAATTTGAACTAAGGTCGCCAGCCTGGCGACTAAAATTGAGAGGAATGATTGAAAGCATCAGCTTAATTTGCTGACTAAAATTTTTCACTGGCGACCAAAACTTGAGTAGTTGGTGGACAAATGACCACTAAGGAAAAAAGTAAACTTAGAGGGTTGAAAAGGTTCGAGATATCGGGAGTTCAAGTTATTGAAGGAAAAAATTAGAAAGAAAACAACCTGAAGGGGAATCGGAAAAGGTTCAAGTTAGCAGGAAGTTCGAGATTCAACTGTATAGTGCCTCTTCCCAACCTCAAGGTATAAATAAGTCTGGTACTATTTGGGATAACCTGTGATGGAAATATTTAAAGCATTTCAGATATTAAGCTAATATCACATGCCTGAGCCAATCAAACTATAGAAAATTTCTTCACCAGCACTGTACACTGGTTAATCTGTTAGGATTATTTTACCAACCTGCTTTTGGATTTTCGTTGCTCCTTATCTGGACTTCTACTTCTTGATCGTGAACTAGAAGAACTTGACTTGTTGCGGCTTCTTGATCGTCTTTTTCTATCTTTTTCACGACCTCTGTCTCTTTCCTTGCTGCGAGGTCTCTCTTTCCTTGTTTTCTTTTCAATGCTTCTGCTTCGAGATCGACGCTTACGCTGAACTTCTTTCTCCTTCTTCTTATAATTAGGGCTACGACTTCGGCTCTTTGACGACGCACTGTGAGACGAGCCACTCACTGATCTTTTTCGCTTTCTTTCTTGCTTTTGCTCTCGCTCTCTTGGCTTACGACTTGTTTTATCTCTTCCCTTTTCCTGGCTCTTACTGCGAGATCTCCTTCGCTCCTTGTATCTTTCTCGACTTCTGGAGCGACGGTTCCTGTCGCGACTGCCTGATCTGGACCGAGATCTTCTCTTACGTGACCTGTTTAAGGAAAACAACATTTTCATCAAAGCTGAAAATAATTTATGTTGTATATTTAATCGTTTTGAACAGTATTGGCAACGTGACATAATTCCTTTTGTGAATATTAAACAATTATTCGCTGAAATGGAGGTAAATATCCCCCACATTTACCCACACTTAGGTGAATAATTGTTTTAGTATATACCACACAAGTTAAATAACTAGACAACCAAAACATTACTTTCGGTAAAAAAAAAAAAAGGACACACAAAGGCAGTTTGTTTTTCTTTAGCTGCTCGGAGGTGAATAGTACTTTGCTAATCACCTCTGAGTTAACCAATCAGCACACACGAAAAGCAATATTCACTAGTGTGGTATATACTAGTGCTAGTTTCTTTATACTATCTTTTTAGTTAGCAAATTAACAAATGTTAGTTTTACTGTGTACTATGAGAATCAGTTTGAAGTGTTTTTTATTAGTGATACCCTGGACTTAAACTACATTGTATTAAGAGTTTAAAGGCCCCAGCAAAACAAGGAAACATGTTTCCATAATAATTATTTCCTTGTTTTGCCATGGTTCTATGCCACGCAGATAAATGGAATTTTTCTGCAGTGTAGCAGAAGCAGATTTTGCTTCTTGGAGACAAAAATTGAAGCTGGAAACAATGCTTCCTGTACTATGGCAAAACTGGAAAAAATTGGGGAAACCTGGCAATAAAAAATAAATAAAATGATAAATATGTTTATAATGGTCATGCACTTAGCTTCATATCTCAATGAGATAGCTAGTTTACAGGCATGCCACTGAAACAGAGGAAACAAATAATTTTAAAATGAACATAACAAGGTTAAAAATCCCAACTGGCAGGAGGCAAACCAGTTGGCTATATACAAAGTGTGGTCGAGGATTTAACTCGGGACAACCGAGAAACAAATCCAGCTAGTGACAGGGGCAGGTCTTGAACCGGGGACCTCCGGATTACAACACCAGCGCCCTAATGGCTAAACCACTCGGCCACGCTTGCCTCCTGGCAAGCTACAAATGTTCCTCAAAACTGGTTTTCTCTGGCTTTTAGCAGGAACACCTCCATGAATTTGTGATGTTTAGTGACATGTATAATTTCACTCACTTGGTGTCTCTTCCCATCTGTTACAGTGATGTTCAATAATTCTGAGTTTTCCTGCAAAAAAAATCAGTCATGATAAATTGGAACTTGTTCAAGTGGTGAGGAACAAGAACACTGTCCATCTCCAAATTGTCTTTTTCACATGGCCTAAGAATAATCAATACCACATGTATTTCTGATAATATTAATGCATTTGTTGGGCAGAGAGTTGAACTTGTTAAGCAAACTGATGGTGATTTAGTTCACCAAGCTTATCATTCAAATCTTATTAGACACCAAATCTATCAACTAAGCATGGAACTCACACTTTTGGTGTGAGACTCAAGCTTCTGTCTTGAGACTCAATCTGGTGAATTTCTGGTGCAAGACTTGATTACTCTAATTGGCTAATAAATGTAGCACGTATCTATTATAGCATGATCAGGTGACCATTTTAAAAAAATGGCTACTATTTCGGTCAAGAACAATAAATAGCCCCCCCCGGGGGGGGGGGGCACTCCCATACATGAGCTATATAGGTATGTGCCGCTGTGAAGGGTATGGTTTTCAAGCAGTTTAGTCTGGGATAGGGTATAGAAATCAGAGAGTTTTGGTCTGGAAAAGGTTAGCATTTGCCGGGAAACTGATCGGTGGTTTGACGAATTAAGTCCAGAATAGAAATAGAAACTCAGAAGAGAAAGAGGATCTCCTAAACGTTAATAAAAACATTGCGGCATCATTGTTGACCTGGATGGTTTTCCATTAAAACACTGATAGTGATACAGTTCTAAAAAAATGCAAGTCTGGGATAGGGTAGGGATTTTCGGTGTCTAGTCTAGTATAGGGTTGCAAAAATCAGCTGAAAATGGTCTAGTATAGGGTAAGGCCTTCAAATTCCCAGTGGTACACCCCCACCCAAAAATATACAGGGTGCCCCCCCCCCCCCGGGTAAATAGCTCTGGGGCCTCACAGCTGTCCTAGTATATTAGTATGAACCAGAGTCGTAAAATGGCCTCAAAATGCAGGAACATTTACCGGGGGCAAGCCCCAGACCTCTTAGGCAGCTTGCCCCTGCAGTGCTCAGAAAATTAGTAGCCATTACTCTCAAACCAGCTGACCAACAGAAAAACTTGGCATTTATGAATCACGGCTTAACTGCAGAATACCCTGCCACTCCAAAGCTATACTTAAGCAGTGGCTACGCAGCTATGCGGTTACGTGGCAACAGCCGCAAAACCACTGTTTTAGGTATAGCTTCAGAATCGCTTCAGAATCGCGGCTTAACTGCAGAATACCCTGCCACTCCTAAGCTATACCTAACACAGTGGCTATGCAGCTACGCGGCTACATGGCCACGCAGGCATGTAGCCACATAGCTGCATAGACAGTATGAATATACCTCCTTCTTTAATCTATGAGTGAGCCACATAGCCTCGTAGCCATGTAGCCGCTGTTTCTCGGGTATTGCTTTGAAGTGGCAGGGTATTCTGCTGTTACTCACTTATGAGAAGCACTTTTACCTCTACGGGTAATAAATCTCTCATATTCGCAAGAAGCTTAGCACGTGTAGTAAAAACCACAAATACGTGCACTACACTTTGATTTGGAGAATATTTAGAGATGCCATCGAACGTATGGAGCCTATTCAGTTATATAGACCTTTATGCCAGTGACAACAGTGTGTGCTATCTAAGGAGATTCACTCAATACTTCAAAATATAAACTTAATTTCGATAAATGAAGCATGCATGCTACTTGAACCGTCAAGCGAGCAGCGATCATGTATGTTTTTCTATTGAGGCTCAAGGTTTGTAAAGCAAAACTTGAATTAAAAGTCGCATACATAACAACACACCTACCTATAGGCAAGAATCTGGCTTGTTCTATCGGTGGAGGATTTTATAACATGATTGTTTTTCAAAGAAATCATTCAACATAATTTTTGGACGACGGAAAGAGGACGATCAATCGACTCATTCCCAGTCCTTTATGAGGTAATCTTGGTCAGCGGCAAACCGGCAACCGGCGGTAGGTACGTCATGTATGGGAACCCAACTGGTAGTTCCCAGTCACTGTGCCGTGAGATCCCTTATGCAGAATGCAAACTCTTATCTACCAATGATTAGGGTTGTCTGCAAGTTGCCAGACTACGAGCAGTCCCTATTTTTTTGCAGAGTCCGTCGAGCTTGAAGCGAAATTTTTTTCAAAGAGTCCGTCGAGCTTGAGGCAAAAAAAAAAATTACGCGCGGGGGGAGGAGGCGGGGCGAGAGGAGATTCAGGAGAAGCGCCCCAAGCTCGACGGACTCTTCGAAAAAAAAATTACCTCAAGCTCGACGGACTCTGCGAAAAAATAGGGACTGCTCGTAGTCTAACAAGTTGCTCGAAATTTCCCAAAAAAAGGCTTGAAATTTCTCAAAAAGTTGCCCAAAAGTTGCTCCAAAAAATCCAATGTAAAAAGTAGCTTTTTAGTAAAAATGTTGCTCGAAAGTTGCTGTTGCAGGCCCATCCAAGTAAAACCAGATAGCCTGACACTCGGGTTATTTTATCATATGCAAATATGTTTATAGACGAAACGAATTTAAACCAATGATACTTCACTGTCAATGTAAGAGTCTATTGAAGGAAGTTAAGTAGAGCGCTATTCCTATCGACTAAAAAAGGAACATAGTATTCAATACGCAAAACATTTGACTCTCGCTTACCAAAAAATCACATTCCGCATTAATGATTGCGTGGCTTTCTCGCGGCTTTCTCGCTGAATTGATTTAATGCATAAAAATCTTCACAAAAATATCTGAAAAAGTTCATAAATGCACTCTATTTGAATCAAACATATTTCTCGTAATTACAAGGGATAAATGTTAATCGCGTATATAAAAGAAGTTTAAAATATTTGCCACTAAAGATTGGTGTGCGTGCTTTTCTCGCAGTTTTGACTAAGTTATTCAAGGCATAAAAGTCTTCACAAAATTTTTTGACAAATTCTTTAACGATTTCGGTTTGAATCGAACATCATAAATTCTTTCTCGGAGCTGCGAGGAATAAATTTTGATCGCGCATATAAAAAGAAGTGTGAAATGGCACACCCATAATTTTGCAGTTGGTCCGTTGAAGTACGAAATGTGAGGCGAGCGGCGATCTACTTTTTTCTCCATGTGCTTCCTTCAGATAAGTCCACGGTTTCTATCTTTCTTCGTGACACTGTTATTTGTTTAGTTACTATGTAATAGCTTTAGTTTTTGGAATTTCGCTAGCCTTTCACGTTTGGCCTTAAAACGGTCTTATCACAGTTGCTTCGCGAAATTCAGCCGAGTTGCTCTTCGGCCACGCCGTGGAAAACGAGCACTAACTGCCGTGTATATTCAGCGACGAAGACAGTGTACATTTTCACTCTTTCACAAAACGAAACCCTAAATGATTCACCGGGAAATTCATTCTGATTTTTCTCCATTCTGTTTCCATAGCCTTGTTAACAGTCGCTCCAAAAAAAATATTCCATACGCTGAGAGAGTTATAAGCACGTATTGGGAGCGAGAAAGTAAAATTTGCTTATTACATTTAGCTGATGTTGGTGTATTGTAGTTTGTTGTTCGTTTTGCGCAGGATATGAGTTTTGAAGAAATGTATTACAGCAATTCTGGTTCTTGGTTTCAGGGTAGACTGATCATTTCTTTGTGGATATTTGGCTGTTGAGCCAAATCCCGGCGCCTCGCCGTTTCAAAGAGTTGAGGTTTGTTTTTGAACTGTTTGATCTGTTGAAGTGAGAAATATCTATGTGAGAGTCACTTTGCCAACGCTTTCAAAAGTCGCTGCAAATTATTTTTCAAATATTACACCTTAAAATATACACAATAACTAATGCTGTTTCCTCCGTTTTCTCCAGGATACCGGAACAGAGATCCGAGTACTGTGTAACTTCAAAAAAAAACTTGAATTCTCGAGTAATCGTTCAAGTCTAGCCTGTGCTCTTCGCCTCTGGCTCCAGTTGACCATTGGAAGCATCTTTCAGATAAGTCAATCATAATTTGTTTTTGTTTTTTAATTTACACTTTTTAAACAGTTTTGGTTCTTACTTCTGGAGTGTTTTACTGTCGAGTGTCTTTCAGTTTACCGAATCATTATCGTTTTAATGTGACACCGATTTCTTAGGAGTAACATAAAAATAATGTTAGAGCTGAGCATTAAAGGTTAAAGAGACTGTATCACGGATTTAAGCTAAATTTAGGCATGGGAAATGACCATCAAATTCAGTGAAATATAAAAATAAGCTCTTAAAACAGTGAAGGAACATTTCAATTA
This sequence comes from Oculina patagonica, assembly GCF_052425735.1. Taxonomy (NCBI): domain Eukaryota; kingdom Metazoa; phylum Cnidaria; class Anthozoa; order Scleractinia; family Oculinidae; genus Oculina; species Oculina patagonica. The sequence continues at coordinate 3,327,712 of NC_135764.1, forward strand.
CACACCAAATACAAAAGAAGGTATGGATGCCTAAAAGCGACGAAGATTGAAACAGATTGCGGTACGGGTTTTTGAAAATATTGTTGGGCTGAACAGTTTTCAAAGTTAATCTTGTTTGCTTGTCACTTTACATTATAATGCCCGGGAGACACACTTGGTTGCAATGAAGCTATGGTTTTGACATTTAGATCCATAGAAGTAATTTCAGTCTTTGCAAACATTAAGTTTCATATTGAGTGTTTGGCAAAAATATACCTTTATAAAATGTTTCTACACAAGAGGGGACATGTTGCAGCAACAAGACATTAAGCGTGTAGGGGAACTTGCTAATGGAAAACCGATTGCCTAAAAAAACTACATCTCCGCATTCAAGACTTAAACCCCAAATGTAAAGTAAGTAAAGATGTTGAAAGAAAGAGGAAACGCAAGTTATATTGACATTTTGTCCGTTTACTCCAGGTTAAAAAAAAGATGGACGAAAGGAAAGTGCATGGGCTCCTGAGTGCAATTATTTTGGATCGAAGTGTGAATCTCTTGGACTCTGACGCAAGTTGACAACTGGGACATCTTATTTCAGTTAAGTATATTATGGTTTTCTTATTTTTCTTGTCATTTACCATGATTATAGACTGAGAAGTGAACATAATGTCCCTGTTGTCTTTCAATATTAAAAAATGACAACTATTTTGTCGAGAAAAATCATAAGGGGGTGAATTATCGACAAAGGAATCAAAAAAGGCGCAAAAACAACACAAAATTTCTAATAAGAAGGAATATTACGAAGCATTTTAACAACGGGAACAAAATCTACGCGTAATTTTCGAAAAGCTATGTTTACCTACATGCATTTAATTAACGCGAATAACCGTGTGATATACGTCTGCATGCATTTAATTAACGCGTATTTGATGCTTTATGCGTCAAAATTTTTATGGCTACCCATAGGCGTACGAGGCGGGGGGGGGCGAGGGGGGCTGCAGCCCCCCCAGTGCCAAAATGTTTCGGGCAAAATGCTTGGAATTCGGGCAATAAGCCAAGAGAAAAAAATAAAAAATAAGCCGAAAAGTTTAGTCAACATTAAGTTCAAAACTTTGTGGTTCGAAAGTCCAAATTTCTCATTCATCTGCTTTCATTTCTTCTTGCAAATTGCTATATCATCTTCGATTTTTCTCAAAAAATTCTGCGTGAGCCCTCAGTTTGATTCAAATGCAATCAGTTTTACCATAGTTTGAGCGTTTGCGCGCGGTGGATTTAGTACAAGACCTTGAAACAGTGCTGTTTTAAATGTAATGAAGCTAATGCTTTCGACTCAGATGTTTAGTTCTCAGGGCTAGCTTAAAACTTTCAACGAAATGTTTTTAAAACCCATTCATCCCTAATTTTTTTACACGCTTTTGTATTACTTTCAAATGGGGGGGGGGGACAATGTAAATTGCATCCCAAAACTAATTTCATATTTGCTGAACTAAAATGAATAAATAAAATTGAGGATTTTAATTTTCAATTTTTACCGGTACATTGAAAAAGGATTCAATGTACCGGTATTGACACCTTCGGACGACGCCACAAAATAAATTGAAGAACTTAAAGCAAACAGGCCTAGGCGAAGTTTGTACACAACTATTTCAATGCACGTTTTATTTTCTTTTTTTATGCCACTTTTTTCGGCTTTCAACCCATGCCATTTTTTTTTTTCGGGCAAAAAGGTCTCCGTTCCCCCAGGACCGAAGGTGCCCGTACGCCTATGTGGCTACCTGCGTTTTTGACAAGACAAAACATCAACGTCCAACAACAGAATACCAAGAAAGCACAAGAAAGTAGAAAAAGTGAGCGGTTTCATCATCTAGCCTTGGACATAACAAACGTTACAAAAACTAAAGACATTTTTAAAAACAATATTGAATGACGAATGGCGATTGTCGACTGACTATGACGAAGAGGTAGATTGCATGTAACTTGCTGTAAATAAAGGTGCCTTGAAATAAATATGCTTCAAAATAACATGATTTTAATTAACAAAGACGTAAATTGAGGTGCTAAAGTTAACACGATTTTTTGAAATTCGCGTTAATAACATGTATTCATTAATTTCCTATAATAAGGTATGCTAACGTTTCCCTTGGTTTACTCCAGGTTGGACAGAGATGAATCAAATAATGTGTGTGGTCTTCTACGTGCAAACATTTTGGATGGAAGTGATGATATCTGTAGATCTTGGATCATCTTGGACTCTGGCGCAAGTGGACAATTCAGAAACATCTTATTTCAGATAAGTATATCATAGGTTTCTAATTTACTCTGTTATTTACCATTTTAGACTCAGAATTATCAAAATAAAAAGTGTTTCTTTTCAATATTGATAAATTGTCAAATTACATCTTTATTTATTACCAAATTCTACGAACTATCATAATGAGAAATGTAGGCAAGACAATCAGCAAATAAGAATAATTGTCATTTTGAGCCTAGGGCGGAAAGGGTTAAAATCTACTAGTTTTTTATTTTTTATTTTCGGACGTCAAAGTAAAACTGTCAAATATCGTTGTATTAAATTGTCAGTGCTAAATCAGAGTCTTGATCGAAAACGAAAAACTTGTTTGAATAAGTTACGAAAAAGAAAATGTTTTTGAATCAAACAAGAAGTTTTGAAAATGGCAGAGATGATCAATAGTGTCCAAAACATTTGGTGGAATTCAAATCAAAAGCATAGATATTACGCATAGTTGTCGTTTTTTGTAAACTGAGACAGAAGTGTATATTGAGTATAAGTTATCAAAAATAAGATAGATTTTTCGAGTGGTGTTTGAAGGCCATACGAACCTTTCCGAGCATTTTTTGAACTTCTTTGAAGATTAACGAAATTTGCCGAAGATTTTCGAGAAAGTTCAGAAGATACTTCAACTTGCGGATCATTCAGCATTGAAAAATTATCAGCAAACATGACGTCATCGGTATCTTCACGATTGTTGTTATTAAAAGAAATCCTTGTAATTCAACAAATTTTGGCCTTAGAATTCGAATGTTATTTATATGCTATCGTTGCAGTTAAATTGAATGAAAATGCCGAGAAATTAATCTTATCTTCAAAGGAAAATTAGAATATGTCTGGAGATATTTCTCCTTCAAAAGCAACGTTTTTGGATCTTCAGAAGCAAATTTCGAGCAGTTTTTGGATTTTGGAGCAACTTGATCAACATTTTAAAAACTTTTGAGTAACTTGGGAAATTTTGGGCATCTTTGGTTTAGCTGAGCTAATAATTGAAATGCATTTTATCACAAATTATCATTTACAATTTGCTCGATCCACTCAATTGCCTCGCAATTTTTTTAAATTAAGACACAATGAAAACATATCGATTCAAGTTGACAGTTAAAACGTATATATGTCTTTGCTTCCAGATTTCAATCTTAACTCTTTGCATTGAAAACCAAAACTTTCCGTTTAAGTCTAGTGAAAAAAATATTTGTTGAAAATAATAAGTAGATTAATTAAGTGACCAGGCCAAAATTTCTTCTCTGAACTCTCGGTGAAAACCTAGTGAAAAATGATTTTTTCTGCCTTTGTTTTTAGTGTTGTTTGAAGACCTTCTGAATTCACACACAGGCTAATTTCGACACCAAATCTCAGAAAGGAAATAGTAATTTTCCTCATCTTTTGAAGATAAAGAGAAATATCATTCAAAAGCTTGAAAAATGTTTAATTTAAGATCTATTTATCAAGCAACATAATTTTCAAGTGAAAATAACCCCTCTCGCTTTTGGATACTAGAACGAGATTAGGAATTAAGGTGAATAAATACAACATTTGCCAGTAAGCAAAGAAATTTTTTATTTTCAATATTGGTGACCAACATCCAATTTCTCCTCACACTATCAATACATTTTCAAACAGGCAGGTGATGAGAAAATTGAAAATCATCAACTAGGGCACAATGTTGCAATATATCATTAAGTTTTCTGATTTATCAGTTAGAAACAGACAATCAGTAAAAGCAATTATGATATCACAGGATTAATACTGAAACGATACACCAAATAACGCTTAGTTATTTTCACTATGTCTTGTGATTGGCAGAGAAATGAATCCTCCAAATAATAGTAATTGTTTCTTTGTAGACGAAAGCTGTTTCAAGGGGCATTATCATTTACACAAGAAGAAACAACTTGCTCAAACTGTAACTCTATGAATTCGTCGTCGCAAAGTATTTAATCTGATTTTGATTCTTTGAAAATTGAATGCATGGCACAAGTTCACTTTTGCTCGTCAACACGAAAAGTCGTTGCTTCTACAATTAGCATTAATTACTTGGAAGTGTAATAAATAATCTCCAGGCGTTTTCAAATTTATTTGTAGTAGCCTCGGTCATTCCTGAATTGCCACAAAAGTTACAAAGGCCAAAGTGTTCAGTGACCGTGATGCAGGACCAGGTTGTTTTAAAGCAGATTAAAGCTGGAAATTCAAAATATCTTAGTTTTATTATCTTGTTTTAAAATGTTTATCGTTGCTAATTTACGTTCCAGTTTTACACTGGTCCAATTAAACAACGCGGAACAAAAAGAATTCAGATGAACGATTACCTGACCACATTGAATTCAAAGTGAACTATTAAATCCTGGATTAACTTAATCCTACTTTAAACAACAAGGCCCAGATATGGTAACAATTCAAGATTTTGATTAAATTCAAAATTAATCTGATCACAAGCATGTATTTGCTTTAAAAACAGATCGCGTTTAAATATAGGTTTTTATTATTTTTTTATTATTATTATTTCAAGAATTAAGACAGAATCCGCCAGGACTTCGAGTATTTATTGGACAAAATTATATACCAAAGTTATTTACATCTTATTGCAAACTTCTGTGTTACTGTTTTAAATATCTTAGCAAAAAATTCATTTTTTACAAAACTAAACATCGAAAAAAAATTTCGAAGGTCCACTGAATTCCACAGAATCGTTTTAAAGACGATAGCTACAAACGAAATTTTACGAGTTTTAGAACTATAGTTTACATGGTTCTTGTGAACTTTAAAATTCATTTTCTCAGGCTCTGATAAGAAATTGTTGTTGGTGTTATCACAGATAATTACTTACATCTATAGCTTTTAAAAGGATGGAAAATAAAAACGGATTCAATTTCTTCTGGTATTTTTTGTACTCCATTTTTGTCCTAAACAAATATTACTCGAATTCCTGATGCATTCCGTCTTAATTTGTACGTATCTGTTAATCCCACAGAAATGCACGTATAAATCACAAGAATCCGTTTGCTACAAACTGCATAACTTCTTGCCTTCAAGAAACATCGATCACAGGGTAAGTGTTTTATTTAGAAGCAAAATAAAGTACAACACATTACCTATTTACAGCAAATTGACGGTAATTTTTCAGAAAAATCTTTACATTTTTTCTTACATCTTTGACCTTATGTCTTAACTTTTTTCGCTTGTCGACAGGCACAAGGCTTGAGACGAGAGGGCAAATAACGATCGAAACAGTTACGTCAACTTAAAATATTGAAATAACATGAATTGTATTTAAGATAAGCCACAAGATACACTTGAAAGCCTACCCTTTGTAAAGAAGGTGAAAAAAGCAAAATAAAATTGTTAATAAAATGCTTTTTCAAACCTTCTACTAATAATACCGAAGCAACTAAACATATACGAATAAAGTAGCCGCACAGCCATAAAGGCTTAACACGGCAAAAACTTGTGTCCTTGTCACTTACTTTAATTTTTAAATCGGGCGGGTGAAGAAAGAAGAGGAAAAAGGTACTCCCACTCACCCTTCTCCCCCTCCACTCGGAGAAGGAGAGAGCGAGGGGGAGGTACTCCCACTCACCCTTCTCCCCCTCCACTCGGAGAAGGAGAGAGCGAGGGGGAGGTACTCCCACTCACCCTTCTCCCCCTCCACTCGGAGAAGGAGAGAGCGAGGGGGAGGTACTCCCACTCACCCTTCTCCCCCTCCACTCGGAGAAGGAGAGAGCGAGGGGGAGGTACTCCCACTCACCCTTCTCCCCCTCCACTCGGAGAAGGAGAGAGCGAGGGGGAGGTACTCCCACTCACCCTTCTCCCCCTCCACTCGGAGAAGGAGAGAGCGAGGGGGAGGTACTCCCACTCACCCTTCTCCCCCTCCACTCGGAGAAGGAGAGAGCGAGGGGGAGGTACTCCCACTCACCCTTCTCCCCCTCCACTCGGAGAAGGAGAGAGCGAGGGGGAGGTACTCCCACTCACCCTTCTCCCCCTCCACTCGGAGAAGGAGAGAGCGAGGGGGAGGTACTCCCACTCACCCTTCTCCCCCTCCACTCGGAGAAGGAGAGAGCGAGGGGGAGGTACTCCCACTCACCCTTCTCCCCCTCCACTCGGAGAAGGAGAGAGCGAGGGGGAGGTACTCCCACTCACCCTTCTCCCCCTCCACTCGGAGAAGGAGAGAGCGAGGGGGAGGTACTCCCACTCACCCTTCTCCCCCTCCACTCGGAGAAGGAGAGAGCGAGGGGGAGGTACTCCCACTCACCCTTCCACGGGATAATTTATTCATATATTCAGTCATTTTAAACGGGTATTAATAGCACAAGAACAGTCGCACTGTTATATTAACATTTCTGTAACTGTATTCTTTTCCATATAATTTTGGTTTACCCTCTTTTTCCTTTTCAAAGAAATACAATTTGCTATTTATTTCCAATTTTGGGAATTTTTTTGTTTGTGAGAGGGAGTTTTAGTGAGGGTTGTCAACGGAAGTCAAGTCACCTGTTAATGCTTACGTGTAGAAGGGTGGAGTGTTGTGGGTGAGTTAAGGCCCGGTAATACGGGCAACAATTTTGTTCAACTTGTCTCGCAAGATTGTTGCATTGCAAGTTGAACGAGTCGTTGCCCGAATTACTACCGCGCGCTCAACTTGTCTCGCAACAACTTTCAGTGTTGCAAGTTGCAGCAACATGTTGCACAAAGTAGAACCGAGTTCTACTTTTTGCAACAATTTTTTTCAACTTGCAGCACCGAAATTTGTTGCGAGGCAAGTTGAGGGCGCGGTAGTAATACGGGCAACAACTTGTTCAACTTGCAATGCAACAATGTTGCGAGACAAGTTGAACAAAAATGTTGCCTGTATTACCGGGCCTTTAAGGTCTCCGCACACGTGGGTTCAAGACGCAGGGACATGTCGCAGCGAGTTGAAATCAGTGCAACATGTCCCCTCAGTGTGAACAACACATGATTTGTCGCTGCTACATGTTGCTGCAACATGTCCCTGCGACATGTCCCGACGTGTGCGGAGACCTTCAAACTGACAATCTCCTTTATAGCGAGGAGGCTGGGGAATTATGGATCAGAGTTCAAATGTAACTTTCTTTTCAAAGTCTTCCAATCCTTTCCCAACGAAAGACTCTTTTAACACGGTGGTCGTAAATATCAGTGGCAATATCCCGTTCGTTGGGTTAGGAGCAAAGAAATTAATGTTTATGAGAGTAAACCAAACTTATGTGGAAAAGTAAAGGACGACCACACAATGTTTCACCGCGTTCACTTTTCAAGTGGTGCAGCGTATTTTTTTATCTTTTTTATCTTTTATTACTAAGTAACGTTATATTATAGAACGTTTTTAAGAGCATTTGGGTCAGGCCTTTATTCTGCTCTAAGCATATTTACGTCAGTGAAGTAGATTTAATTTGTTGTTGCGTTGATTGCTGATTACATGAAGATTTAGAATGAATCTGTCTCAGTGTACAACAAAACATTTTTTGTAAGTTTTAAGAAAACCACATATATCAGTTGCCTACACGATAACGAACTCTGTTTTGACAGTTTCCTCTACACATGTGAACGAAAAATAAACAACTAAGTGAAATAGCTTTTGCAAAAAACAATTTGGCTGGATTTTTTAAAACGTATTAACTGTAATAGTTTGCAATCTTCTCCTGGATCATTTATTTCTGTGTAATTTTTCCTGCTTCTTGTGATTGTTTTTGCATTGCTTAGAATAACTTTTCTATATCACTTTAAATAGTAAGAGCAAACTGTGTTCTATAGTGTACGTATCGAACTTTTCTTTATTTACACTTGGTATTTATCATTACTATTGCAGTAACAAAGTGTGGTCAAGTGTCTTTATGGATAAAAAAGTTTGCAAATGTTCTTGGCTTGTCTTTAATTCACCCAGGCTCTGTCACCCCGTCGTTGCTCGTTTTCTTGACTATTCAATCTCCATCTGCTGAGAGGATCAAAATTTGACATTTTTTAGAATACATAACATAGATTGAATAAACGTTAGTGATGAAAGTGTTGATCTTAAATAGAGCCAGCTAATGGAATGAGTGTCCTGTAGTGTATTTTATCATTTTGATGTTTTCTTTTATAATTATATATTAAGACTTCTCTTCTGTCGTTAAACAAACGAAAACATTTTTTACTTACAAGTACGTACATAATTTCATTGTTGTAAAGGAAAACAATGATTAATTCCGAAGCTAGAGTGATCAAAATCTAAATTCTCGAAAATTGTTAAGAGGCAAGAAACAAAATTAAGGTCGCGGGGGATACCTACAGCATGAATAAATTCATGAAGCGAAATTTTGCTTGACCTGCATCTTTTAAAACGCTGATTTCTCGGCTGTTATGGGTGCGATTAAGCTCACATTTTGCAGAGACATAAAGAAATGATAAAATATTATGTGTGTCGTCTTTTATTTGGTAGATTATACTTAACGGCGATGTTATAGCCACGTTAGTGCCAAATTTGGAAGAACATGATTTTGTGGCAGAGTTTACAGAACGAGCAGGAGACAGCACACTGTGATCTTGTCAGAAACTAATCAGTCAATATCTGTAGAGTGTCATAACAGAAGCGGATTTTTTAATTCAAAATTTGCCAGCAAGTTATGGCGGTTTAAATGCGCAAATTTTAATTTAATGCCTTCTACCTCTTTCTAAAAGCGCTCTTTTAAAATTCCACCTCTGTTATGACACACTACAATGTCCATAGTTTACCTATCTGCAGTGGCAAGTCATGAAGGTCTGTATCTGCGCTGTATTCTCTGCCACAAAATTGTCGGAAAAGTCCAAACTTTGAGTTTTCCGAAGGTGTCCCGACCAAAACACGATCAGTTTCCAAAGGAGAGATGTAATTATGGTAATTATATTCCACGCTTTTATAGTGAGAACAATGCGTTTTTATGCAGGACATGATTAGCTATGATTGTTTATGCCGAATAATATTGTGATTACTCTGAATTGCAAAAACAAAAACAAATTGAATAAAAATTAGCTTATAGAATTCCTACAATCTATGTAAACGTATATCGCCAGTGTTGTTTTAAATTGGTTAAAATATCAAAGAAACAGGAATTTATTTTTTCAAAATAATCACGCGCACGCACCCGCATATTTTTATCCAGTCATGAATATCTCGTAAAGTTGTCGATGTCAGTCGTTGCACTTCGTGCATACGCTTTAAATAAATGCATAATGATGAGCCTAAGGTGTCCCCCGCGACCTTAAGATAAACATCAGGCTGAGAAAAAAAGCTGAGAAACTATAAAAAATGTTTTAAAAGTTATTGCAGACAAATCTTAACTTATTTTTCCATACCACATATTTTAATGCTACATCAAAACCATATCCCTAAGTTGATGATTTTGTTCACATCACCTGATTTTTAATAATAAGGGAAATAAAGTTTTCATCTCATACAGTAAAAACCCACGTATAAGAACCTAGATTTTTCCAACTTAGCCTAAATAGATTCTTATAGAAATTTTATTAAGTGGGAGTTTAGGCTACTTTGGTTCTTAAATAGGTTCTTAATTTGATAAGACACTAAGGATAATTATCTAGAATACAGTTAAGATGATATCCAAACAGTAAATTTATCAATCCAAAGTACAAGGTCTACAAGCATGCATGTCTACACTAAAATTTGTTTTCTGTGTTCTCTTACGTGCCTTCATTTTTGTAAAATAAGAATGTATTGAAAATTTTAGGCTTAACAGGTTCTTAACAAAGGGGTTTTGAAGAAAATTTTAGCCTAACAGGTTTTTAAATTTTAGGTTCTTATATGTGGGTTATTACTGTATTAATTCATGAAAGCAAATATGTTTCTGGCGTACGGTTGTGCATGGCTGTTATTATTGACCTGTCACCGGCTGAAATCACTGTAAGTTTCTAGAACGTTGTAATCTGGAAATCTAGTAACGCCGAAAGTGTTTTTGCCGCTACTTATAAATTTCTCGTACTTTTAATCAGAAATGTTTTCAAATGACTTAACTGTACCACTAAACGTTTTCATAATGCTGCCGTGCAGTTAATTTGTTCACTGAAGCATGTACACATTTTGGGGTCCTTAACTTCAGTTATCAAAATATATTGCTTTAAATAGCTCGCATGTGTTCCAAGACTTTTAAAGTTCATTTAGTTTTGAAAATGTTCTATCAAAATATTGAGGTTTAAATTGATTGAAAATATCTTTTCGCAGATGTAGCTCTACGAAGGTATGGAGTATTAAACCTTAATCCTAGTTTTAGTCCCCGAGTCGAATTAAAAATTATCCTTCCTGACTCTCAACTGCTTGTGATGAAAAAATGGCGATATTTTGCAGAAAATACCCTCACTTAACGACTTGCTGTGTAAGATACTTGACAATTTGTCAATATGGCGAGGAGACATAAGATTTGATTACTCTTGGATTAAAATCGTTTAATCACCGATGGTAAACAACAAAAAAATGATAAAAAAAAAACTGATGATGAACTTATCTGAAAAAAGGTGTTTCCAAAAGTCAACTTGGGTCAGAGTCCAAGAGCTACACACTGCAATCCAAAATGGCTGTACTTTCTTTCAACACACCTGTGTTCAACCTCAGGAAAAAAAATAGGAGGCATTATTAAGCTATTCACATTTGTCAAGTCAAACTTCTATGAACAAGTTTAGTTCTGGTAAACTAAACAATAATTCAAATAAAAATCATATAATGCAATATTTGACAGTTTCACGTTGATCACAGAACATAATGAACTCGATGTAAACCTTGTCACTTCCATACTCGAAATATATATTCTCCTAACAGATTGCCTTAGTTTTTCTTTAATGTGAGTTGCGAGAAGTTGGTATTATATTTCATTATGGCACACTTGACAACGTATCAATATTGTAAGTAATGAGACGCTCATGGACTGAAATCAATAAAACGTGAATGCCAGAAAATATACGAAAACTTCATGGAATTACCTGAAATAAGATATTTCCACTTGTAAACTTGCTCCAGAGCCCAAGAGCTACACACTGAGATTCAAAATGGCTGCACGCTCTTGCCTTCAACCTGTAGAAAACGGAAACAGAAATTATTTTTAAATAAAGCCATTTTTTCTTTGTTTGGTCAACTTTTGCTATCAAGTTCGTTTCTGGTTTCTTTGATCACTGTCATATGAAAATAAGGACATGTGAGATCACGGGACTTCAGTGCCTGCTATTGTCAGAGAAGCAAGTTTTGTCCTCAAAAATACTGAACATTAAACCACGCTCTGTCATTTAATCAAAGTTGAGCTAAATTCGCCTTTTTCTCTACGAGACTATCAAAAGTTAACGCATTATCATTAAAACCAAATTTATACTTAGAAGTTCTTGATCATGAACTAGCAAAATGCAAAGGCATGCAGGAAATTTTGGAACCATAAACTTACCTTTTTGTAGACAAGGCGCCCTAGTTTGTGTCAATAGTCCTCGAGTTCCAGATTTTCCAACAAACATTCCTAGAACATTGAAACAACATAAGAAAATGAAAATAAACTTTCATCAGAAATACCGCATCACTAGAATTCTCTGCCTTGAAACAGTGGCCGATAGAAAAAATATTCACATGAAAGAAATTTCAAGCAAGACTACTTTCATGTACAAATTCAGCGTGTACTAGCCATTTAGGCCTGGCTGTGAAAATTCGATTCAAATCAAAGAATTTTCGAGAGAAAATGTACACAGCAACACTCGACCGAACGTTACTGACACTTACAAATTACGAAGTAAAAGTGTAGTTGTAGCCGGATTTAACATTCTAACCTACTGTTCCGTGCTTGCCGCCAAACGAATGAAGAAATGAAGACCAAATTTGTTTGGTTAAATCAGTGCTTTAGAAACTTGTTTCGAACAACGATTTATTTATGGCGTCGCCGATGAGCTGTCGAGCACGCTTGACTTTTCACATTCACAGGATAGCTCAAGAAAACGGCTGCTTAACGGTCAAAATTGAAAATCTAAACGCAACGAAAAGCATTATTAAGCTACAACAACTAGACGGCTAAACAACAAAGACTGACAAGATAGAAAACGTGGACTTACTGAACCGATGAGAACCGAAGATGAAGCACATCGAGGAAGACGAAGGCTCGCACACAACTGTGACCAACATCAAAAAGATCGGCGTGTCCTTTGAGACTTCTTTATGTACGCGATTTAAATTCATTTCAGCTGCGATAAATGCGCTTTTCTCGTGCAATCTGAATATTTCGGGAACAAATATGTGCATTGAGTAATGAGTATTCGACAAATGTGGCGAGAAAAGCACGAATTTTACATAAATACGTCATGTTGAAAAATACACGAAAGTTGAAATACATCGAATTGTTCCTTCAATAAAGTCAGTCACTCCCAAATTTCTAAAAAAAATAACAGTTTATTGTTTTAGAAATATGGGGTTCAGTAAAAACCCGCGAGTAAGAGCCTACTTTTTCCAGGTTAGCCTAAACAGGTTCTAATATAAATGGTAGTTTACACAACTGAATTTAGGCTATTCAGGTTCTTAATAGGCTCTGATTTTCTAAAGAAAATTTACATTGATGCTAATAGAACTTTTAGTGATATTCGGCCTATTCCTTGTATAAAATTTGCTTTCCACATAAGTGCTAATGTAAAAATGAAGCACTAATCATTTAGAATATGAAATTATATACATACACAGGAATGCTTTGTCCAAACTTATTTTCCAAAAGTAAACATTTCTTTAATCAATTTTGTAAAATTCATAAATTATTCATGAGGGTGCAAACCAATCCCAGCACACTATACAGATCACATGCACACAACTGTAAACCCCAATACAAATCAAACAATAGAATAAACTTTTGATACAAACTCCTGCTCAGCTAATTCGTATTCATTAACTTTTGATACAGATCTATACTGATTCGCATAACAATACTTTGCATTCAATTTATTGCTTTCATTTCACAAGTAGAATAAAATATGAGCGGGAGATCTGTATGGGCGTTTACAATGGCTCGCCTATCGCCTCGCCATTGTAACCGCCCATACAGATCTCCCGCTCATATTTTATCTACTACTTAGAACATGAGAACCAAGCAACTTTTTGGGAAATTTCGAGCAACTTGTGGACGGTGCAGCCCAGCCCCTAACGCATTTTCATTATCGGCCAAAAAGCCGGGATTCTACCTAAGTGCGTACACTTTGGGTGCACACTTACTTCCGGTTGAGCTTGACGGTCATTTTGTTCTCAGCTTTTAACCAATAGAATGCATAATTATATATAGCAATCTACCAATAAAAATGCAATGTGATTAGGGGCTGGGCTGTCCACAAATTACTCGAAATTTCTCAAAAAGTTGCTCCAAAGTTGCTCCAAAAAATCCAATGCAAAAAGTTGCTTTTTAGTAAAAAAAACGTTTCTCGAAAGTTGCTCCAAAAAAATCCACCATAAAATGTAAGATTTCTAGGCATTAAGGCCAAAATTTGTCGAATACTACAAGGATTTCTTTCACTGAGAAAAATCGTGAAGACATCCGTGACGTCATGTTTGCTTAAGAGTCCGTAATGCTTATGCAGAATCAGCCGAAAGTTGAAACATCTTCGGAACTTCCTCAGAAATTTTCGGCAAACTTCGTTAATCTTCGGAAACGTTCTAGCAATGTTCGCCCAATTCGAAGAAATTGCACAGAATACAAAAAGTTGCTCGAAATAACATAGAGTCATAAACTTCAGTGCATTGTGAAATAAAGGACTGTTGCCGGATAACCTCGCAAAGGTAGAGCGAAGGCATGTTTGAGTTGCCGTGTGACAGCTGTCACGTCAGTCACATTCGAGTCATTCGCGTGTTTGCAGGATCGCGTGACTAATATATACAAGCTTCTTGTACCAGACGCAAGAAGTCACGAAGCAAGTGTTCTACTTTAAAGCCCGATTTGCTTTATTTTTCCGCATTTGTGCAACAATGGGAGAGGGCCTTAAGAAAGCATGGGCAGGCTTTCAAAAGTACATGTTGATAAAGAGGATAATTTCAGCCTTCGTGGGTGCAAGCGCAGGCATTGCTGGCTGTGCCACTTACGCCAAAGTCTATCACAACTACAACGCTGCCACCTGGGCTGCCGTGTCAGCAGCCTTTGCTATAATATTCCTGCGTCTGAATTTCTCCGTTCGCCGCGATCATGAAAGAGCCATTACAAGGGAAACGTTCAACGCTTATTTGTGGGTTGGCGCCCTTGGTATAGTCGCCGGCTTGATCGGTTTAGTCACATACATTGTCCTAGGAGCAGAAAATAACGAAAGAGGTAGGGAGACTTTGCAATTTTATTCTTTGGGCGCTTTTCCTTCCTGCCTGTCCGGTAGTTTTGAATGTGAAATGGGCCTTTTCCACGAGATTTTCCCACTAAGCTATGATGTATCATAACAACGTATAATATTAATGAATTGACTAATTTGACAGGACAAATCTGACTAACAACGGAATTCTGTTCAAGCGTCCATAGATTCAAGCAAACATATCGATGGGTCAGAAAACATGGACAAAATATACCATGTTTCTATGGGAACTTAATATCAATATTTTCCCCTGAAAATGACTAATTTTTCTGTTGGACCGAACATAACATGGCTATCAAAAATGTAAACAAAATCTCGCCGTTTAAGAGTTCTATAATTGGGTGACAATTAAATTACAGTAAAACTTGAGATGCGTAAAACTTCACCTGGGATCATGCCCTCCCTAGGCCCTCCCTCCCCCTTAGACTCAACTGTCCTACAGTATCTGCAGTTTTGGAGCTGAGCCGAGTGCGTTATTGTTCAAACTCAAAATCACTTTGCTTTCCTGCTATTTTCAGTTTCCGAGATTTAATTAAGCAATGTTTGACATTCAGATTTCCATCAGCCATCTTCCACCTAAAACAAAACACTGTAACATTATATATGTGAGGCCTGACCTATTTGAATACTGAAAATTCTTGAGATGCGTAAAACTTCACCTGGGATCATGCCCTCCCTAGGCCCTCCCTCCCCCCATTCTTATCACTCCGGTGAGGTGGGGGAGGGGGGGGGGGATTGAAAGGTGTGAGCAAGAAGAGCCATTAAAAATCTCTCAGACTTACGGCTTGATTTGAAAAAACAACACCAACTCTTTAATTTTTCTTTCTCTATCGTACCGATTAATTTTAATGTTAAAATTGATGTTTAAAAATCTTTTGTTGATGGCAGTAGATTTCATGAAATTAAAAACAAACACAAGGAAACCTTGAATGCGTATCATGCGAGGTTATGTCCAAGCAATGTCGTCCACAGAGCCCACTTTTAGTCGAGCACCAAGAACACTGAATCTGGCCAAGTCCGATTTTTTGAACATGTACCGGAGTGCTTATTTTCGTTTTTCAGCCAATCAGTGTTGGTCTTAAACGACCAGCAGGTCCGTAAAGGCCTGGCTAAACCGTAGAAAACATTGTTGCGGAAGCGGATGCTTCTCAGTTTAGCCGCGCTGGAAATATATGTTACGAAAACAAATTTTGCTTCTCGGGAACAAGAAAATGTTTCAGGTCAAAAACGTTTTTGCTTCTCGGACACAAGTTTTGCCACCATGGAAACAACGTGGACTAGTTAATGCGCATGCCTGACACTTCGTTGGTGGAATTTTGTTTCCCGAAACATTGTAGTTCCCGGTAACATTGTTTCCCAGTTTAGCCAAACTTCTAATAACTCCGAGAATTACTTTCAAATCGGACTTGGCCGGAGCCTGCGTTCTTCGATGTCCGAGAGTGATAAAGATGGTGGTTGGTGCCCGGGGGGGGGGGGGGGGGGTACTCCCATATGTGGCCTATATAGGTATGTGCCGCCCGATAGGGTATGGTTTTTGAGGTTCTCAGTCCTTAAATAGGGTATCATTTTTGCTCCTTTTGACAAAGTGTTCCCGGTGTGATCCTTAGATAGGGTACCTAAATTTTATTAGCTAAAATAAACGCCCAGCTAAACGAAAAAAAGGTATCTTAAAACTGAATTTTCTGTTCAGGTATTAGTAAAGCGATTTTATAAAGATTTGTGTCTTGCCGTGCGCGGTTAGCCATTATTTGGGTCGTCACGGAATGCTTCTCCTCCCCTTGAATAGGGTGTCATTTTTCGGTTTTGGGCCTTAAATAGGGTATCAATTTTCGCTATCTTTATCCTTAAATAGGGTCAGGGTTTAAGAACCTTGGCGGCACACCCCTATTCGAAATTTATGGGAGTACCCCCCCCCCCCCCCGGGGCTGGTGGTGGCGGTATTCTCCCTCGCAGCCTTTTTTTAGCGTCGTCACGCAACGCTCCTCCCCATGACTTGACTGACGACACTCAAAACGGCTGCGAGGGAGACTATGGTGACGGCGGTTGTTGGCAGTACTGGTCTCATTAAATTTATCACTCACCTTACATATGGTGAGGAATTGCACTGGTTATTGTAACTCTTTACATTTTTTTCAACAGGCCTACCAGCTGAAGGTTATTTCGTGGTGTGTATTTGGACCGTAAAGACTATGATGTGGGGTATATTCATCTTGCTGTCTGCAAGAAAGTTCAGAAAAAAATATTTTGAATCATCTCCTGGCCTGGTATAAAGTGTTTCAGGACAAAGAAATGTCGGCTTTTTCTTTACTACTTGATATCTTACTTGACAGTCTAGACAGTGTCCTGTCATTTGTCCGGATACTTGATTCATTGATCATCTATTTAGCGACTTAACTCCGTAAAACTAACTTATTTGTAGTCAATTTTGCTTAATTGGGGGAGGCCGAATCACGCATAAGCTTCAGTCTAGCCTTCTATTCTTTTCGGTCTCCCTGCCACTTTTTCTCTTTAACTTAATTTAAATTATTTTATTGTATCGTGTTTTGCAATTCTTTAGTGTGGCAAAAAATAGAAACTTTCAGTTCTCGTGGAACTGCATTTGGCTTATTGCAAGTAATTTTATAAACTAAAAATCTCTAGCTCACTGTGTTTAGGTTGAAAGAATGTGCTATTAAATTTCTACAACGTCTACAAGGACATCTTCCGACAAAAAAATACTTGTAAGACTTGTATAAGTCCTGAAAAGCCTTAGATTAAATTAATAGATTAGATTGGATTCAGGGATGAGTTGAGATTAGCAATTGATATTTGCGGACCATTTCATTACTTTTTGATGAAAAAAAAAACACTAAATAAGGAGTGAATTGTCAGTGAGTATAGCCTGTGAACGCAGACAGATTTTTACATAACAACATTGGCAAAGCCGTTTTTGTTTCATATGAGTAGAGACTAGAGAACAAAATGGAACTTGTCCTGAACGCAAGTGCACGCAAGTCCTGGCGACAACTTGCTTCTCCATTTTGACCAGGACTTGCATGGTGGCTCAATATAGTTTCATTACGGCGCGCGCTGCCAGTCAAGCTTGTCGGAATCTGCGCGCACGAGCTGACGGCTTGACGCAAGCTAAGGCAGAAATGATCAATCACTGACTCAATCACCCGGCCTGATCAACCACGGATTTATGTTGAACGGTTCAAAGGAAATCTTTACCCATATAAATTTTTTAAGACCAGATAATACTGTTTTAACTTCTGAAGATTACGATTTTGTAAATATTTTCCCTGGAATTGCTTCTAGCGTCCCGTAAACAAGTGCGAAGCAAAGTTAGCGAACCGTGAGCATGCGCAACACCATAACTTGAAGAATTTCTATTTTGCTGACGTCATCACATTGCGTTTTGGAGCGTTGTTTACTTCGTCACGCCAAAAACAGGGAAAACAGGGAAAATTCACCGTGTAGAAACCTAGAAAAACCGTCTCGAAGTAGGCTTCCGTAAAAAAGCAAGCCAATTGCCTCTGTCGCTAGTTGCCATAGCAACGATATTAGGGTACTGAAAGAGTTTTAATAAGATAGATTAAAGCTCAGTTATAGATACTTGACTGAGAACAGTATATTAAGTGTTATACGAAAAATTATTTTGCAAATACAGAGGTAGGCTCATGCACATGTAATTGTAACGACTTACAGATTACTATCAATTGGACAAGTGCACGATTTTTCTGCTCGGATCCGATTGGTTCGTATACAGTGGAATTGAGTCTGTACGTAATAGCTTGCACATGTGCCAAACCGGTGATGATGTGAATAATGACGTGTCTGCAGAAAAAAAACTCATTCAGTTCATTGTTATGATTGAGCGTTTATTTGCATATATTCGCATTTAATTTTCGCGCATGTAAATTTTTGCGACATATTTTATGCATGTATATTAGACATGGATGCTTGTAGAATCCTCGCAAAAAATTTCTTTTATAATAAGGTGAACGGTTGTTTTCGACAAAGCATGCAAGAATCGAGACTATTCGAGAAAGTGAACATTTATTTCCTCTTCATAACATCACTACATCTTGATTTACAGTACCAATACACCTGTAAATAAAATTATCAGATTAGACATTTCGAAATATTATAGTTATAAGTTTGGTTTTTTTTTGTTTTTTTTTTTATGGTAGTATATACGAAATGTGGTAAAATAAATAACACATATGCAAAATGGTTACTAGTAGCTCGACGCTCACAGTCTTCGTCAATCCTTTGCTTTGAAAGCAAGAGTGGATGATTTTTATCGCCTGTATCAAAGTGTCATAAACCTCAGTGCTTCGTGAATTTTAAGGAACCTAGTGTGACACCTTGCGTGACACTACGCAGTGTCTCCGCTCTCACGTCAGTACATCGTCGTTGCGTGCTTATATGATCGCGTGATATTCGCTTCTTGCACCAGACGCAAGAAGTCACGAAGCAAGCGTTCCTGTTTTTAGCTCGATTTGCTTGCTTTTTTCGCCATTGTTTAACAATGGGAGAGGGTGGTAAGAAAGCATGGGCAGCCTACCAAAAGTACAAGTTGATAAAGAGGATAATTGCGGCTTTCGTGGGTGCAGGCGCAGGCATTGCTGGATGCATCACGTATGCCAAAGTCTATCACAACTACAACGCTGCCACCTGGGCCGCCGTGTCAGCAGCCTTTGCTATAATATTCCTGCGCCTGAATTTCTCCGTTCGCCGCGATCATGAGAGAGCCATTACAACGGAAACGTTCAACGCTTATATGTGGATTGGCGCCCTTGGTATAGCTGCGGGCTTGATCGGTTTAGTCACATACATTGTCCTCGGAGCAGAACATCACGAAACAGGTAGCTAGACTGTGCAATCTTATTCATATATTTTAGCAAACTTATCGGTGGGTCAGAAAGCATTACAAAATATATCATGTTCCTATGGGAACTTAATAACTATATTTTTCCCCTGAAACTGACTAGCTTTTTATTCTGTTGAACTCAACATGGCTATCAAAAATGTAAACAAAACTGCACAGTTTGGGAGTTCTACTAAATGGGTGACGGTTACAGTGAGTTTAGAGGCATTTTTAGTGCAGTTTCTGCACTTTTATAGCTCGGGAAGCTGAGTGTGTTATTGTTCAAAGTCGCCTCGCTTTCCTATTATTTTGGGTTTCCGAGATTAATAAGAATAATTAAAAGCAATGTTTTACATTCAGATTTCTATCTTCCATCTAAAACAAATACTGTAACATTATACATGTAAGACCTGACGTATTTAAGTCATTTAAATACCTGAAAGTCTTAAATATATAAGGCGGGTAAAACTTTAATTTTTTCTCACATCAGGCAAAATAAGTTATTTGAAACTAACAGGCAAAGCCAAGATCTGCCGCCAAATTAGATCAACAAGAGAACATCTGACATGTAGAAAACGGGAGGATTTAATGAACTTTTGGCGTGTTGTCGGGGGATGGGGGTTGAGGTGTGTGAACTAGAAAACCGTTAAAACTTTCTCAGACTACGGCTGGATTTGAGAGAAACCAACAAATTAAATAATGAAAAAAAGAGAAACCTGGCCAAGAGAAGTAAAATTTTTATTTGGTTCCTTTAGAAGGTTTGCATTTGAAAGACTTACGTTATAATTAATTTTTGCTTTTCTCCTGTTTCTTTGCTCTCTCTATTGTGCCGATAATTTTTGTTCAAAACTGATGTTTAAAAACTTTTGTTGATGGCCGTTTCGGTTAATTTCATGGAATTATAACAAATACAAGGAGAACACACACGTGCGTGACATGCAAGGTTCTTTCATTTAGTCAGCGGCCTAGAACGCGGACTCTGACTTTTTGAGCATGTGCAGAATGCTTATTTTTTAAAAATGGCGCGAGAGGCAACTGACGTGATAACGACCAGTAAAAATGAAAAAGAAAAGCTGGTAAATGCGAAAATGTTGTTTGACGAAGCAGAGGTGTTCGATGGGTTGTCGGCTTGGTTTTCGGCAAGTGTACCAGCAAGGTTGAAGTCTCAATGGGTAAAGAATGGAGGAATCCACAGCAATGACTTTAACAATGCAGACTATATTTTTAGTTGTGATGCTGCTGTTAAAGATACCATCAGGATTTTTGACTCACAAATGTATCAAAAGGAGGAGCTTACCATTTTTCATTCTTCACTTATTGAAGATACTGTTAGAAATGGCAAAAGGTGTTTAAGTGGCAAACACGCAGGAGCTTATATTTTAATTCATCCTGCTTATCAGAAAGAAATTGAATGTTTCCAAAAAAAGCAGTGTCCACGACTTTATAGAAGTAATGTTAAGCTCTCCAGAAATGAGGATGGAAAAGAAAGTGGTCCTGATAACTCTACTCACAAGGATGGTAGTATTGTGTGCCACCAAGAACCAAGTGATTACAAACAATCAGATGAGTGGGAATTCAATGATGAGAAAGACATTTGCACAAGTGAGAATCCGACAAAACTGCATATTGAGGATGACGAGGAAGAACATTTGGATGAATGGGATTTCAAAGATGATGCAAACCTGAATATAAACAACTTGATGGATGCAAGACGACAAACCAAAACAATAGTGCAATGTGACAACAGTAATGTATTGTCTAATTCATCACACCTTAATTCGGATTCAACTTCTGTGAAACGACCCCAGGTAGAACGACTATCAAATGGGAAATGGGAAGAAACGTGGAACTTGACAAGAAAAGGCAAGAGTCTTTGTTGTCAAGGTGAAAGGGAGAGAAACAGCTATAGTGGGGACCATTCAGTGACCCTAATGGGCCATGAAATAGAACAGGATTTGTATAGTGGTGAATATCAAAGAAAATCTATGTCGCATTTGCAAGGTATTGAGGAAAGAGAGAGCTTTCTAGATGACACTCAAGTTAAGAACAAAGTTGCATCTGAAGCTCCAGCAAACTCTAGATCAGAGTTTTTCAGTAGTATGGACGATGGCTTTGTTCATATTGATGACATCAAGCTACCAGATACTTTCATCTTTGACTTCATTCCAAATCAAAATGGTTGTCGAGTGGATGCTAAATGAGAGTTGTCAGGGACCTAATTATTTAATTTAATTATTTGTGTTCCATGTTTACTTTGTAAAAAAGGTCATGAATTATTTTGAACATGATGATAAGTTAAAACCCATTTTGTTAGGGGATTTATGAACTGAATATTTGTCGTTTTTTAAATTTTATGCATTCACAGGAACAAGCGTTTTACGCATTTACTAATGATTAAAGTTTCTGTTTGCTCCAAAAAATAAATTGAAGTTGTTCAGAATTACACTTTCTTATGAACATTAATCTCTTCAACAGGAAACTTTTCATTGGCACTTGACAAATTGAAAGAGAAGGCTCTCCAAGCTCTTTTCAGCCTCAGAAAACACACATATCAGCAATCTGTCCCCATTTCTTGCAAATAAACTTTTTGATGCGATGATCTCTCCAATTTTAACTTACAACAGTGAAATCCGGGGTGTATATACCAAACCTGATTTCAAGTCTTGGGATAGTTCACAGATTGAAAAAGCTCATCTACAGTACTGTAAACTTTACTTAGTAGTAAGCAATAAGGCATCAAATGTAGCTTGTAGAGCTGAGCATGGAAGGTTTCCTCTTATAATAGCTATCAATCACAAAATAATTAATGACACCTTATATTTTTTCCTATTACAAAATTAGATTGTTATAAGTTTCGCTTAAGGTGGCTGAACACAGTTTTCCAATCTTTGAAGTGCGTATCTTATATATTGCCCTCACGCCCAAACCGTAGCAGTTGACGAGCTCAAATTTGGCAGTTTACAAGATCAGCTACTGCATTTGTTATTTTTGCGCATCACGTCACGTAACACCATGAATTGTGTTACCATGACAACCCAGCTAATCAAAAATCAACCAAAAAAAATTGAATTCTGCTCGATTTCAGAAAATTCAGTCATTAGATTTTTTCATCGTTTGTGTACAACAAACTCGGAAAAATTCTGAGATTTTAACACTGAAGTAGTTAAGTTTGAACAGAGGGAATGTTTTTTTTTATTCCTTTGTTAAATTTCAGTTTTTTTGTTATTAACAGTTTTCTTAGCTGATCTTGTACAGCCTTGCAAAATTTCTTAAAATTCTAATGACAGGTTCGTTAGAAATCATGCCTTTCTGAAAAGAAAATTAAATGTGTGGTTGCAGATTTCTGACGTACTGCGCACACGCAGCATTTAAATTTGGTTAGTCTCTCAAAGCCTTAAGTGTGCGCGCATGGACTCGAATCCAGAGAGCGTGCGGGAAACTGTTCAGCCACCTTAAGTTACGTCTTACGCTTTTGCAATACTGTATGTACTTATAGTCATGCAAATAAAGCTTGTTGTTTATTGTCGGCCAATCAGCTTTGAGCGTAAATGATTGTAAATCGCTTTAAAATTTGGCTGGGCAAGAGTCTGCGTTCTCGGTGCTTACATGTAGAAAAGCTTGTTCTTATGTTCTGGGGAAGAGATTGATGTCTGAGGGTGATAAAGATGATGGTTGGTAGAGAAAGTGGTTGTTAGTGGTACTGGTATACTCATTTATAACACATTTTACAAATAGTGAGGAATTGCATTGATTATTGCTGGCTTTCACTGTCACAAGTAAATCCAAAACAATTGAGTCAAAAAGATCAAGAATATTACAGGTTGTAGAAAGTTACTAGATAGTCCCCTTGTCTACAGATATGTCCAGGATTGAACGCAAATGAGATGCACGTTCCTCATGACAGGCATCACAAAGTGTCTTCATTAATAAAAGTTCACCAAAACACACCAAAATCTGTCAAATATGAAGTAATATGGAAATGTCAAATAACACAGTCAAACATGAAGTACTCATTAAACAATACTTGCGTTCAATCCTGGACATAAGTGCTTGTCTCAGGTCGGTACGGCCGTATTCCATACTTTTAAGTCAAAATGTTGCACACAAATTTACAGAGCACAGTAATGGAAATGCCATGTTGGGGCCATGCGGTGGGGCACCAACATGGCAGCCGGAAATCAATGAAAATATGGAATTCACTTCTGCTTTAAGAGCGGTCACTTCACTTTCATGAACAAGTAAACATTCACATTCACTTCTTGCAAAACATCAACTGTTCAGATTGTTAAAAGTCACAGGATGAGGCATTTTTTTAAGCATACGTGACAGCCTATTGGCGGCTATCTTGATGCCGTGTTGCGTGAAACTCCAAATTTCAAAGTCAAGCTGAAAACCTTCAAGAGGATATATATTGTCTTATAGCCAGTGTAGGATAAAAACTCAGTGGTCTTACTAGTCTGGATTTTAGAATTTTGATGAGGATTTGCATTTTGTTTCAACAGGCCTACCAGCTGAGGGTTATTTCGTGGTGTGTTTTTGGACCGTGAAGACTGTGATGTGGGGAATATTCACCTTACTGTCTGCAAGAAAGTTCAGAAAAAAATATTTTGAATCATCTCCTGGCCTGACGACTGGCCTGGTATGAAGTCTGGAAACAAAGTGTATTTCAAGAAAAAGAAATGCCGGCTTTTTCTCTGTTTCTTGTAATCTTGTATATAAATGTTTTTTTTTTTCAGTGTGTGTCCTGCTATATAACTTTCAGTACTCTTGGAATGGCATTTGCCTTACTGTAATTACATGTAATAAAACTAAAAATCTCTAGCTCTTTTCTGAGTGAAGGTTAATGAATGAAAAAAATACTTGTAAGATCTGAATAGGCCTTAGGTTAGATTTGATCAGATCTGATAGATCAGATTAGATTAGAGTAGAGTAGAGTAGAGTAGATTAGAAAAAGATTTGTGAATGAATGCAATCACTATTTTTCTTTCACACAACAACTTACAAAGAAAGAGAATCTGTTGTTATGGTTGTAGTTTCATTGTGTGATGGCTTTAAAATAAAAAAAATCATCCCAAAATACACTGAGAATTTCGGCATGAACAGGCTTCAGAAGCTTATCTCTTTGTACTAAAACTGTTTGCGGGAAACTGTGGGATAACTTGTCTAACTTTGCAGAACAAGACCTACAAAATAGAGCAGCCCTTGTTTTGACCTTCCCAAACTGTGACGTGCATGCTGGTTATTTATTCAAACTTCTAGGACATGTCGACAGGGCCATAACTAGAAAAGGCAAGACGAGGCACTGCCTCGTCTCGATTTTGCCCAAAATTAAAAACAAAATATGTTTTATACCGTAAAATTCCGGTTATAAGCCCCCCCACTTATAAGCCCCCCCGGTTATAGGCCCATCAACCTGGAAACAAAAAAATACATCCGGTTATAAGCCCCCCCGGATATAAGCCCCCCTCTACCGGATGACAGTACTGAACAGGGCTAAATGTTGCTTTTTTGTGCGTTTTTAACTTAAAAAAGTATTTCGATCAACACTCCCGAGGCTCGTTTCGAAACGTTTTTTCCTTCCGCTTATAAGCCCTCCCGAATATAAGCCCCTCCGCTTATAAGCCCACCCAAAAACCCTTACGAAGTTGTATAAGCCCAGGGCTTATAACCGGAATCTACGGTAACTATAAAAGCTAAAAAGAGTTAAAATGGTAAAATTAAAATGATAAAACCAAACGTTTTCGGCTGTTTGCCATCATCAGGGTTGAAAAGACCGTCCGCACGCAATTTTCTATGTAATCTCGTTGGGAAAAGTTTACTAAATAAAAATGACTTGTTTGTTCAATGGGGCGGAATTGTTGGATCATAGACCCTCAAGATGCTACGCTGTGGAATGTCTGTGTGAAGAGAGAACACGCAGGTGAAAAATGCGATGGGTTTTCCCGAGTGTTTTGCAGGTTCAGAGGTGTGAGCAGGATTGAATGTTCCGCAATTCGCACTTCTAAGTTTCGCAAGTCTCGCCAATGTAGTCAACGCCACAAGAACAATCCCTTTAAACAACTTTGAATCTGTGAGTGTTTTTGTCTTTGTTATTAAAGAGGTTTTGATGCGCCTTGTTTGCCACAGGATTACAAAGATGAAGTTGAAATTAGTAAATGTATTTTCAATAAACGTTTTACTAAAAATCGATGGATGCGGCATGGGCAACCCACTATCTCCAGTCCTTGCTAACATTTTCATGGCCAAACTAGAAGCTGATGTAGTCCGACCTTTCAACCCACCATTATGATCGATATGTTATGATTTTTCTCTAAGATTTTCTTAAACCCTGACCCTATTTAAGGATAAAGAAAGGAAAATTGATACCGTTTTTAAGGCCCAAAACCGAAAAATGACACCCTATTTAAGAGGAGGAGAAGCGTTCCGTGACGACCCAAATAACGGCTAACCGCGCACGGCAAGACACAAATCTTTATAAAATCTCTTTTCTAATACCTGAACTCGAAATTCAGTTTTCAGATATCTTTTTTTCATTTAGCTGGGCGTTTATTTTAGCTAATATAATTTAGGTACCCTATCTAAGGATCACAGCGGGAACACATGCCAAAAGGAGCAAAAATGATACCCTATTTAAGGACCGAGAACCTCAAAAACCATACCCTATCGGGCGGCACATACCTATATAGGCCACATATGGGAGTACCCTCCCCACCCGGGGGGGATGGTTTAAAGGTCTCAACACGGGTTGGCTCCAGACTGTTTATGTTCTGAATTTGAAAAACGTGAAACCGCATACACCTAATAAGGCCATCTTCCTTTCAACGAAAGACAGCTTTAGCAGAGTGGCGCCCCTTAGGCAATTTCAAAGGATTGATCAAGCAAGATTTTTACAGTAATGCATGGCATTCATGGAAAGCAGCTTTTTACTTTAAAAATATTTTACTCTAGTTTATAATTTGGTATTTTTGAATTTTTCATATTTTTTTGTAATTAACTGGCGAATTTTCCGGTGCATAAAGAATTAAGATAACTAAGTAAAACATAGGCACGCTAAGCGTGCAGGAGTTATTTTTTCAATTTATGGGGTGGCTTGGGGTGAAACTGGGTGATTGTCCTGTTGGGATGGTTTATGCCAAGAGTTGAGCTATTTGTGTATGGCAGCCCACGGAGTCACTTTTTGCACAAAATTTGCTTGCAAACAAAATAATTTTCACGTGCATTTTGATACATCAGAACTGTTTCATTCAATACGTAAATTTTCATCATTTAATTGAAAAAACAAAAACTAATTCAATTATCAAAATGTCACAAAACGGCACGTTCTTATTCTGTTTAAAGCGGTTATTTTGTTGCTAGCTTTTTAGTAACCATTTCCTTTCTTTTTTGTTACGGAATATTTTGCTTTTTGCCAAACACTGTACCATGATATTTTTTTTTCTCACTTTTGTAACAGACACCTTTGTTTTTTTAAAACGAACGTAACACGATACCCTTTTTTTCTAGAAAAAAGCCACGTCTCCATATAGACATGAAGAAAATACTATAATAAACGAAGTAATAAACGAATCAAATCAAAAACCACTTTCTTCGGGAAAGTTCTTTAAAGCGCACTACACCTGGAGTAATTGTTTCCTGTCAGAACTGTTCAACAAAGATTTTCGTTCATTCACAACGTAAATTCTATTCAACAAACAAGAACTAATTGAGTTATCAAATTGTCACGGAATGGCACGCTCTTAGTCTGTTTTTGCTATCGATCGTAGTTGCTTTTAACAGCAAAGTTAATACTTGTACCGGTCATAAATGTTTGAACGAGATGTTTTACAGTTGATTTTTTAGTTTATTTGCCGCCCGCTTTGCGAAGTTTGTTGGAAATGAAAACTTTTTTGAAGTTGTCAATACGTTGCATTTGCGAATTGCGACCGATACAAAGTTCCTACTGGCCCGAGCTCAAGTTTGTAGAGGAGAAAAAGACATGTTGCTCCATGAGTCAGGCATAGATCGCAGCGACACAATGCCTTCACTTTCGATTCTTAAGGCATTCCACCCGCGTTTCCGGGAACTGGATTCCTAAGATTTGAAGCGACGCGACGCGAGGAAGATATTTTCGAACAGTTTACCGCCGCGGCAGTCTTTTGACTGTTTCCAACAGTTTAGCGTAGCGCCCTTGATAAATATAAGAGTTTTAATAAATTCGGGCCGAGCGACCACTGACGCGAACTCGCACCTATGGCAACCGTACAAACTAATTTCCCAACGAACCGCAAGCGGACGGCAAAAGTACGACAACATTATTCTCAAATCTACATGTGCTTTACTACGGAGGAAAGCAGCCCCCAACGTACGCTCGAATAAGAGATAAAATTTTGCGCCGGTCGTTGTAAGTAGGGGAGCGTTACGAAAAACGTTTTTAATCCAGGGTTAATTCACAACTCACCAATTCCGCCTCCTACAAATCTAAAATCCGAACGAAATCGCTCACTACAACTTTGAGCTTCCCCCTTATAAACTACAATTTGATGTTCTATAGTACTAAAATTATGAACCCACTGACCCACTGACGACTGACTGAATGATCACGGGAACACAGCCGACAGAGTATTTTTGAAAAAATAACTCAATAAAAATTGAAACAGCCCGGAACTCTTCCAAAAGCCCCGTCCCAGGGTCTCTCTCTCACCGCCCCCAAGAGGAGAGGAGGCGGTGAGAGAGAGACCGGGACGAGGTTGTTCCAAAAGCTCACCCAAACGCAATTTTTTAATCCCTGAGGCAAAAAAACTCATTTCCAGTCTCTCACCTAGGGTTGGGGCTGGCTCCCGCATGGTTGACTTGAAGAAGAAGCCTGCTTTAAGATATTTAAATTTTGTCTGAACTACGTCCAAATTTACCGAGGACCCGGAGGTATTTGAAGTTATGTCGACGCATCCTGGAGAGCTCGAAGGGTAACTTGTGATTTCTCAGCATTTTTTGAAATTTCTCCAATGGAAAGACTGCGTGACATTATTAGACGACCCTCCCACCCATGGTGCAAAAAGTCACTTGAAAGGAACTTTGGACATCTACGCACACCCTCCCCCTCCCCTTAGGAAGGCCTGATACTCAGGTTATCTACGCACGTACACTTTGGCAAAGTTTGGTAATTCAACTTGGGCTATCCACTGTCTTTTTTCGACGCTTTTATCGTCATGGGTGAACGTCTAAAGCGAGCGTGGGTGGCCTACAAGAAGTACAAGTTAGTAATGCGAATAATAGCAGCATTTGTAGGGATAATTGTTGGGATTTCTGGCTGCATCGCATTTGCCAAAGTTTATCATAACTACAATGCAGCTAGCTGGGCTGGCGTGTCAGCACTTTTTGCCGCTCTTTTCCTACACTTGCATTTCGCTGTTCGCCGCGATCTTGAAAGAGTCATTTCAAGAGAAAAATTTACCACGATAATGTATGTTGGATTTGGCGGGTTGGTGTCTGGAATTATTGGATTCATCATAAACATTGCCTTCGGAATAAAAAATCACGAAAGTGGTAAGTTGGATTAAAGTTAAGTCATAGCTTGCTATCTCGTTAGTGCTGTTTTATACACTTGCATAGTATTTGTGGGTATATTATTTTAATTATAATGAAACATGCACTGTTAGTTGAATTTGAAGTCCACCTTTGTCACTTTGGTTGACCTTCATTTGTTAAGCCCCCCCCCCCCCCCTTTGTTTTAAGCCCGCTCTGGAAGTTTTGTTTTAATACCCCCCCCCTTCCCTAGAGATGGCAGATTATGACAATTTATAAACAAAAAAATTTTTAAAGTAATTAATCCATCACATTTACTTTCTATTGTTATGTATTTGTAAAAATGTGTTAGGGCCAAATCGCACTAGCGGAAAAATCAAATTTTTATCCCATCTCTTTTCTTCTGGGCTCCCGCCCCCTGTCCCCCTCCACTAGACTAGACACCGAAAATCTCTACCCTATCCCAGACTTGCATTTTTTTAGAACTGTATCACTATCTGTGTTTTAATGGAAAACCATCTGTCAACAATGTTGCTGCAATGATTTTGTTTACGTTTAGGAAAGCCCCTTTCTCTTCTGAGTTTCTATTCCTATTCTGGAGTTAATTCATCGTACTACTGATCAATTTCTCGGCCAAATGATACCCTATTCTAGAAAAAAAACTCTCTGATTTCTATACCCTATCCCCAGCCTAAACTGCTTGAAAACCATACCTTTCAGAGCGGCACATACCTATATAGCTCATATATGGCAGTGCCCCCCCCCCCCTCCGGGCCCAGAACCCATGATCCTTCTTGTCTGTGGCAGGGATTGTGACCTGTGGCTGGCTCCAAAACCAGAAGTCTCAATTATTCACGTAATTCTTGTTGAATCTGACAAATCTGATTGGCTGAAAATCTTGAAATATTACTCTGCGCAGGCTCACAAACTGGGACCAGCCAGAGGTCTCAATCCCTGGTGCAGACCAGAAGGAACATGGACTCTGGGGACGAGAATGATTAGCCCCCCTCTCTCTAATAAGCCCCCCCCCCTAAAAGATCTCCAAAAGAATTCCCCCCTAGGGGCTTAATAGAGCTTTTATGGCATTTGTGTCATTTGGGGTAACCAGTCTGTAAACAGGTCCCTTAGAAGGGTAGGTAGGTCATATAAGAGCCTAGTTGCCAATCAGGCCCGTGCCTATCGTAGATTCTTGGTAGCAATGAAGCAACAAGGAGTATTTCTACTCCTCCTTAGATGGGATGCCACTCCATTGCAGGGTTACACCCCAGCATTAAATTCGTACATACCCATTTATACACCTGGGTGGAGAGAGGTACTGTGAGAGTTGAGTGCCTTGCCCAAGAACACAATGCAGTGCCCCGGCCAGGGCTCAAACTTGGACCACTTGATCCGGAGTCCAGTGCATTAACTATAAGGCCTTTTTGCCTCCCGTATAGTATATTTAATATGGGTTTTATTTCCACAGGAGTAAATGTTGAGGGAAACTTCATTGTGTGTGTTTGGAACTTTATGACTTTCAAATGGGGCTTGTTTACCTTCCTGGCTGCAAGAAAGTTCAGAAAGATCTACTTTGAAACAGATCCTCAAAATCGTGGCTTGATACAGCAGGCATAAAAAGGAAAGAGATGCTACTTGACAAGAGCGCACCTCATTACCAACTTGAAACATTTTTGCTTGTTGACATTGATGAAACGCACAACAGATGACCATGGTGTTCCATAGTGGAAACCCAAGCTAAGCTAATTAAATAATTCACATGGCCAAAAATGCCTAATTTAAAAGATAGAGTTTGCACACACCGTTAAAGAAAATTAAAGGTCTAAAAAGTCCTTGAGAAGTGAATTTCACTGGTGCTTGAAAGTACTTAAAATTTAGCAAAACTTTCAAACTCGTGGTAAAACTGGAACCAGTATTGCGATCGGTATTGGACATTTTTGAAATAAAACGGTTCTTAAGCCGATCTGTTTTTTTTGGAAACTAAATTTTCAGTGACTTTCCTGTTCACCTTCATCAGAGTTCATGGTAAAACGTTTATAATGAAATTATGCAACTTTAGCATTTTAATTTGCATGAAATTGTTACAATTTTTACAGTGCTTCAAATTATTAGCACAGATTTGCCAGTAATGCATCCTTTAAAATTGGATTTAGGTCCTTACTGCTGGTAGAGCTAAGGTTAAGGATAAGGTTGTTAGTGTTATTTAACTGCTGTACCAATTTTCTTCAAGTTCATTATTTAAAACTTTTGTTGACAATTTATTCACAACATAGATAAAACAAAAATTATTTACTGTCCCTAAACATAAAATGTATCAATGTTTTGTTGGACTAACCTGCAATGAAAGTGAAGAAAAAAATGTATTAAAATAATAATAAATTATAATTATAGACGTTCCAGCAGCTTAATTGAATTGAACTATAGCTTGTTTATACTGTTTATAATTATCTAATTATAACATTTTTTTTGCACCCTTCACCTCTCATCAGATTCTTAAAACTTTGCATTGTTTTGTTAACAGGAAGGTT
This sequence comes from Oculina patagonica, assembly GCF_052425735.1. Classification (NCBI taxonomy): domain Eukaryota; kingdom Metazoa; phylum Cnidaria; class Anthozoa; order Scleractinia; family Oculinidae; genus Oculina; species Oculina patagonica. The sequence continues at coordinate 3,359,171 of NC_135764.1, forward strand.
ATTTATTCAATTTTTGGCAGGGTTATAAACAGTCTAACTGCTCTTGTTCTTGCTTGAATTGATAAAACATGACAAAGTCTTTTATAACAATACTTTATAAAACAATACAGATTGAAAATTATAGCGGAGCTCCCAGGGCCCAAAGGGCCGCAGAGCAGAGCCCCATACCCATAGAAAATAAACAGATCCATGCTTTGGTTTTTCATGGTCATCGTGGCTAGCGGCATGGTTCGCGGGCGTGTACACCTAGCCACATCGCTCCAACATGGCGGCCATACTCCAGAAATTGGTTTAGGTTATGGTTAACGTCAGCTTACATCTTTGATATTGGACATCCATGTCATGGTCAATTGACAGCTGTCAAAACAAGGTATCTGCTGACCAGTATCACATGACCATATCCCGGGCTCACATATAGAACTCATCGAGGTCGAATGTTTTTTGAAGTTAACTGCTGACCAAGTAATGGTTTAAAATGGATTGCGGGCTCAACCACTATATTTTTTCTGTTATCGGTCAGTAAATTCGGATTTGCGACATGGGCTGCACTTGATTGGAAAGATTTACTGTGAGAGTAATGTGTCTTGCCCAGGAACACAAATGTAAATTGATTTGATCAAGGCCTAATAACCTGGACCACACAATCAGAGTCTGTCCTACTAAATTACGGTCAGGAGAACACCTGAAATATGAGGTTTTGAGGGGGGGGGGATAGGGGGGGGGGGGAGAGATAGCAAAAAGTACACATATATGGATTATTGCAAAATATTGGGCAGATTCACGGATTTCAAAAATACAGCAGATTGCGGATTAGCTGAGAATTTTGGAGCGGATTTCAGACTCTTCATGTCAGGAAGTTCGGATCATGGATACGATAGTAAACAATGTTCAAATTTTGTGTTTTTTTTTTCGGGGGTCATAGGAAAGCATGAAGCTAGACTGGTATTTTTAGAGGTGTGGCTCAAACTCGAAAAAAATTCATCCATGGGTAGCCTGAATTTCTGACGTCTCTCTCTGGTAAGGGATATGGAATTTTTATTAGAACAACATAAGTAATATATGTATCAAATTTTCCCAGCGGCTTCATATTATGCAGCTGTATTTAATGGAAGCTGTTGTCAAGAATGAAAATGACATTTTTGACGATCACTTTTGTCTGGGAGGCAGCTCTTGGTCAGCTGGCACCAGTGTCGCTTACCACTTGTCAACAATAGTCTTCATTGGTACAGCTACAGCTCCCATGTGCTTTACAATGGGGTGAGATTTAATGCAACCTTAGGTTTGCCTCTGGAGTGGTTGATAATGCACTTGTTAGGAGACCTTTTAATCCAGGGGGACTTCTCTATGGAAGGGGCAGGGATGCTCGTTGGAAATTTTGGAAAGAGACCAATCTTGGTGTGGTTCAAGCCTTTCTTCACCCCTAAAAGATACCAAAAAACTAATAATAGAATTTATATTTGTATATTTCTTTGTGCGCAGCCCTAAACAAGACCATTATGGCTAAAATATTGGTGTTTTGCCCAGAACAACCTAAGCGAGACCAAAAATCTGAAATTGACACCCCTACCTGGTAAGCGAGGTGACAAGCATCCCCGTCTCTTTCACATCCGAGTCCCCACCCCCCCCCCCCCCCCACTCTGAGCTGTGCGCCCTATAAACCAATCCTTTAAATGGTTTATTTTGTTAAGAAAGTATTACTTTTACATATATATTTTTTTAATATTGAAGTATCATTCATAGTTATCAAAGAAAGGCTTTCATTGCTGTTATACAAATGACCCCTTTCTGGGTGGGTAAAGTCATTATTTGAATTTTTTGTTTTTTATTTTTGCTTTATATTGTGGTTGAATTGAAGGGTAAAATATGCTAATTGCTCTTTTGTTATTTCGTGGTTACACCTGGTGTTAACCGTGCTTTTCAACACAAAAACCCGCCACGTGCTATCCACGTGTTGCTAGAAACATCTGGAGGGAACCTGATTGCGCAATGGCTGCTCTGACGTCAAAAGTTTGAAAAGCTCACGATGATGTAATGGCGCGACATGTCAGACTTGTCGAAACAGATGCGAGCAGCGAAAGATGGCCGCTTTTTACCGCTATTCCTGTTTGTGGCACGGTTGTGGCAAGCAGTGTACTTCCTTATTGGAACTAATCGACCATATCGAAGTAGTTCACATTGAGAAAGACCCAAGAGTTCTCGAGAAACAAGAGGCAGCCCAGCCGGCAGCTCTGCCGCTTTCGTACATCAACTGTTTCTTCACCGATGCCGCACGCAATGCTAAACAGAAGGAGCCAGTTTTGACGGCTACAGAGCCAGCCACGCCAAGCCCTGACCACAATATCGTGAAGAAGAAACGAGCAACCCCTCCTAAAATAACTATACAGGCAATAAATAACCCTGATACGCTTGATGGGGGAGACGAAGATGGTAATTTGAGTGATAATAGCGATGATTCTTGGACTTCTGATAGTTTTGCTAACGACCTGGTATTGAACGCTGTGGCAACGGATGACGGTGAAGGAAAGCGATATATTTGCCCGGTTCCTGGATGCGGGAAACGATACAAGAATGTCAACGGGATTAAATACCATGCGAAGTATGGACACAGAAAGGACTCGAGTCGACCGAAGTTGAAAGCGCATAAATGCCATTGTGGGAAAAGCTACAAGAGCCCGAGTGGCCTTCGACACCACATAGTAACGCAACATTCTACAGGCCCAAAGCATTCATTACCTCCCGAACTTGAAAATATAGCGTGAAAACAAGGATCGAAGATGTGTTTTGAGAATTGTAGAAGCGAAAGTTACAAGGGATATGTTTTCGTGTACAAGTCTTTTCCCACTGGGGACGTTGGTTGCCCTCATGACACGAAACAGCTGTCTCGTTCGTTCCTGTCTCTCTTTTCACATTTGGCATAAACTGCGCTTTTTCTGGTTGCTTATTCCTCCCTTGTGTTCATCATTTGGGGTTTTTCAACTGAATTGAGTGTTTTCTACAAGGAAGAGAACTTGGTTTATTGTCGTCAACTCTGATCCTTTGGGAATAGTAAGTGGTGGCAAAGCGGTAATCAATTATTGCGGTCACACTCTTGACCTGCTAATGAACTTCCTTGCATCACTTCGCTAGTTAACTGCCGGTGCAAGTCGTTTCTCTGTGAGTAGTTGCTAATATAATTAGAACGGTATTCTATAGAAAAAAAAAGAAAGAAACTGACAAAAAAACGGTACGTTTTCGTTAAATTATTTTGTGTATTAAAGTATTTGCTCAAGGAGAAATGTACATTGAAAAAAAAAAAAAACTTGGAGACGAAATGGTTTACTTTTAGTTCGCTGGTATCGTTCGCGTGTTTCTTGACGTTTTACACCAAATGAATTGAGTAGTTGTACTTAAATCAGAGGAATTTCAACTTTTAACTGGGAAGTATAGAGTTAATTTATTTATGAGAAAGTCTTAATTATTGTATATTTAGCAGAGTATTTAGAAATAGACACTGTAAAAGCACGCTTTGTCAGTTCTGCGGCTAACTTATGTCGTTCAAATGGAAACTTGTATATAGATTAACTTATGCTTGTGAATGCAAAATTTCAAATGGTTCCTTAATATAATTTAATATCCAGAAATAAGTTATTAATTATGGTAGAATGCCATGTATTTCTCCTATATTTTTTGGTCAGGTCGTATTGTAATTCAACCCTTTTGAACATCGAATTGGACTTTCATCAACAAGAGAGGGATATAGTGCCCCTTCTTACGATCACTCCTGGGTGATGACTGCTATTTATAGAGAACAGAACACTAAAATTAGACTGATTTTAAGTCTTATCTGTGATCAAGAAGTTCATTAAAGAGACTAAAGTTTCAAGATCTCAAATTATGCATTGCTCTTTAGACAAAGCTTAACCTAATATTGAGGCCTTCCAAGGGGTTTTGGCAACAGGCGACATTGCTCCAAATTGTGGTGACAATCTTGTTCCAAAACAATGACAGCAACAGAAACTGACAGGAAAAGGGGCGGTAACTAGCCGGGGTTAGATTACATCTCTGACACAGGCTAGCAAAATGTGACAGCAACATTTTTCCCTAACCAAATAGGCGACAGGTGGGTTGAAAAACGAGTGACAAAGCGACATTAAAAACCCCTTGAAAGGCCTCAGTATTGCTTCACTTCTAACAAGTGTAGTAGAAACCCAGCTGTGTTCTATTGGAATCGGATTATTGTTCTTTTTTTTTATTTTTGGTTATTACTAGTGATGTAAGCAGAAGTGCAATTAACATACACAAGCAAGGAGAGGAGTGACATGTATATGCATAAGGATGTATTGCCCTAGAAAACATCCTTAGTCCCCTTGCAGAGGGGTTTTCTATTGGAAATCCCAGTTTAACCTCATAGTTTTCCTAAAAGTGTTGACTTTTTCGAGACTCCCCTCCCTGTGGAAATTTCCAGTGACCCTCTGTGAACTGGATATAAGGCCCGCTTACACAGGCGATTTTTGTCATGCAACTCAATGCAATTTTTGTCACGCCGAAGTTGCATCAAGTTTCGAACAGGTTTGAAACTCCTGCGATATCGCCACTAGTTTTCATGCATGCAAACTCGCGGCTATTTCATGGCAATTTAATTGCTGTGATATCGCTGGGACTTCATACAACCTTATGTGCAACAAAAATTGCATTGAGTTGCGCAACAAACGGGCCTTTATTTTGCCCCCTGTCCCACTAGAAACAACTGCAACATATCATAAAAACATAAGCATAAGTTTTGTACAAAAAAAATGGTTCGTTCTTGTGTTTATGCTGTGGTGATTCCTTATGAGGAAGACATCAGAATAGTGGATGTGTTTGTTCTTATGCTTGTGCTTCTTCCTATAATTAACTTGCTGCTGCTCTCACTAGCATGTGCTTGTGCTTATGCTTACATTGGTAGTGAAAACTGACCTTAAGCCCTGGCCAAAAAGCAACGCAAGTAAATGCAAGTCTCCCTTTGGCCAGTACTTGCGTTGACTTGCGTTCACTTTGGTCGAGATCAATTTGCACTTAAATTAACGCAAGTTTTTCACTGTTTGGCCACCCAATGCAACGCAAGTCAATGCAATTTTTGCAGTTTACTTCAAATACTGAATTGCAGTGCGTAGCATTTTAAATGGCTTTTTTGCAAACTTGCGTGCACTTGAGACAAAACTTGCATGTCCGTTTGGCCACCCAACCCGAGTCTGTACGCAAAGCCCAGTTGTTCAGGAAACATAATTATCCAGTGGATAAGTGTTCACAAAACTAACTATGCTATCCACTGTTAAAGCATGAATTGTGCTATTCACTGGATAATTCACTGTCCAGTGGATAGTCGTATATTTTGTCAATACTTATCCTCAATTATCCACAGAAAAGGGATTTCAACCAGGCCCTAATTGATAGCAAATTAAATCATCCTTTGAACAACTGGTACCAGAGCCTCAAAGAAGTTTCATCTGCTTTGTAGATTAAAAATTTCGACCATGGCAAATATTGTTTTCATTGCCACATTATTGCAAAGTATGTTAGAATACTCCATGGAATTGATCTGTTTTATCATTGGTCAAAATTGGTCACATGGTACACTTCTACTAAGTTGTACATTGCATGGTGTGAAATGGACCAATCAATGATGTTTACTGCCTGGGGGAGGGGGTACTCCCATAAATTTCGGATAGGGTGTGCTGCGAAGATTCTTAAACCCTGACCCTATTTAAGGATTAATTAAAAAGCAAAAATTGATACCCTTTTGAGGCCCAAAACCCAAAAAATGACACCCTATTCAAGGGGAAGAGAAGCGTTCTGTGACGACCCAAATAACGGCTAACCCCGCACGGCAAAACACAAGTCTTTATCAAATCGCTTTACTAATACTTGAACAGAAAGTTCAGTTTTAAGATACCTTTTGTTTGTTTAGCTGGGCATTTATTTCAGCTGATAGAATTTAGGTACCCTATCTAAGGATCACACTGGGAACACATTGCCAAAAGGAGCAAAAATGATACCCTATTAAAGGACCGAGAACCTCAAAAACCATACCCTATCCCGCAGCACATACCGGTACCTATATAGCCCACCTATGGGAATACCCCCCGGGGGGGGGGGGGTAACTGATGGACAATCAAACCTTGCCTGAGGTTTACAAAAATAACTTTCATGAAAGGGACATAGAGTTTTTTTTTTTTTTTGCTCTGGGTGGTTGGGGAGGACTCTGATTGTGGTTTAATTTATCTTTGGTTTAAAAAATTTTCAGACAAGTTTAATTTTTATTTTTCATTGTCTCATATTCATTTAACATCGTAAATCTGGAACAAAAGGAAATTAAAATGAAAATCGTTTGTAAGATTTTAAACAAAAGATAAATTTAAACCACAACAACAGCACATTATTTAAGTGAAGTAACAGATATGTCATGAAAAGTATGTGAGGGGATTTTTTCTATGCCAGTTGGTACTGGTCTAGGGGGTACTGGGGTCCGCCCTAGAAAAATGTTTAAAATGAATTTCAATGAAATGCTGTTTTCTGCTTTCTTGATTCTCCAGGGGAGCCTGCTTCATTTATTATGCTCATGAAATGAGCAAAATATTTTCCTTGCGACATTCCAAAAAGCATAATTACACGAAGCACTTTGTGACCACCAGAAAGGTGGAGGATGAAAAGCTCTGGTCTGTGGTCACTTTTTGGAACATTTCATATAACAGTAAACACGTAGAGAAAACCAGAGGCCATATTTTTAAAATGATATTATACATGGAAATGGAAAAATTGTAACATCAGGTATTGCAAATCTTGTCTGAAAATTGCATGCTCGGTCCCAGAAATTCCCATACAAACTCTATTTAGGGACGGACCATTATTTTCTTGGAGTGGGGGGGATGAAAAATTTTCCTCTGCAAACTTTTTTTTTTTAGTTTATGCACCTCTGCAAACACATTTTTTTTCGAAATTCTTACTATACATATCGTGTTTGCAAACAATTTATTTTGTCTTTCCAGGCCCTGCAAACAATTTTTTTCAATATTTTTCATCCCCCCCCCCCCCTCCAAAAAAATAATGGTCCATCCCTTACAGCGCTTTTCACAGCGGTCAAACGCAAAAATGACGTCACATCCGGTCTTCGCCGCCCGAATTTTGACTCGAAAATGGGCAAACTTTTGTAAGAAATGTTAAAGAAATAGTACGGTGAAAGAACAGTTCAAGCTGGGACACTCAGGAAGATGATTCAATTTCCAATCCATAAGCGGCGTATACCTTACTCAGGACGGCGTTAACTTGGTAAAGGAAAGTTCGAAAAATTAAGACTTGTATGGAAATTTTGGCGGGAATACCCAGGACGCGCACGCGCGTTGCGTTTGACCGCTGTGTGACAGCGCTTACAGTGGAAGGGCACACAGCGGTCAAACGCAAAAATTTACGTCACATCCGGTCTTGCCGCCCGAATTTTGACGCGAAAGTGGGTAAACTTTTGCAAGAAATTGTTAAAGAAATAGTACGGTGAAAGAACAGTTCAGCGGGACACCAGCGGAGATGAAATCAAATTTCCAATCCACAAGCGGCGTATAAACCTAACTTCCAGGGACGGCGTTAATTTTGGTTTAAAGAAAAGTTAGGGAAATTTGAGTGGAAATGGCGGCAATTACACATGAACTGCGCACGCGCGCTGCGTTTGACCGCTGTGTGGTGGAAGGGTAGCCTGTGTCACTACAGCTGCGATGTTACTTGTCAGCGGTTCTCCCCCACACTCCCTCTCTCTTTTCGTCGCCATCTTTGCTGGTGAGTGTGATGATGTTCTTCAACAATCCACTTCCATCTGACTCAAAAATAAAGCATTTTTTGTAACTTTACTGCTTAAGCTAATTTTAAGCTTCAGTGTAACGCTCAGCGCTGAAATTGAAGGAAAATATTGCACTGAAATCGAGCGAGAAGTTGTTGCTGATGTTCAATCGAAATCTTTTACAATTTGTTGTGTGTTGCTAATCATATGTTCTTCCTTTTTAACGTGTAATATTACGCTGAACGCCTGTTGAATAAATATTTTACAGAGTCCTCCATAACCATGGGGAAATTCATCAAGTCTGGCAAGGTTGTGTTGGTTTTAAACGGGCGTTATGCCGGCAAGAAAGCAGTAATTGTGAAAAACTACGACGATGGTACCACCGATAAACCTTACGGTCATGCACTCGTGGCTGGAATTGCTCGCTATCCACTCAAGGTAACAAAGAAAATGAACAAGAAGAAGACGGCAAAGAGGTCTAGAATAAAACCTTTCGTGAAAGTTTACAACTACAACCATCTTATGCCAACCAGGTAAGCCGTCATTTATGGGGTCGTTTTATGATTTATTTTATAGCAGATACCCCAGTAATGATCGATCAGTGACTTCTTTTTGCCTTTTTCTTAATAAATTCGAGCCACTGGGAAATGAGGATATTAATACGTTGAACAGTTTAAATCAAAATAATAATCTCAAAGCTATAGCTAGTAACAGAAGATGTATGATGATGTCTGTAAGCATAACCCGGTGACCTACTATTAGGCTTAGGCAAACTTGCAATCTGATTGGCTATGCAAGCTCGGTCTAATCATGGATAGTAAAAAGACTGGATAGGAAACTTGCTGACCTGATGGTTCCAACATAGTGGAAATTCGTGACGTCACAGAACCTGCGAACAAAAGCGCAGAAAATCCACCTGTCGCCCGTCGCCATTTTGTAACTCGCAAAGGAAAAAGTTGCTGAGGCATCAGCAAGCCCCAAACCAAAAAAGATGTATGAGAAAATAAAATTGAAGATACGGTGGAGATATCTGAATTTCTTGGTGATGGGGACGGACCTGAAATTGAAGGATTCGCCATTCTTAATAAGTCAATTTCGAGAGTCGAATCGAGTCGATTTCAGAAGAAAGCGCTGCGAAAGGAGTTGAGCTGGATGCAAACGGTTTTAGCGAGTCTGAAGATGCATGAAGACGAGTGTGTTTAAACGTACTAAGTGGAGAAAGTTTTTTTGCACTGTGGGCTGGTTAAAAAAACGTGAAGGTAAGTACAGTGGTGCAAATGAAAATAACAAAAAGGCTTGGGTTCAAATGTCAGAACATCGTATGAAAATCAATCCGTTCACCTAGCAAGTTTTCGTAGCAGCACTCGAAAGTCCAACAGTGAATTACTGCATCAAGTGCACCAAGTGATCGATAGTTCGCCTCCAGCTTGAAACAAACATGGCCTTTATATTCTTTATCTCTTCCTACTTAATAAGAAAGTAATCTTCGGAAGCTTTTTGTCGATTTCATGTGAGAGTGGGCATATCTGAAAGTATTAGGGGCACCCAACAAGAACACGTTTTTATATGTTGGCTTTTTTGTGCGATTTTATTTTTAATACGGTTTATTTTTGACCGCTAGCTGAACTTTCAAACTTCAATTTATTTAATTCGAATTTACGAGCCAATGTTGCCTTTTCGAACATTGTAGCTGGCCTTTTTTGTACCCAAAGTGACATTTTTCGTTCTCAAAAAACAGCAGGCATTACATTTCCCATGTCACGAAAGTTTGAGCTAAAGAAAACTTCAATATTTCATCACACTTTTATCCCAAAATCGTAGGCCATTATATGTCTTCTGAACAGATATTCACCAAAACGGTATTCTAGTGGACATGAAAAGTGAAAAAAACGAGCTCAGAGTGGCTTAGTATCCACTGTTGATATACAAGGCAGACAGCATCAGAAAAGCACTTATGTACTCCAACTCAGTGTAAACTAGCCTGTTCCAGGCATTTGGTTAGTTGGGAAGGGGCGCGAAGAACAGCGAGCAAAAATAAAAAACTAATTTTAATAGTCTTGTGGTCAAAAGTTCACAGGTCATGACCTGGGGAATCCCCTTCTTTTTCCTGCATCTGCTTAAAAATTTGCAATAAGCAAACCCAGTTTAATATTGTTGTCACTGAAATGTCTTCTCAAAGAGGCTTCAAAATAGCTGGGTCAGTGAGTCATGAAAGAAGTAATCATCAAAGCCCTGGTCTGCAAGGATCCGGCCCCCTTGTTTCATTTGATCTTCTGTGCACCAATGCTGCTTTGAACATGTCTTTTTAACCAGGCAACATTATAGTAAATGACTGACAAAAAAACAGACCCAAAGGGTGAGACCCCCTCTGCCCCACCCCCAATATTTGAGCAGAAAAATGCACCTTCACTGCACCCCCCCCCCCCTTTTGAGCACCACTAGATCTACCACTGGCTTTCAACTTCATCTTTAGGCAGTCAGTGTCATTTAAAAGGGCTCACCATGGCCCTCCCGATGTTGACTCACTAGTCAAGCAATGTATTAGAGCTAAGCATTTGGTCACCCAACTTACACTCATTTCGAATGAATCAAAATCGCTTACGAGGAGCACACAAAAGCTAATACAAAGCATATAGAAGTTGGCATCAAATTCCATTTTATTAAAAATACTGAAAATAAAAAGAACATCATAAAAGAAATATGCATTACTGCCAATTAACAATAAATTATCCTGCAAATTCACGCGGCATATTGCCTGATAATTAGCCGACAACGCCATAGGCCGAGTTGGATAACATCTGACTATATTGCGCAAGATTGAGCAGGATAATTGTCAAGTTATTCAACAAATTGTCAACGAAACAGATTTTGCAGATAGAAGAACTGTAATTAGATAATGCTTTACAAGATTTCGGACGAATCTTCGCAACCTACGTATACCGCAGGATATCTGTTATGTACGGATGACAGATAACGTTAACATTTTGACCATATATTGGCAGCGCAAGCCATTGTCGAATAATAATGTCATATACTAGACATCCCAGATAACAGCAGAAAGAAAATAATGGGATATATAACAGAAACAGAATAGAAACTACCTATAAGATCTCTTAATATCTAGGAAAATTTAAATCAACAGCCATCTTTTAAGTAATATCTACGAGGTTTATCCCAACAGGCACCTGAAAAAAAAGGAGACATAAGCCTTGAGTTATTTCAAATAACCTCAATCCTAATATTAATTGAAATATCCAGAAGTTTCAGTTAGCTTAAAGCCTCGCAAAAACTTACCCTCCGAACCATGCAATTATATGGTAAGAAATCATTTAACTCTATTTAAATAATTAAATTAATTAACCCTAACTCCTCAAATTATCTCACTGGACAAACGCTGCGTCTGGTTATTTAACCCGTCTGTCTGAACCCTCATGGGCTTGACCCATGTTTGGCCGATCGGTCCGCTGGTCTCTTGGTCTGCGTTGGACAATAAATACTTAGGTACAGTTATATAAAAATCTCGCACAACAACTAACCTAAGACAAAACAAGTCACAGTAGTAAACTAGAGTCTTAACAACTAGCTCTAACATTAAAATCAATTGCAGATACTGTAAGAAGAATATAAATAAAATGAAATAAAATACCTTTTAAGTCCACATAATTACCAAAACAGACTGCACAATTCAATTCTGCATAATAATAAGACATACAAAAATGAAATTGATAATAAATTAAATAGTTTGTTGCTGGTGTAATTTGCATCCTTTACTTACACTGTAAAACTAAAATCTGGAATATTAAAACCTAAAAAACAGTCCTTCACTATACAATCAACAAAGAAACATAGCAGTGGCAGTAGCAGTATCATGAGAAGCAGATTTATTCGGTTGAATACTTCCTAACTCTGCCCAGCTTGCTTTTACCCATGTCTTAGATCAATGGAGTGTTTTTATTACCTTAACACAACTGTTTTCACCTCATTTTTTTACTAATTTTAAATAATTTTTGCCTTTTGAATGCCGACTGTGCACGCGCGCCCGCCGCAATTATCACGAAAAAGTTTATCTTTTCTGCGAGGTCAGCCACCTTTCAGGAGAACCTGAAACATAAATACGCAATTCAACTTTCTCTTTGCCCGGACGATTTTCAGAAAAGAAAAAAGTACCACATCAAGTGCTTCTGAAGATCACGTGTGGGGCGTAACGCCGAAAAAAAGAAAAAAAGATTATACTGCAAATAAAAAAAGGCTAAACAAGCAAAATAACACAGTACCGAATCTTATTTTTGCTATACTTACGCTATACTTTCGCCATCTCTCACGTCACAAATTTCCACTATGTTGCACCATCTTGGACACAGTGTCAGCCAATCAGCGAGGGCACCCCACGTGATCACCAGTTTCCTATCCAGTCCTTTTACTATCCATGGTCTGACTGACGGGAGACGACCTCCCACCACTTCCCCTGATTTGTGAGTGTGCGGGGGGCCGGCGCCCCGCACAGAGGCCGAGAAGCGAGAGGTATGATGAGGGCAAAGCCTGAATCAAATATCGGGCATAGAAACTGAGAGCGAATAATCTAATTGTTTTAATGTAAATCTACTAGACGTTCAAAACTAACAACGAGACAGGCTTTTGTTTTTATTGAACAATGATGTAAATAGGTCACGCCACACACAGATAATTGACAACTGCACCACATTGCATTCACGATTTATTGAAATCATTATTTGCTCAAATCTGAAGGAAAACGTAAGTTTTTTATTGTAAAATGATGATTGAAAGATGTACTGACGTACAAGGGCCCTTGGAAGTCAAGTTTTTTAAAATTCGAAAACATAAACGATTAGAAATTTCTGAAAAGTTGAACGAGTTGTTCGCAAGAAAGAAACCACATTGCATTAGCTTCTGTGTGTCCCTTTGCATTTCATTCACGATTTACTTTAACCTTCATTTGCTCGAAATTGAACGAAAAGCCAGGATTTCATTGTAAAATGACAGTTAAAAGATTTACCGACTACCAAAGGCCCTTTGGAAGTCAAGTTGTTTTAAATCTTGGAAACGTGAACGATTAGAAATTTATGAAAAGTTGAACAAATTGCCCGCAAGGAAAACACCTTGAATTCGCTTTCAATTTTGTTGATGGATAAAGAAAAACTTGTTGAATCTGTTTAAATCTTCTTTTACTGCTCTTCGATGGGGACTTTGAAGTTGTGCTGGGTTACAAACCGGTTTAAAATTTATTTCCACAAAATTTCTTGGTGAAACGCATCTCTGTATGTTGTAAAATTATAAAATCGCCCACTCTTAAAAGCATAAATAAATAATAAATATGCTTTTCTTACTGTGTAAAATCTTCATAACATATTTTGTTGCAGTCCTTGTCTTCTCTGAAATCGCATCAAGTAAAAAATTATCCAAGTCCTTCTTCAAAGTCATTTTGAAAGCGAAGAAGCGGCAGCCATTCTGTTGACAACCGCATGCTGTTTCACTACTCACTTTCTACAACAGAATAGATAGTGAGTAGCGTAGCCAATCAGAGAACAGCATTCGTGATAGAACGCTAGTAGATTTATACTAAAAGTTGATAGAAACCTTGAGCTTGCCATTACAGTCCTCCACATGGCTTGGTGCAAAAAAAAGTTCTGTTGTCATACTTGCAATGATTTCATCAACAAACATTCAGCAAGTAATCAACAAACTTTAAAAATGCATTTATTTAAATTCTTGTTAGATAACACTGAGCATGTATTTGAAACAAAAGATGAAAAAGTTGTTCAGTGACTGATGGAAAACCATTTGTTCTCTGCAACTTCTGTGGTTTCAAGATCTTGCAAGTGACTGGTCAACACTCCAGTCATACTTTACTTTGCAGCGTTTGTTTTGACAGTAAAATATGTGCACCTATTCATGCAGGTTGGATTGAAGAAAACTCCAGACTTCAAATTAACACTGTCTACTTAGACCTCGTGGACTAAACATTCAGGGTCCAGTATAAAATTGAAATTGTTGTATTTTTTTATTTCATATAGATACTCCGTTGATGTTAACCTTGACAAGCAGGTCATCAATAAAGATGTCTTCAGAGATCCAGCCTTGAAGCGTAAAGCCAAAAGGGAGGCTAAGGTCAAATTAGAAGAAAGGTAACTTTGTCACTGTGCTATACTTTAAACTGCTCACTTGTTATTGCCTTCTTTCTTATACCACCATTACCAAACCATTGGGCATGGGATACCTGGTGGCGTAATGGATTGAGTGGTCTGGGGTTCAAGCCTTAACTGTGGTCATCGCATTGTGTTCTTGAGCAAGACACTTCTACCCACAGGGCTGTTCGAAAGCCGATTAACACTAACCCAGGATTAAAAGATGATGGAGGTTCTAATTTCTAATTTTTTGTGGAGTTTGAGAATAGTTGCCATCACAACTGGATGACAAAAAATACAGCAGAAAAGATGAACTGAGAAGTTATAAAACTGAAATTAAAATTCACACTAATCCTCAATTATCTTTATCATGCTTTGAACATCCAGGTTCATGTGTATAAATGGGTAGCGATGAATTTAGTGCTAGAGGGTAACCATACGATGGGCTAGCATCCTACCAGGGGTAGTAGCTTTTCATGCTCCTAGCCGCCGCTTGCTAAGAAACTAGGATAAGATCTGGTGTTATGGGCCACTTGGCCTGAAGCAGACTTAAACATTTTTACCTTTTTACCAAACCATTGGGCATTATTTGTCATTCAAACTAGTAAGTCAGCCCAAGGGCTGCAAATAATTTTTTTTTGAAAGGACATGTGTTACCCTAAGTCACCATTTTGATCCGACAAAACCAAAGTGACGTCGGACATCATATGTCAGTACTGCTCCATGTGTGAACCTGCTAATCTAATGCATTGTTAATGCAGAATATTGGTGTTTGCACTGGAAAGCAAAAAAAAAAGTTGTCTGCACATTCTGACCGACCACAGTTGGAATTTCATCAGACTTTGGCAAATTGTGGTCGGCCAGTGTCCGATGTCTGACTGTTATTTGCCCCCAACCCTGCACCCCTGATTGCAGTCATGTTACCCATGTTTTCACGTTTCTCGTGAACATAATTTTCTTATTTGATAGTTTACGCATGTGCTATTTGCACTAATTGAACTTTTGTTTTCAGGTACAAGTCCGGCAAGAACAAGTGGTTTTTCCAGAAGCTGAGGTTCTAAACAGCAACCTTGTAAAAATAATAAAATTTAGATTGAAACCTGAATATTCTGTTGTGATGTATTCTCTTCTGACAAAACTAAATATATCTCATTAGACTGTTCACAGTCCCCTATTTTTCCGTAAAGTTGTGAAGATTGATCGTTGACTTCGATGGGCCGCCATGTGTAGGGTTGCTATGTGTTTATAGCGTGGGGGGTGGGGAAACGGAAAAATTTTTTTCCATGCCCACACCCCTACCCACAGGCATTTTGCACTCTCCCCAGTTTTCACTAACGTCCAGGAACCAATGCTACAACTTCACGAAAAATAGGGGACTGTGAACAGTCTAATATCTTGGGAGTGCAAATGATCGTCGCAGCGAATTTGCAATTTAAGCAATTGGAATAAAGAAGCCTGAAAAAAAATCAGGGCTTCTTTATTCCAATTACTTAAATTGGAAATTCGCTGTGACGATCATATGTCACTCCCATATACATCCGCAGTTCATATATGAATCATTTCATATACATTACTTCAGTCTAATATCTTATTAGACAGCACAACTTTACACAGCAAAAAAACACTTCACTGTCTAATAAGAGATTAACTATCCAACTGATTTTGGTCTCCATAAAAACAGAGAAATAGAAGTGTGTTCTTAAAATGGAAGACAATTTTTAGACCATGAAAATTAAGTTCCCTGTGATGCAATGCAAGGCAATTTTCAGGAAGCAAGTTGTAAATTGTCAACTGGGACATTTGGATGGAAATTAATGACAACCTTTTCAGTTTCAAGGAGAAAAAAGTGGTCTCCAGTAGTGCTGATTTTCAGTGAATTTTCAATGTTTTTTTTTTTTTTAAAAAATAGAAATTTACCACATTTTGCTTCAGTCAAAACTTTGTAGGCCACATCCTTGGAGACCAGGGTCAGCTAGTCAGGACGACGAGATTTTAAGGCGAAAGTTTATTCCATCGTCCTGACTAGCTACCCCTGGGTCTCAGAGGAAAAGTAGGTCAGAATGTATTAATGTGGAGGGAATGCTTCCATTCAAATGAAAACCCGGTTCAGCATCCCCCTCCCCATCCCCGCCCCCCGTTTGACGAGATTTGAAGGACGCTGGGTAATCCCATGCCACGAGGGTCTAAGGGATCGTCGGGATCTGTACATTTCCCTCGGGAAGACGCGCGAGGGCGAGACAAAAATAGAAGGCTTGGTTTTTCAAGTCTCGGAAACGCGGGAAGCGTTTGGGGAAGAAACTTTCTGTGTGATACCGTGTATTCTGTCTGTCTAGTACGCGTGGAACCGTTCTGCTAGTGATCTGAAGAATACAATACAGCCATGGAGGATTTTCGATCATCATATGACTATTCATACGAAGAAGGCGAATTCTCTGAAGACGATGAAGAAGAAGGGCTCGCTTTCCGTTCTCCATCCAGTGGCTGCAGCAGGCAGTCTGTAATTAACCCGTCCAAAAAACGACGAATTGACACCTTCAGCCCTAAATCCAACGAGGGAACTAAGAATTCTGCGATGCAGCGGCCAATGCAGGTAGACTCGTGTATTGGACACAGCAGAACTATAATTCATATTGACATCGACTGTTTTTACGCGCAAGTGGAGATGATTCGCCGGCCGGAACTGCGGCATGTACCCCTGGGAATTCAACAAAAACATATCGTGGTAACTTGTAATTATGTCGCGAGGGAACGCGGGGTTAAAAAACTTGTTTACGTCAGCGATGCAAAGAAGAAGTGCCCGGATCTTGTTCTAGTTAATGGTGAGGATTTGACGGTGTACAGGGAGTTTTCTGGAAAAGTAAATTCCCTGTTGACCCTGAAGTTCACCCCCCTGGTGGAAAGACTTGGAATGGATGAAAATTATTTGGATGTTACTGAGCTTGTTAGTTCACGGCTACTGAGCAACCCCCCTGGGGATAGGAACTATTCAGGGTTCTTGTATAATAGCGATACAGACAACACCCAGGAGAAGGTATCTTAAATAATAGGGCTTTTATTTTGTTGCATTTGGTGGTGCTGCACCCAGGGGGGTACTCGGGGTTTCAAGTGACGGGGATGATCGAAGGATTTTTTTGGGTTTGAAATTTTCGATTCCGGGATTTTTTTGGGTAGGAGAATTTGGCAAGTATTTTTTTATTTAAGTAGGGATGTTTTTGGGTATTTAAAACAATCTGAAGATTTGTGGTGGTGCCTTGGCTGCGTAGTTCTGTGAATAAAGTACAAACAAACCGGTTTTGCTGTTGATTTTTGAGGGGTCAATTTTTGATCTAGGGATTTTTTTGGGTTATGTTGGAAGCCCTAGGGATTTGTTTGGGTCTGGATTTTTGCCCCCATTCGATCATCCCCGTCACTTAAAATCCCAAGTACCCCCCTGGGGTGCTGCACTCTTACAAGGGTCCCCTATACCTGCTTTTGCAAAATTATTTGGCCTTTTCACACATCACATATAAAATCCAAAATGTTTCATGTTCATGTAAAAAGGTGATCCCTTTTCAAATAATTTGTTAAAGGTAAAGGTTAAGTCTGTGTTCGAGCCAAGTGGCCCATACAGCCGGAGCTTATCCTGGTTTCCGTAGCATTAAGCAACTGAGAGTATTGCTACTCCCCCCTGGATGGGATGCCAGTCCATCACAGGGATTACCCCCCGGCAGTAAATTCGCCGGTACCCATTTATACACCTGGGTGGAGAGAGGCACTGTGAGAGTAAAGTGTCTTGCCCAAGAACACAACGCAGCGCCCCGGCCAGGACTCGAACCCGGGCCGTTCGACTCGGAGTCGAGCGCGCTAACCGTTAGGCCACCGCGCCTCCCACTTTTCAAAGTGGGAGTTTCTTTTTCAAATTGTTACCCATGAAAAATATAAAACCATAGAAATTTGATTTTAACATTGCATGTCATATTTGTTAAATCGTGCATGTGACAAAGCAGCTGGCAAAAGTTTCATCTGTTCAAAACCCAATCACAGAGCTGAGAACAGAGATGTACAGTTCAGAAATTATGTCACCCAAAACAAGATGATTGCAGCCCCAATCACACTGTAATAAGTATAGGACCTTCGAGGGATGTAAATAATATGCAAAAGACGGCGAAAAAAAAAACACCTGAGCACTTGATTTTTCTGGCTAAAATACTGTGTCTCATTAGATCTTTCTTTTAATGTGACCCAAATTTTCTGCCTGTGATCAAGAAAATTTCACTTGTTGGAAATCTTAGCTACATCCCTGGACCCTCTCTTAACTAGCCTCCTGCATGGACACTCTTTGGACTCATCATGTGTTCTTCCCCCACGAATGTATGATGACCCCAAAGAGCATCTGCTACAGGAGGCTATCTCTTACCCCACTCTATAGGAAACATGGCTGTCTAAGTGCACAGTCACGTAGATTCCCGGGGGGTACTTGACCTACATTTAGGTATAGGGGTGCCGCTGGGGGTTTGAAACCCTGACCCTGTTTAGGAAAATAACAACTTAAAATACCTACCCTGTGTAGGATAACAACCCTTATTATAAGACCCTATTTAGGACAAAAGACAACATCAACAACCATTTACGCTTTATTGTGATTGCGTCCCATACGCGATGTTTGACGCATTGTAATGCAAACACCGATCCCACAAAATAAAATAATGCTTTTTGTTGAAGTGAAAGCCCCTCCCCTGGCGTAGATTATTGATAACTAACTGTAAACAGGCTAGCCAAGCACTATTAAAGCTAAATGGAATGCATTTCAGGCTAACTGGTGTGCTATTCTGACAAATATTGCCTTGCACTAAAAATCCCTCATTACGTCTTCACAGTAAAATTACTTATTTGTGAGTGCATTTGGTCTACTAACAAACCACCTTTATAATAATTGCATGCACTGTCCAAGCTCTTTATGTTGTCACATCAGTAAACAAATGGCATTCAAATCACAATGTGAGCTCACTTTAATCGCCGATGAAGACTCTGCGATACAGTCGCAGGCGGTGTTGGACACGACTCGCAAAGCATGTCTAGAAGAAATTTTCAATTGCATTCATTATCGTCAGATCGTCGATCTGTAAACATCTCCTCGAGGTGAGAAGATATTCCTATGCTGAAAGAAATATCGGAGGAAATCCATATCAAATCTTTCGCGATCCAAGTAGACCTACAGGTGATCATGGATGCGTATTGCTGGATTCACAAAGGCGCCATTTTACAGCGAAACAACTCATATTTGGAGTTGAAACACCATGGGTCGTTGACTATTGGAAATTATATTCAATTCTGGCACGTTTGTGATAGAAGTAAACGGGCTAAAATCGAACTTATCTTTGGCGCTTCCTTTTCCGGAAATGTCGAGTTATGTGTGAAATACGTCAATGTACTACTGGCCAACCCAGTTCGCCCTATCATGGTTTTTGATGAATTTTCGCTGGGTTGTTTACGCCAAATATCAGCCAAACAAAAGGATGATATTAACACTTTTTGTCTTCTTACAAGCGTGTTCAGTCTATCCGAATAGAAAAGTGGAACACAAGCGCATTTCTCGAGTGTGTTGTGCGAAGGATAAGTGGAATATAATTCTATATTTTTTGTGCTTAAAGCGTGTTGCACGAAGGATAAGTGAAATACATGTATACTGGTATTTCTCATTTGTTAAAGTGCTACTGTGATGAAATTCGTATCTTTCCTCTTGTGGCCATTTTAACATATTAACAAGTACTTTTTATGAGAAGAAAAATGCTTTTTATTTTTTTCAAATATCTCTTTTCTTTCCAGAGATATTCAGGTTTTTAGAATATGCAAATTAGCAAAATGATGACGTCATAGACTCAACCAAATTTTCATCAAATATGAAGAAAGTGATATCTAAGCCAATTTTTATCACAAGTCTCTGTTTTTTTGCAGTAACCTTCTGGTAGTTGTGTTTCACAATTTGAAATTAACAATTTGGTTACCATGGTGACATACTAGGTTCCAGATCCCGTGGATGCTAAAAGCTTTTCTGGCAGATTCTAGCATTCTTTTTTGATATTTGCCAATGATGCTTTACATTGGTGATTTGGCAAGCATATGAAAGAATTTGGCAGTCGTCTTGGCTGGGTTACATTTTTCCGAACTAAAAAAAATAAAATAATAAAAATAAATTGCAGGGGACTGGAAAAGAGTGGGTTGCCATGGTAACGTAATTTTATTCCAACTGAAAGTGTGTTTTCTGTAGAACTATTAGTCTGCCAAGTTTCATTGGTCTCTTCCAAAAAATGACTGAGATAATTCAATTTTTGTACTCAACATAAAATTGGGTTGAGTAGATGACGTCATCAGTCCCCTAATTTGCATATTTTGCGATTTTTTTAAGCTTGAATATCTCCGGAACTAAAATAGATATTTGAAAACGGAAAACGCCATTTTGAATCTTTCGTTAAAAACTCCATAAAACGACTAAAATATCAAGAGGTGAAAATTTGATCACAGTAGCACTTTAAAACATGTTGCGCGACGGATAAGTGGAATACATGTTTATTTCTTGTTCTTAAAGCATGTTGCGCGAAGAATAAGTTGAATACATCTGTGTTTCTCGTTCATAAAGCATGTTGCGCGAAGATGAAATGCTTACTCCCCCTCCCCCCCCTCACCAGAGTTTATATTTGGAGTCCCCCAGGGGTAGACTACCATGTAGAAGTTGGTTCCTGTAATAAAAATTTAAAAAAAGAAACCCTGAAAGATACCAGAGGCAATTTTTTTTTACAAGGGGATGGGAAGGGGGAGGCCTCCAGCCAAGTGGCCCAAACTTGCCAGAGCTTATCCCGGTTTCTGTAGCATTAAGTGGCTAGGAATATTTCTACTCCCCCCTGAATGGGATGCTAGTCCATTGCAGGGTTCCCCCCCAGCATTATGTCACTGGTACCCATTTATACACCTGGATGAAGAGAGGCACTATGAGAGTAAAGTGTCTTGCCCAAGAACACAACACAATGACCCTGGCCAGGTCTCGAACCCGGACCACTCGATCTGGAGTCCGGCGCACTAACCATTAGGCCACGGCACGTCCCATAAGGGGATGGCTCAAGTTCTTTTTTGGATGAGTGATCACAAAACACCAATATTATTTTTTACACTTTCAGATTGTTAGTCCATGCCCTTGCGGCTGCCATGAAAGACTGAAAGTTGGATCTATGATTGCCGCAGAAGTCAGACAGGCAATTCTACAAGAAACTGGCCTGACATGCTGTGCTGGAATTGCTCACAGTAAACTCCTTGCTAAACTTGTGGGTGGGTGGAAGAAACCCAATATGCAGACGACGCTGCTTCCCGAGGATGCTAAGAACCTCTTGGCAGAACTACAAGCAAGAGATATTCCAGGTAGAATCAATGAAAAATGACAAAATGTTAATTTATATTGCACAGTTATCAATATAATTTTGGACACTTGGCATTGAATCGGTAGTATAAAATATTAATTAATTCTATACTCCCAGGCCCCCTCTCTTTTAAGCCCCTGCCTCTCTAATAACCTCCCCCCACTAAAAGTTCAAGTTGTTTTTATTAATAAGGCCCATTTTCCTTAGATGGTAGATAATGACAATTTATAAACAACAAAACAGGTTAATTTTGTTATTTTAATGTAGTTATTGATCCACCACATTTACTTTTTGTGGTTATACTATTTTGTGAAACATGTTTCTAAACACACTAAAAAATTGGAGTGCACTTTATTTATTTCATATGTAACCTAACTGATACAGTCAACTCTCGTTATAGCGGACACGCTCGGGACTTCGTTTAGTGTCCGTAATAGCGAGAGTCCGTAATAGCGGGGTGTGAGGAAAAAAATGGCATTAACATAGGTTCAATAGTATGGGTTATGACGAGCTTATCAACAGTCGTGAAACAACTCAGTAGTCGTTAGGTATGGAGAATGACAATGGTCGAGGGTTTGAGGGTTTGATCTCTCCAAAGGAGTCGTCTGGAAGAAAAGGGCGCAAGCTGAACCCGGGGGGGGGGGGGGGTACTCCCATATGAGAGTGACGGGGATGCTCGTCGTCTCGCTTAGGGGTATAAATTTCGGACTTTGGGTCTCGCTTAGGGTGTTCTGGGGAAAATGCACGAAAATGACAATATTTTTAGCCGTCAGGGTCTCAATTAGGGTTGCACACGAAGAAATATACAAATATAAGTTCTTTTTCTCAGAATTTTGGTTTCTTTTAGGGGTCTAAAATAGCTTGAGCCACGCCCAGATTGGTCTCTTTTAGGGGTTCTTTTCAAAATTTCCGACGAGCATCCCCGTCCCTTTAATATGGGAGTCCCCCCCCCCCCCCCCCGGGAAGCTGAAGTGAAAAAGCAAAGTCTGGTGTACAGCTACTGAAGAAATTGATGCAAAAATAATTATTGCAGAAGACTTCTGAAATGTGTTTCGACAAATAGTATTCAACACACTGCAATTTTCCGTGATAACGTTATGTGAGAAGTTTATGGTGTCCGCTTTATCGAGAGTCAAAACAATAAAATTGTTCTTTTGGTACCACGAAAGTGTCCGTAATTCCGTAATAGCGAGAGTCCGTAATAGCGGGAGTCATTTCCAGTCAAACCTCTATAACTTTCGCCGGGGATCTGAATTTTGTCCGTAATATCGAGCGTCCGTAATAGCGGGGTGTCCGCAAGGCGAGAGTTGACTGTATATAGTTTGAAATACGCTCTCCGCTTTTCTATAGAGACCCCTCCAAGAAAAAGGTCTTAAAAAGAAGTAAGTCGACTGCCAGGGGGAGCAGTTGGGTCGTGATACGTGGTGGGGGAGTGACCTCCCCGATAAAAATGACCGGGGGGACTTAATATAGCTTATCAGTAATGTATCTTGTCCAAGCAACTCTCCCATCCAACATGGATGTGTTATTTGGAGAATTACTTTTACTGCACTCTAACTGTTAATCAGTTTATTCCCAATTTTACTGACAAACTTTGCTTTTATTTTCATAACAGGCATTGGCCATAGCATGGCCAAAAAACTCCAAACAATTAACATTTCATCCGTTCCTGACCTTCTTGCTTGTTCCCGCCAAGTGCTGGAAAAAGAATTTGGCAACTCAGTAGCAGAGATGATGATTAAATTATGCCATGGTATCGATGACAGCAATGTTACACCGTCTGGAGAGTTTAAATCAATAAGTGACGAGGATTCTTTTAAAAACTGTTCAACACTCGATGATGCAAGAAAGCGGCTTAAGAGCCTTATTGAAGGGTTACTTCCAAGAGTTTCTGCCGATATTGGCATACCTCAAACTGTAAGAGTTACAGTGAGAAGACATGAAGATAAGTTTTATAAAAGGGAGAGTCGTCAGTGTGGATTGCCGCACACAGTTTCTTTTACTGACAAAGAGAAAGCAAGAGATATGGTCCTTGCAGTATGCCTCTCTCTTTTCAATAAAGTTGTTGATGTGAAGAAGCCATTTCACTTGACTCTGTTAGGAGTTTCATTAACAAACTTTCATAAACCTCATACAGCTCAGTCGAAAAACATTTCTAACTTCTTTCGGAAGTCTTGTTCCAAACAAACAGATGCAGAAACATTTTCTACTGGTGCCAATAGTCCCCCATCGAAGGACGATCATCTCAGTGAAAGGAAATCCCCCACAGCTTTGGTGACACCTGATAAGGTTGAGTTATTTGATCAGAATGCAATTGATAATGGGGCCTTAAATAGACACGATCTTGTCAATGTTAAAGACCAGGAGCCACAGGAAAGTTTGGGAGTAACTTCACAGGCTACCCAGCAAAATGAAACAACTATTGATGGTACAAACAAGAGGAAAATTGGGCCAAGTGTAATTTGTCCCAATGGCATAGATCCTACTGTTTTTGCTGAGCTTCCAAGTGAGATACAGAGAGAGTTGCAAGCTTCATGGCAACAACAAGACAAAAGAACTGTCAACACTGACAAAGCTGCAACAAAAGTGAAAAAGTGCTCTGGAATACAAAAATACTTTGCTACTCAGAGCACGGGTAAACCAAGCTAAGCCTGGCCTTATTACAGTCACCTCTCTCTAAAACGGGCAGCTTCTGGACCGGCTCCAACTGTCCATCTTAGAGAGGTTTCTGTCTTATAGGGAGATTAGTTACTATAAAATGACTGAAAAATAGCTGAGACAGGGCCAAGACCAGGTAACTGTCTTATAGAGGTGTCTTTGTAATAGAGGTTTTGTCTTATAAAGGTGTCCGTTAAGAGAGAGTTGACTGTAACATTGTTCAAATGTTGAAAACTTGTTCTCTCCTACTAAAGAACATCTATCCTGTTTAGATGCATTAATAGAACTTGGGGCTTCAGAGGTACCCACCTTACATTTGGTAGGAGTGTGTAGGGCGGCAGGGGGAGGTGGTCATAGCTGTTTGGGTTAAAACTTTGAAATAAATGAGTAAGGAATGACGGCAGTAAGAATTGGTTCCTTGTCCGGGTGAAAGTGAATTTGAGCCACGCCCAGAAAATAAGTTTCTGGCACCATTAAGTGGTTACTTTCTTTCAAAATTTCGAACTGCCACCCCTGTCAATTTTGTATGTTTCTGCTCAAAGGGTTTGGGCTAAAATGTGCAATTTTAGTCAATATCCCCATACCCAATGGAAGGTTCTTGTTGATGTGGTGTTTGTTGTGAAATAAAACCATGATGGAAATGGTAATGAAAATGTGGCGATCGAATTTTCCCTTGCCAGTCAGAGCAATTGTTTGTTGACTTGGTCGTTCTTTGTTTATCATCATTTGTGAGCCCAACATGCATTGAAAATCGTGATACAATCATTTATATTTTAGCGCTAAAAAGTAACAGGACATCACAAAATTCTGCTTTTTTATCAAAACAATTTTGGGATAAAAACAGTGCATTTAATTTGTCAATAAAGATAGTCAGACCCCTTTACATTACTGAATCTTCGGCATCGTAGTCATGGTTGCTAGTAGTAGTTTCTTGAGTGATGGAGGTGGAAATCTTCCTGGGAAAGACTGGATATTTTTCTGAAAGAAGGCAATACATCTTTTGGAGGAAAAAAATTGATTTAGCCTGCGAACAGGCCTTACAATAATTACGCATAAATCGTAACGGGTGTAAAACACCTCTCTGTCGGAAACAAGATTATTCACATAGAACGCGGTGTTGATTGTTGATAACAGCGTTGTCTCCTCGGGTTCGATGGATTGTTGTTCTTTTGTCTTTAAGAGTTTTTTAGCCAAATAAGTTTTGTTTGATTAAAAGGTCTGACACCAAGATATTTGAATAAACGGCATGTAATACATGCAGAAGCGATGACGTTTCACAAGGGGTCTTACATAATTTTCTGAGGAAATTTGTCAAAAACTTAACGTAAATAAAAGTAGCTGACGCCTTGTTCGTGATTAAGACTGTTATCCAACTGCAGCTTACATTTTTTAAACCTAAGAAGCAATGTTAGTGATCGTATAAATGGCATAGTTAGGATCTGATGGAATTCAAATAAATACAGTAGTTATGAATTCACAGCTCAAGGATGCAAAGTTAATAATACATTTTCTTCGTAGATCACAGTTGCTCAATTGTACAACAGTAATATTTTATTTTATATATTTTTTTTTAGATTTCCCTATGTTGACTCAACAAAGATTACGTTATATTATAGCGTGACTTGCGATAAACGACATACAATACGCGGGAGCTAGCTTTTAAGCTGCGAGAAAGGTCAAACGGTCTCTTGCTCACAGCGGCCCTGTATCTTCTAAGAATTAAAAAATTTCTGTCTACTAAATCTAATAAATCCCATCATATAAAATTTAGTCTCTTTCGTTTATACATTGTAGTGTTCCGTTCTAACTGCACGGGAGTATTTTGCTTTTGTGTTCTACGCGGCGATTTCTTGTTATTAAGTTAAACTTGATTTCTGTTCAATTGCGCTAAACGGATCCGGTCGATCGGGTGCCTGCATTAAAGCGATGACGTCATCGCTTAAAAATTGATTGTGAAGATACCGGTAATTCAGTTTAGTTTTACATTCTATATTCATGAGGGAAGTTTAGTAAAAGAATTCTAAGCTTTGAAAATTAGAAAACTAGAAGAGAGAAGTGAAAGTGTTGGCTACCTGACATATTCCCCACGTCTTCCAAATTGGGGATTAAGCAAGCATGACTCACTCTGTAAAAGACCTACTTGTGTGCAGAAATGCATCAGAGCAAAGCTTGGTGAAGGTATGCCCCAGCCAGGGTGGGGGGGGGGGAGAGAGACTCCCCTATAAAAATGATAGGGTGCTTATCAGAAAATTTCAACCCCCCCCTCCCTCCCTAAAATTAAAGGTACCAGAATCTTATTTTGTGGGTGTGGGCCTAGTTCATTTTCATCCTTAAGAGGAACCATTTCTTAAAAAAAAAAACAGATTAATGGGCAGTGGCAATTTTAAGTGATAAAGATGAGTCTTTCTAAAACCTAAAATGGTTAGGGTTCCTGTCATGTTTCAAAACAATAACATTAAACGTACCATGACAACTCTAGCAGTGGTCATTTCAGGTTTTAGCACCCTAAGCAGTACCAAACTACAAATTTTACCCACTAAAAGGTACGATGAGCACCCCCATTATTTTAATAGGGATGGGCTTCTGGTGCTCCAGTAGCATAATACGTCCCCATGGCCAAAGATGCAGAGACGTTTTGAGAATCCAAAATGAAAACTGTAGATAGACTGTACAGTAAATGAGGGAAGGGGGGGGGGGTCTTTAGGATTGACAGAGATGCTTTGATGAAAGTATGTTTTGTGAGGTTTTTATGAAAGGGTACTTGGTTGCGTTGTGTAAACCCATTAATTTTTATTGGATTGGTCTTTTCTTTTACGGCATTGATGATCACAACACCAGAAATTGCCGCCTTTTAACCCATTATTAATGACATGGATAGCAAATGGTAAATCCCCGGGGGGCACCCTATATATTTTTGGGTGGGGGTGTGCCGCTGGGAATTTGAAACCCTCGTCCTATACTAGACCATGTTATTAAAGCTGATTTTGCAACCCTTTACTAGACTAGACACTGAAAATCCCCTATCCCAGACTTGCATTTCTTAGAACTGCATCACTATCAGTGTTTTAGTGGAAAACCATCTGTCAAAAAGGTTGCTGCAACTCTCTGATTTCTATACCTTATCCCGACTAAACTGCTTGAAAACCATACCCTTTACAGCCGCACATACCTATATAGCAAGAACTTTGGGAGTATGCAGAACTGATATCGTCCCGTTAGCCCAAGACCTTTTTTACCTTGCAAACCAAATTAAGACTGAAATTGAGATGCTATTGCAAAAAAAACAACAAATGACAGCAGGACACGTTAAATTTGCCTTCAAGCACACTCACATTTGGGTTACTTGCACAAGCAGCAAAACTGCTTGAGCATGTTGGCAAGGGAAGTGAGCCAGCAAGAAAGCGAGCTCACTTTCTCCCTGCCCAACAAGACTGCTTCACTTTCTACCCCCTCCCACTTCTACAGCTCCTTGCCAGCTCGCTCTGCTCACCAACTTGTTCAAGCGGCCTTGCCACTTGTGTATGACCAAAAGGTGCGAAAGCTACCTTGAGTTCTACAATGTGCATCTTTTTTGAAGAACAGAAACTGGTGCACAATTTATATCACAAATGATTGAGCATGGTGTGAATTTTATCAATGAAAATGCAAAGTTTTTAACTTGAAGGCATATTTTTTGAGGAAGTTTGGATAAAAGTGTTGGAGAGGGGAGGCTAGGTTTTTGGGCTAGGTCCCTTCGAAAAATCCTGGATTTATTGTAGTTTCAATTGAAATACATTGAAAAACTGTGAATTACAATATTACAATAGTTATTTGTTGAGCCTTGATTGCCTTCTGAAATGAATTATTAAATGTTTATTTATTTGTTTTTGTTTTTACTATAACCCTAACATCTGCTACCCTTCTTACAAACACAACTTGAGCAATTTGCCCAATTGGGGGTATCTTGGGGAACAGATCAAAAATAGATGTGATTAATGAGCTTTCTTCAAAGACTGCAAATCTTTGATCCTTCAAATTTTCTTCATAAAGCACGAACAGGCAATAGGAATTTTCTTCCTTGCTTCACGCATGGATGGAAGAGTACATGCTTTACATGTACAATGACAATGTACATTTTCCTTGTTTTGGACACGCCTTCAGTACTTGTCTTCGATGATTTAGTTTTCTATTTACCCACTCGGTTCAAAGCGTTCTATGCAAGATAGTTGATATTTTTTTGGCTTCATCTGTTTACATCGAACTTTTGCATTCGAAGTTCGACAAAATCTGAACAAGAATGAACGTCGCTTACTAGCACAATCCTTAAAACAATGCTTTGAGCAGACATGTTGCTCGATTTAATATTTCAGTCGATTTTTATCACGGCTCAGAAGAGGGGAAAGTTTCAAAGAAAGTATTTTTAACGCTTTACTGAGCAGTAGTTTAAGAAGAGGATTAACTTCGCACGAATTTCGCAACCCTTCGAGTTACGAAATATGTTATATTTACACTGGTCTGTTAACACGAAAACAGAGATTTCAAAGGTCATCTCTCACAAACCTGTTCTTTTGTATAACAAACTAGAAGAAAATAGCAAACGATTGCATGTTGTGGCAGTAAACAGTTTTTAATTCAGTTCCAGGAAACAACTACAAACATGACTTGCATTGAAAACAACAGATCTTCGCACTCTTGATTTGATTTTCATGTTTTCAAATTGCTTTGATAGTTAAATACAACAAAAATACCAATTCTGCTTTTCTTTCGCATATTTCGACTGCCTTTAGGGTACACCTGAATTTTAACCGACAATGTACAAAAGAAACTCTGCAAACAGCTTACTGCTACTAGCTTTTTACAGTTCACTGGGCAAGTGCTACACCGTTCATTGTTTCTTTAACTATATGTACTGTACTTTCATCAAATGGAAACCTATCAGTTTTTTTTTCAGCGAGTTAATCGTTCAAGACAAGGAAAATGAGCTTACACTAACGTAACCACTTCAATCTCCGCCCTGCTCGCCGTCTTCGTTCGCTTCTGCTTGCCACAGCGTTAGATTGTCACGAAGAAGTTGCATTATTAAGGTACTGTCCTTGTAAGAATCTTCTTCTACATTGTCAAACTCCGCTATAGCATCATCAAAAGCCTTTTTCGCCAACTCGATGGCCTTCTCTGGGACATCTTCGATCTCGTAGTAGAACACGGAGAAATTGAGCGCCAAACCAAGACGAATAGGATGCGTTTGTTTCAGTTCTTCACTTGCTTCTTGCGCTGCATTGTAAGCCTCCCTGGATTTATTACGCAAATCAGTATCTTGTGAATCAATCTCCACTAGGTAACGATAGTAGTCGCCCTTCATTTTTAAGTAGAACACCTTAGGCTCGACCTCCTTCGCGGAAGGAAAGAGGTACTTATCAATCAAACTTAACACTTCTTCGCACTTTTCCTTAAGTTCTTCCTTGACTTTCATGCGATATTTCTCTGCCAATTCAGCATTACGACGTCCTTCTTCCTTCTGCTCTAGACTGGTAATAATTCGCCAGGCAGACCTGCGCGCGCCCACCACGTTCTTGTAAGCCACCGACAGCAAATTTCTTTCCTCGTTACTGAGGTCCTTGTCGGCGTCCTTGCCTTTCACCACGGATTTCATCGCGTCTACCATGTCTTCATAACGCTCAGCTTGTTCAGCTAACTTAGCCTGATAAACTAAGTTATTCAGATCGTCTTGGTCTGCCATGGCGCCCCTGTAAAGCTATAATTTCCTCAGTTGAAACCCTGCAAACAATCAATGGACGCTTTCGACGGGAGCTGTCTTCCTTCGCTTGCTTGGTCACGTGTCTGAGGTGATGTTTTGCGTGATTTTTACCAATCATAACTGTGATTTACATCCGGGATACCAGTCAACCGGGAAATGGGTGTATAGGGAAAAATGCTAATAATTTATTTGACAGGAAAATGTGGACTGTACATCGATTTCATAATAATTTAGGACGAAAACTTTGAATGATAACACCACACAAAGCATAAATATCCTGTAAAACGAAAAAACTGCAAAGGAAACAGGAAAAAAATGCGCCTGTTAGCAAGGCTGGAGATCCCCCTTATACCCCAAAACCTATTTAAAAAAAAAAAAACAACAATGTATTTTTTCTTCTGATTACTACTATTTGCATTCATAAATAAAGCGTGACGAATTTAACGCGTAGTTTTACTTTTAAAATTAAAGCTCAATGATTTTGTCTGTTACGTGTCACTTTTGACCAATGAAACGTTTGCGATCGGGTCGCAAAAATAATGAAAAGTAACAACGTTTTTACACGATACTTCACGAGCAGTCAATATTTTCAAGATTTACTCGCTTACTTCGATGAAAGTCTGCTCAGAAAATATTTAATAAATAATTTCAACTAACAACATTGCTGTGAGCTGAAGTAATTATCTATTATAATTATTGACCCTCCTAAAACCTTATTTGTCTCTCTCTACATTCCATGGACGATTTCAGTTGCTTCCACACTGATCTTTTGGTTTATGGCTGCAATATTTAATACATTGCACAGAGAGAATATAGGATTTTTGTGGTTCAGTATTTATTATCACAATGGAGAGAAAAGATGACAAGTTTGGAAAGAATTGTCGCCCAGGAGTCACTTTAGAACACTGCTACAGGAGATACCTTCAATGTAATGGCTCCAGTAGTGTCCCTGTTGAACATGGTTTCAAAAGGAAATCTTGGATTGTTTATCTTGTTGAAAAAACTTGGCATCTGCATTCAAAACTTCATAAGGGGTTTTGGGCTGGACTCTGGATCTAGTGGTCCGGGTTCAAACTCTGGCCAGGGTAA
The DNA here is from genome assembly GCF_052425735.1 of Oculina patagonica. NCBI lineage: Eukaryota > Metazoa > Cnidaria > Anthozoa > Scleractinia > Oculinidae > Oculina > Oculina patagonica. Next base: position 3,389,966 of record NC_135764.1, read on the forward strand.
TAAAATTATAATAAGTAGTTGTGTTGTGTTGTGTTCTTGGCAAGAACAAGACACATCACTCTCACAGTGCCTCTCTCCACCCAGGTGTAAAAATGGTACCAGCGAATTTAATGCTAGGAGGAAACCCTACAATGGACTGGCATCCTATCCAGGGGGAAGTTGTAATACTCCTAGTTGCTTCACAAATAAATAAAAATAATAAATGGAAATTAGCAGTGGCACTTCCACAGGGTGGCCCTTCCCCTACTGTTCCTGATCAAATTGGAATTAAGCAGTGTGGATTCTTGCGGAGGTAGGAAAACCGAAGAAAAACCCTTGGGGCGAGGACAAGAACCAACAACAAACTCAACCCACATGACGCCGGGTCCAGGAATCGAATCTGGGCCACATTAGTGGGAGGCAAGTGCTCTCACCACTGCACCATCCCCACCCCCTTCATGCTACTGAAACTGGGATAAGCAGTGGCCTGACAGGCCACTAGGCTGGAATGTAATTTTTTTATATCCAGGTGAAGGATATAACCAGCATTAAAAAACAAACATTTGGAATAGCTGACAAGACTCTGATCACAGATACAGTAAGAAAGCCACTCTGATTAAATGTTTTGATGTGTGCTTTACAGGGTTTACCATGAGAGGAAGGCAAATCAGAAGGTATCAAGTACAAGCTATATTCATTGGCAGTTTCAACATATCTGTTACAAACTTGTCACAATCTCATTTAATCAATCAGTACTAGGAATGCTTCACAAAATGTACTTGGATGTTTAGATGTCCTAAAGATGATCTACAGAAAATAGTCAGAAATCTTGACTGATCTTCATTCATGAATTAATTGATTTATCCAAGCTAAGATGTACAGTTGTCAAGTTTGATACAGTGGAATGCGATAAATAGTTATCCAATGCTTTTGTGTGGTATACCCATAATATTATCATGGTTTATAATCCATCAAATGTTTCCTTGCGCACCAATACTCTTAACATATCACATGACACAGCCAAAACCAGGAACCATCTAAGGATTCCCATCAAACGACATCCCCCAGTATTCTATTTTGCGTTATACTTTTACAAGCTTAGTTTTCATCTCAATTGCAGAAATCAGAAATAATACTAGCAAAGATTATAAATGCAAACAGAATAATTCTGTTAGCCTTTACATTTGCAGATTGTCTAGGATCCTTCAAATGGACAGCTAGCCTTTTGAAAAAATATTTGAGGAATAAACACAAAAACCACAATCTGGCTTGGAATTGCAATGGTGATTTTTTTTCTTGGACATATTAACCTGTTTGACAAAAGCTTGCATGTTTTCTGCAGTGACCTGGAGTTTGCTATCTAGAAACTGTTCAATTCTCAGAACAGATAATAAATGTAACTCTCCTAGGTAAGTACTTGCACACGTTTTTGTGCCAAATAGAGGTTATTGTCAAATACACACCCGGGATATTTTAGAGGTATACCACTTAAAAGCTTCGAATGAAAAGTACACCTAAATACCTATTGTTAACAAGATTCCTAATGGCTAATGAGCACACTGCTGTTGATTAAATGGCAACTAAATTTACTTCCATGAAAGAATCATTTTTCTTTATCTGTTTTCAAATTTTGAGGGCTGAGGTTTATAAGACAAAAAAAAATATGAGCTTACACGCTTTGCCAAGTCAATCTAGGTCAATTTCAGCCTTCTGCTTCTGGCTCTTCATCTTCGTTTTCCGCCTGCCACAGCGTTAGATTGTCACGAAGAAGTTGCATTATTAAGGTGCTGTCCTTGTAAGATTCTTCTTTTAAACTGTCTAACTCAGCTATAGCATCATCAAAAGCTTGTTTCGCCAACTCGCAGGCCTTCCCTGGGTCTCCTGCGATCTCGTAGTAGAACACGGAGAAGTTGAGCGCCAAACCAAGACGAATAGGATGAGTTGTGGCCAATTCTTCACATGCCTCTTTGGCTTTCTCGTAAGCTCCCTTGGAATCGTCAGCCAATTGCTTCCTAGCATCCGAATTTGATGGTGAAATCTCGACTAGGTAGCGATAGTAGTCGCCCTTCATTTTCAAGTAGAACACCTTAGCTTCGGGAGTAGCTTCTGAACCTTGTGTGGAAGGCAATAGGTGATTATCGATTAAACTTAAGACTTCGTTGCACTTTTCCTTTAATTCCTCTTCGACTTTACTCCGGAACTTTTTGGCCAGCTCTTGTTTATTCTCCTCTGCTTTCGCCTCTAGACTCGACACTATTCGCCAGGAAGACCTCCGCGCGCCCACCACGTTCTTGTACGCCACCGACAGCAAATTTCTCTCTTCGTCACTGAGACCCTTTTCGGAATTCTCCGCCACAGATTTCATGTCTTGTACCATGTCGTCATAACGCTCAGCTTGTTCAGCTAACTTAGCCCGATCAACAAACTGGCTTCTATCCATGCCTTCCCTTTTAAAGTTCCAATTTGTGGTACTAATTCTTCTATTGCAACCTTCCAACAGACGAACGCTTTCCAAGCATGGGTGCTGTCTTCCTTCCAGTGATGCTTGCGTGATTTCTACCAATCACGACCGTAATCTATATCCGGGATATTTTTCAACCGGGAAGACGGGTTTTCGTGACGTCATTGGTTACATTTTGATTCACACCCCTCCCCTTTCACACCCAAAAAAACAGATACGGAATTCAGATTTCCAACCCCCCGTCTCTGTTAGGCACTGTTGCTTTTTAGTTGTGATAATGTATTACCAAACAGCACTAATACATTAAAAAAATATTCACTGTGTTTCTCTTATATGTGCCGTTAGTGATATATGATATATGATACGAATAAAAAATCGCGGTCTCTAATGAACCACCAACCCCCACCCCCACCGCCTTGGAAGGCGCTACCAGAGCTGTCGCTACTACTGGGCAGCGACACAACGGGAGAGAGGTTACTAAGCTGTAAAGAGAAAAAACATGGCAGGCAGAAGTAAATATTCGGAGTTGCCGGGCATTGTAAGTATTTTTAGCTGCATTATTTGACTATTTCGCCCCACAGTGGCAAATACATCCATGTTAACTCTTCCTTTAGATTTCTGATAAAGTATTTCTACGTTTTTCTCAACATTTAGGACAATCAGCCGGATGTTTACGAAACACCCGATGTTGTGGAAAAGTCAGAGCAAAATGGCGACTCTTCGGTAATGAAGTTTGGACTGTAAATACTTATACTTATACAAAATGGAAACTTCAGTGATAAACTCATTTTATTAGACATATTAAGAAACTCTCCGGCAAAATTGGGTCGAATTTTAAAGCCAAGTTCATTGTTCTGGCATGCTGTATATAAATTTGTTTAAAAGGCAATTTAAGGAAGAGGAGGGGTTATTGGAGAGTATTGGGCTTACTTTTTAATGACATTTTTCACCTAACAGTTTTGCAAAAAAACCTGTAGTCTTGGATGAATTATTCAGTATTGCTATGGAGCTGATATTTTTCCTTGTTAGGCACAGAATGGAGATGAAAGTGTTCAGGTGTTAAAGATTGATGCGAAAGAAGCATTTGAGAAATTCAGTGGAAAATATTTGGATCCAGGAGATGCAGGTACGTGTATATAAAGAACCTTATTATATGTCTACAACAGTACGCGCGCTCTGATTGGCTGCTGAGCGGGCATTATTTTCTTGTAATGACCGGGCATTATGAAACTTTTTCTCGGCTCGACGGTTTTTTGAGTTGTGAGTAAAAGCTACAAACGAGGGGGCAAAAAACAACAAAAAATGCTGACAAAAATATAACTATCTTTTCAATAACTGAAAGAAAAATGGGCGATTCCAGAAAATATCCGTACCATACCACGGACGGCTTTTTGAAAATCCGAGGGCAAGGGGGGGGGGGTTCACTAAACTGGAATTCCGAAGGCATGGGGGGATACTTACGATTGGAAGTTCCAAAGGCATGGGGGAGTTTCAGGTCTTGGATTTCCAGAGGAGAAAACAAGAGTGTGTTCCTTGAAAATGCTTATTTTGTGGACTACCAAGTCGCAAATAAGGCACGAACTGACGACCGCGCAGCGGAAGCAGGATTCAAGACAAGTATCGATCGATCAGGCATGTGTTTGCGTTCATTTACAAAAGAAAATCGCTAAAATGTGGGTTCTACATCAATCTTCAGATGCATTAACATTGATGAACTTCTTCATTCGCTCTTTGTTTTCTTGTTAAAGCAGATCCACAAATATTTAGTCCATTCAGTGGAGTGGGAAACTCTTTTGCTACGCTTCGAGACGCCATTTTGAAACACGTGGGTTGGGAGCAACTGCTGACCGTGAAGGCTCAAATCCAAGATGGCGGATATGTCAGTGCACTCGATCGTATTATCTTCCGAGTTTACACACGTGCATCACACGATATTCTTATTTTAATGTTCTGCACCAGTTAAGGGCAATGTAAAATTAATGTAGGTTGTATCTGTTGAACAAGGGTAAGGAGAAAAGTCTTATTTTTTTTACATTTTCATCCCAGAATTTCTTGAGTCATAATGACTGTCTCTATGTACAGATCGAGTCATTTGAAATAATTTTATGTAAAATACGCCACATTGGGCGTATTTGCGAACGCTGACGGGAATTCTAAAGAGCTTGACTAAAAAATGAAAAATCTGAACGGGAGGGGGGGTTAATGATTATGGAATTCCAAGGGCATGGGGGGATAACGCATTTTGGAATTTCCGAAGGCAAGGGGGGCTAAAATATGGAAGCCGTCCGTGGTATGGTACAGATATTTTCTGGAATTGCCCAATATAAGCATACCGATACTTCTTTAGTATGAGCGACGAAGAGAGCCACAGAGGGTAAGAGCGAGTTTTACCTTCAGTGTTTTTTCCCTTAATTATACTCTTTTTTTGAATAGTGCTTTAAGGCCATATAATAAATAACTTATTAACCTCGTCCGTTCGGCCATTACAGGGGAATCTCAGACCTCGACCTTGATGTATTGACCTCGCTGTCACTCAGTCAATACATCACGGCCTCGGTCTAAGATTCCCCTGTAATGACCTCACTCTCGGTTAATAAGTAGTATGTAATGATTTGATTTAGTGCTCTCCTTCCAATAAGTGCCCCCTTACGAATAAGCGCCCCCTTCTAATGTTTTTTGTCAATAAGCCCCCCTATTCCAATAAAGGGCCCCATTCTAATAAGCGTCCCCATTCTTATAAGTCCCCCTCTTCTAACAAGCGCCCTATTATGGATAACTGTCCCTACTGAAGTCATTGACGTCGAATAGATAAACTCATGAACATTCACCGTACCGTACAAGTATATATTGACTGCTAAAATGAACAATTCTTTTAAAAGTAACTGTACTTTCAACAATTTGTTACTGTTACAGTTTCTGTTATTGTTAGTTATTTCAATATTTATTTAAGTTTAAAAAAAATATTATTTACAAGGCTAAAAAAGGTTTTAAAATTTTAATCAAAGGCCCTTCGAGCATCCTCATGGTAATTCGGTGAAGTGCCGTCCTTCACTTTTTTTTTTTAAAATAAGCGTTCAATAATGAAACGGTCTCACTTTATTTACCTTTAAATGCTTATTTTTTATGCGTGAGTGGCATCAATGGGTCACTGATACTTTGTGCTCTCCGGCTCCGTAGCGCAGATTCTATTTCTTTCACCACCAAAATATCGTGTAACCTTAACCAGTCTTGGATGCGCTGAAGTGCGTTTTCAATTACTTTTCTGTCAGTACATATATTGTATACGTACCGGGCAGCGACAAGCGTTATTTTTGAGCAGCCGATGAAATTTGAGAGAAAGATGCACCTGAGCACGTCGTGTTTCTGCTTGCCTCAAAAAGATGAAAAACGGATGACGTGACACGAGATGACGTTACGCGAAACAGAAACGTGCTATGGAACTCGTGTTTTTCCAGTGAGCTGAAACGTTTATTAAATCACATCACATGCGAAACTGGATGTATTTTGTACCTGCTTTCAGTATTAAAGTCAATCTCACTTTATTTCCATTTTTGAATGTTTTCTTTTCTTTCACGGGAGTTGCGTCAATGGGTCATTGATAGTTTGTGCTCTCAGGCTTTGTAGAGCGATTTTTTTACCACTGAAAACGGATGACGTGACGCAAAACAAAAACGTGCCGTGATAGCTGAAACGTGTATTAAATCACGTCACCCGGCAAGCGAATTTGCATGTATCTCATACCTGCCATCAGTAAGTCACAATCTCACTTCATTTGCCTCTTTGAATGTTTTTTTTTTCTTTCTCATGGGAGTTGCGAGAATGTGTCATTGATGGCTTGTGCTCTCAGGCTTCGTAGAGCGAATTTTTTCATCACTAGAATGAAGTGTAATAACCTTTGATCCCCTTTCGCATTTAGAAAAATTTCTTTTGTAAATATTGATCAACCTCGTTTCCGAAGAGAGCGATCTTGGGAATGCAGGGCTGTCACTAATTTGTCAAGTAGGTGGGGAAATGAAAAATGTAGCCGAGGGACAAGATTTTTCTGTTGTAGGTTGTTGGGGGGGGGGGGGTAGGGTTTACGAAACAACAAGAATTTGTTCCTAATACGAATTTGTTTTAATGCAATTTTTACGCCATGGTAACTTACAACTTTCTCTTTCCCTACTCCATTCCACAAGAATCTGACAAGTTTTCGAAAGTTATCGTTTATTATGGGATTTGAAATGGCCTGACTTGTGACTAATGGCGTGACAGAAAAGAGAAGTTGAGGAAGACTGGGAATGAGTGAAAGTCACTCGTGAAAAAGACCAAAAAACATGGCGTCGGGAACGTGTTGGGAACGTCAAACTGGTTTGTTTTTGTTTGTTTTTCTTGAACCAAAACCATTGCTTTGAGAAATGCACATAACAAAACTTTCTGCACTTATGTAGAATACTCAGACAAGCCAATGTTTTGTCATACAAAGTACGTGTAGTAACGCATTTGAGCCCTGTACGACTCAGGGATCTGTGTTTATTGACATGTAGCTGATTAAACAGCATTAAAACAGGCAAAAGGAGAACATACATAATGTTGCAAGTTTACAGTTAACTGATCGCCAATTTTATTTGTGTGGAAAGTGTTCAAAGTTCAACTATGGAAAGTCCATGTGTGACTATTACTGGGCCACTGCGTCTTGCGCAATTTCCTTCATGCGTCATCCAGGCCACTTGTCGATTCGAAGAGAAATGCTGAAGCCCAAACTGTTGTTTCTTCAGTTAAACATATTCTTATTTTGAAGCACAGCCAGAAGATAAGAAGGGATCCAGTTTTATTCGTTTATCCACTTTTGCCCTCCGTTTTTTTTATGACATTTTCAAGTGGAGCCGGAATCTCCGACAACAAGAGAATCCGAATGAAACTAACACGTAAAATCACGCGCTTTCAAAGGAAGATGACATTGTTCAATATTTACGCTTTTTCAATCACAGCCTCAAATGAAATGTCAATCGCTCTCTTTAAAAGGTGAAAAATAATTTGAATTAATAAACTATTGATTTGTCTTTGATACACAATTCTGTTATTTGATGTATTTTTCACTTTCCATGTTTTGGTTTTGTATCAAAGTAGCCGGGGCTCAAACTCGTTGTAGCCGGGGAAAATCCCCGGCCCCCGGCCCTTAGTGACAGCCCTGGAATGAGGTTGGAGAATAATTTGTTTTTGATTGACATGTGCTTGATATGTTTAAAGGACCTTTCTGTCAGCATGTTTACCGCCTAACGCATAAATTAATTGCGGTTTGATATCAGAATGGAGTGAGTGAGTGAAATTAAAGTCTCAAAAGTCATTTTAATACCTTCATTACCATTCGGTAAAAAGGAACCGAATGTTTTCGACTTGTTGTCATCATGTTGTTGTCAAGACAACAAGTCGAAAACGTTCGGTTCCTTTTTAAAATTTAATAACCTTTTTTAGCTTTGTAAATAATATTTTTACCTTTTTAGCGAACATTATTTAAGTTTTGTTTTGAACATTTGGTTGTTTCTCAAAAAATTGAATAAGCGCCCGGTCTCAAATAAGCACCCTTTCTTGAGGTGTTGAAAGTAAATATAAAGCACCGGGGTGCTAAATCAAATCATTATAGTATATGCCAACTCTCCAGGATACAGACCAAATCTCAACGACTCCCACACACCCGGGCAGTTGGGGAAATAAGTGCCGTTTTTGGCAAATCGTCATTGAAGCACCCAAAGAGTTTCTGAATTGTTTTATCCAATCAAAAACTAGCGCAAGCACTCATGAGTACTCCGAAAGCAACCGTGCATACAAATTCTTCATGCTGCTTAGTCACTTCTGGAAGGAAATTGCGGGTCAGTCACTTCTTGGAGAAGTGATGTCGCCATCAACTGGCACTTGTTCCCCAACTGCGGAGTATCTAATCAAACAAAATCAAACCAAAATTCAATTAAACTCAATCAAACACCAATTGTCCAATTGGGTTCAGTAATCAAACAAAATTGAACATCTTATTTGCTGTGAGTTCAATTATCAAACCAATGGAACCAGTTGATCAGCAACAAACGCAAGCAAACTTAATCCAATTTGATTTTGTTCAGAGTGCATCTATTGATGCCTTAAAATAAGTAAATCATGCAGGAGTAATTATAATCAACCTTAATTGATGGAATAAACAAAAAAAATGTCCAAAAATATCAAACTGAATGCAGAGATGTCAACCTGGAAAAAAAATTTAATCCGGAAGATTGGCAATTTTCTAGGTACCATTTCTTAACCCTCAAAACTGAGTAAAAGATAGAGCGCTGCCAATTCATCCACAATATCTCATCAAATATATACAAAAGTACCCCCCAAAATCGGCAAAGTGAGGGTGAAAACATGTATTTCAAGCACTTTCCTTCATAGCCAGGAGATTTGGTAACCTACGGGAGACCAGGAGGTTCAGTCTGTATTTGGGAGACTCCTGGATAATTCGGAAGATACGGTATAGATGGGAATGTGAATATCAAACTGTTAACAGGAGTTCAGTAATCAAACTTTCGATTGAGTATGATTGTCAACCATTTGATACTCAAACGTTCGAAGCCACATGTCATGGATTTGGTATGTCTGCCTGAGTTCTCCAGCAAAATTAATGTTTACTGCATTTTTTATGGATAATTATGATTCCTGGTCCTGAAGCAAGAATTGTTATATAGCTAGAAATTTTCCCCCAACAGCACGCACTCTTATTGGCTAATTTGAGGTCACATGACATCTAACAATAAAAACTGTTTCCTGGTAAAAGTCTCCGAGCAGGCAACATTGCAAAATCTCTGACATCAGAGGGTAACATTGCAATGTTGCCTGCAAATGTTTACCAACAGGCGCCTTTTTTCTTAGTCTTAGTTGTGCTATATAACAAAACACTTAATGACTTATCCTTCTGAAAACCAGTTAATTTTGTTTCCCTTGGGAACAGTCATTTAGTGTATAATGTTTGATACTCATCAAGTGGGAAGAAATATTGTTCTGAGCGTTCCAAAAGGATCAACGGAGAAATTAATAATCCTATACAACCCTACAAGTTAGGACCATTTTAGTCGCCATGGCGACTTAAATTTTGGAGCTGACGACTTTATTGGAACCGAAATCGCCAGCTTGGTGACTAAAATTGAGAAGAAGGATTGATAGTGTGAGCTTAATTTAGGGAGTAACATTTTTCACTGGCGACCAAACTTGAGCAGTCGGTGGCCAAATGACCACTAAGGAAAAAATAAACTTGGAGGGTTGCTATAAGATCTAAGCTGTGTTTTGTAATTCTTCAGATTTTTCTGGGCAGTGTGGTCCTCGGCAAATGCAAGGCTATGCTACGAAAACTGAGTATGAAATTCTAGGAGAAGGAGTGGCCAAAGAGACACCACAGAACAAATTTAACAGGCTTCAGCATGAGATCCGAGAACTGGCAGAGGAACTCGAACAGATAAAGGTGTGTATGATACAAAGCATAATAAATGCAACACAAACTTTAGATGTCACTAGGTTACCTGTATAAAGGTGAAAGGTAAAGCCTGCTGTAGAGCTAAGTGTCTCATGAGACTGAGCTTATGGGTATTCCGGTTTCTTTTGCATTAAGCAGCTAGGAGTATTTCTACTTGCCATGGATAGGATGCTAGTCCATCACAGGGTTAATCTCAGCATTAAATTTGCCGGTACCCATTTATACACCCTGGGGTGTATCTGGGGTGTATAAATGGGAGAGAAGCACTATTAGAGTGAAGTGTCTTGCCCAAGAACACAGCGCAGTGCCTTGGCCAGAGCCTAAAACCTGGACCACTCGATCTGGAGTCCAGCATGCTAACTATTAGGCCACCATGTTAGTGCACCAGCAGTCATGCCTAGAGCATGCAACACACGCCTTACTAGATCAAATAGTAATTCAGGCTGTGTGCAGTACTCAGTGCGCAAGTGTAAAACCACTACCTTTCAGCAATCCTTCATTAATAGATCATCCCATGTGTGGAACACATGGGATGATCACTTTCCGGAACAAACTCTTGTATTATTACTCTACTGCACTGTCCAATTGTTACTACCCAGACGACCCGTGTACTTGGAAGTCAGTATGCCCAACCTGTAATTCCTGCTGCAGCTTACTCCACCCTATTTTATGCTGTTATTAAAGCTTTGTTATACCTTTTAGCTATTTTATGTCTTAGGCCCGCAGTAATTGGCCCTGCTGTTGCGGGTTCCCTGCCTTAAGTTTGCTGTTAGTTGTATGTGTTATTTATAAGGCGAAGCTAATAAAATAAAAATAAAATAATAATATTGTCTGCCTTTGACTGCATTAGGGCACAGTACAGGATGAACAAGAAGAAAAGAAACTCTCACCAGTTTTGCTGTCACAAGAGGTTAGTACCTTTTTTACAATAACTGAGAGAATTCTCACTGTGGGAGAGCTATGGTTGATGAGAGTTAAGACAATGAATCAAATGACATAAACTGTAATGTGATGAAATGTAAATTTCGAAAAAAAAAATCAGAAATTGTTGCAACTTTTCCACAACCAGAATCTGGCCAGTGATGAAATGTAAACTGGAACATTTGGGAAGAAATTTACCACACATTCGTCAGCTTCAAGTGCAAAATTGCAATCTTATGAGCTGTCTCACATGCGTTCAGTTTCGCACTGATTTTCCATTTAGAGCGGTTTTCACTTGAGTGTCGAAAGTAATTCGCGTTTGTATTGGTTTTGCATTACTACGCTTTGTGATTGGTTTAAAAACCTCGCGCCACTTTCTCAACCAATCAGAAGTAAAACCAAAACCAATCATGACTCGCTCACGCACGTTTTCCCACGCTTCGTGTCGGCTACATGTATTTGCTTCGAGTTTTGATTGGTTTACTGGCTTGTCTGTGTTCTTTGTGATTGGCTAGAGTGATTACTTTGGTTTTGGTTTTACGACACTCAATTGAAAACTGCTCTAATTCATCAGTCAATTTTCAGTTTTATTGTAGAAAACAAATCAACCATGTTTTTCCATGGTCTACACTCGACTTATAGACCATAGAAATGATGCCATAAGATGTCCAAATCTTTGCACTTGAGTTTTGAACATTTTATGGCATCATTTCAATGTGTGGTCTATAAGATTGTAGACCATGGAAAAATGTGGACGATTTGTTAAATAACAATTAAAAACAACAATCTTCATTCTCTTGCTTTAAGTATTTACAACTGGACTGGCTCGCAGGTAGCTAGTACTAGTCTTGGCAGGACTTTCTATTTAAGTTTAATAAATTATTGCAAATTATTTATTACCAGTATATATAATTTTGTTATACAGTAGAACCCCGGTAACTCGAACTCGGATAACTCGAACAACCCCGCTAACTCGAACATACTTCCATTTCCCTTGGATTTGAACTCACTTTTAAGTCATTGTTACTCAGTTAACTCGAACTCGGATAACTCGAAAACCCCGCTAACTCGAACTAAATTTTGTTTCTCTTGATTAAAATTTGGGTCAAATTTACCCCGATAACTCGAATTCCGGTACTTGCAACCCGCCACGGTTGCCCATTGATTAGAGCAACAAAACAGATCACCTATTTGACAGCCTTTTTCCACTCTTATCCTAAGAATTTATGATCGTATTAGAGTTTCTGACGAGATAAGTTTAATTTGCACTGTGCTGTATACTGAGGTGCTGAAAAATCAGTAAGCTGTATCAATTATTAACTTGGCAAATTAAATATTCAATCTACCCCGATAACTCGAAACCCCGCTAACTCGAATGGTTTTTCATTTCCCTTCAGAGTTCGAGTTACCGGAGTTCTACTGTATTGGATTTGGAAGCTTTCGAGGGGATATTTCATTATTTCAAAAATAGAGTCACTTCATTTCACTACTCCATCACACAGATCAGTTAATTCTCAGTTTTGGAAGTGGAACTGTCAACAGTGCATAATTTTTAGAATTCAAGTCACTTCAAATTTTTGCCATTTCATTTTAACTTAGATGAAAGATTTGCAATGAGAAAAGACAATGTCCAAATTGTGTGATGTTTCCTTATCTATTGTGTCACACAAAAGTTTTAACAGTTTTACATCATAATTACTGGTAATGCCTGCTTGGGATGTTTGATTTGTAATTCTATATTTTTTTTCATTGTAGGTACAAACTCTTCAAAAGCAGGTATGGTACATGACGTTATTTTAAAGTTCCTTCTTATTGTTGTTTCTAATTTTCGTTTATTCTTGGAATTTCCAGCAAAGTCTATAATACTCCTGTTACCACGTTAAAAATTCCATCGCATACCAGTCCTCTATTTCCCAACATATGCCCTTGGTTACTTAAGGCTACGAGAAGCAGGTGTTTTAAGAGCACAGAATACGGAATTCAATAGAGAACGATAAATGTACAAATATCAGGAGCATAGGAGTAGTGTACGGCTGCACTTGCAAAGTCATACAGTGTTTATGATATGTATATTATAGCACAACTAAAGTAAAGCACATGCTCTTATTGGTTTTAGTGCGCATTCTGATTGGCTAGAGTCACACTCCACTATCACCTTGTGCGACTCTTATGCTTCTTTAGTGCTTAGCAACCTCCCACATACATCCATAACTCAATAATGTATGCTGTAGCATTTACCTTTTATCAATTATAGTTTATATGTAAAATGAATTTAGCTCAAAATGATTTCAAACTAAAAAATAAAACTTACGATAAAAGCTGTTAAAATTGATGCTAAACATTTTCGATCTGTTCAATCATCATCAGAGCATCAATTTTAACAGCTTTTACCTTAAGTTTTATTTTTTAACTTTTTATAGGCAAAATGTATACAGATTTCAAACTAGTTTGATTTGTATTTTCCTTTATTCCAGACTTATTATCATGATCTTTAAACAAAGAAAATATAAAGCAAACTAGTTTAGAATCAGATTCAATTTGATGTGAAATTCATTTTAAGCTACAGCATGAATGTAAGCACAAGTTTGTTGTAAGCAGGAGAGAAATCACACATGTCTGTGTTTTCCATTTTAGCTTGAAGATTTACATCTGGTAAATGTCCTTGGGAAAGAGGTATTTTGAGCTAAAAATATTGACTTAATCTTAGTAATTGATTGCCCTACAATGCATAAACCAGTAATTAATAAAATTATTAATTAATTAATTAATCCTAATGCAGGATCTTTGTTAAAATGATTGCTGTACAAAGCTGGCATTGTATACTGATGTTAGATGCGGCAACATTTTGTATTTATCTTTCAATATCTGGAAGAATAGCCAATTTTACGTTGAAACATTTGGTCATTTTCTCTTTGAGAGAGGCAGTGCAGAAATTAATTAATTAATGTATGTACTGGATTGTAATTTTTTTTACACAATACAGAAAAAAACTTGACTAAAACAAATCAAATGCAATTTGGAACAAGGTGAAAGATCCCAGTGAACCACCGTGCACTGTGGCCAAGTCTGGGTGCGTTTTGGGCTAAGTCTCAGGTGTTAAATATTTTTGTAAATGACATTGTTAAACCCAAATTTCTCCTCTACCCAGTATTCAAAGATCTGTTTATTTTTTGTTACCAACAGGCTTTGACAGTGGCCTCTACACCTCAAGCAGGATTGTCGCAGTAAGTTGGAGTCAGTAGATAACAATAGACCATGAATATCAGACAAGATAGATGTCTGCTGGGTAGATTCCTCCCAAAATAAACTACAGTCGACCCCCTACTAAGCAGCCACCTTTGGGGTTAATAGGGGTTTGTCATAATTAAGCATAAAAAAATTTAATTATTGCCAGGTAACCCTCATATCATCTCTCAGCTTAGTGAACAACAGAATCATGTCAAGGCAATAAACAAACGTGTGTTTGAATTTTGTATCAGTCGTCACTTCCTATTTCAGGCTCCTATCTGACATTAGCTTGAGCAAATATTAAAGACCAAACTATGTGTATTAAATTCTTGGTAGCCACTTGATTGAGGGAAACATTTTTAGCTGCCCCCCCACCCCTCTTTTCAATGTTGCACCCTTTGTGGATAAGGCTTTTTTGTGCAATATGTTTGAGAGCTCAACATTGAGACTGTAAGGGGGGGGGGGGAGAAATGGTAGAATTTGGTAAACGCGCGGCCACTTTTGATGAAGGTTGCAGCATACCATCCAGGTTGCATAGAACTCTGCTTGCTGTAGAAACCAGTGGCTCCTTATCTGAGTTTGCTGTGCAAAGTTGATTTATTTTGTTCTCTTTCCAGACGCCTGCAGACACAACTTGAATCTTTCAAAACTGCTGAGGCAGTAGGTGGAAAACAAACCAAGGTGATTATTTACTTTTTCTTCATCATATTTGCATCTATGATGACAAAAGGCATAACCTTTCTTTTACTAGTGTTTATATTTGCTAGGAATCTATCATAAAGATATTAATTTTGAAGTAGCTAACAAATGATGATGATGATGATTATGAGGACTAAATAAATAGGCCAAAAAGGCTACAGAAAATGATCTCATAAATTACCCCACCTCTTATTTTGAACCCAAGTTATGAGTGAAAAGATATGGCCTATTTTCAAGTTTTGATGTTAAGTTTTACATACCTAAGTTTTTTTTAACATTATTTTGTTTTGACTGAAACTAAAATTATAGTCTATTTTCTATTATTATTTGTAGAGTGATGATGGTTGTGTTACATACGAGTTGTTTTACAAACCAGAACATGCTAAGTTCAATCAGCTCTCAAAGGTATGTTCTCTCTTGTTGGAAGTGTTAAGGGAAAGATTACAACCTCAGTATTACAAGCTTATTGTCATAATTTTTTTTCCAGCAATAATATTAATTATAATGGAATGAACTGTGTCTATAAGAGAAAAACTCAGAAAAAAATTCTGAGTTCACAGACAATTATATTACACTATAAATGTCAGTTGAAAAGCCACTCAGGGGAACCAATTCAGTAGAACCCCAGTAACTCGAACTCTAAAGGGAAATGAAAAACAGTTCGAGTTAGCAGGGTTTTGAGTTATCGGGGTCAATTGGATATTTAATTTGCGAAGTTAAAAATTGATAGTTTACTGATTTTTTAGCACTTTAGTATACAGTACAGCGCAAATTAAACTTATCTTGTCAGGAACTCTAACACGATCATACATTCTTATGAAAAGAGTGGAAATGGCTGTCAAATACGTGATCTGTTCGTTGCTCTAATCAATGGGCATCGTGGTGAGTTGCAAGAACGGGAATTCAAGTTATCAGGGTAAATTTGACCCAAAATTTGATCAAGGGAAACGAAATTTAGTTGGAGTTAGTGGGGTGTTTGAGTTATCGAAGTTCGAGTTACCAAGGTTCTACTGTAGTTGCTTTGTACTTTGGAACATAGAGATAAGACTTTAGTACTGACCTCCCCAGTGAGTATGCTTTGCATTGTTAATAGTAGCTCACCAAGCTATTTTAAACTGCTGATTTACAATTTTTTTCCTAGATCAGTGAAATGGAACAGCGGGTACAGAAACTGGAGACAGTTCTAGGCAGTGACCCAACTCATTTGGTAGGTCACTTTTTTGTCTTGGGACTAGGATTACCTTGTTACGGCAGAAATAGGATTATGAGTACAGAGCGTGTTCCACTGGCTTGCACTTCGCACTTGTTCTACTATTCGAAAGAGGGGACTGTTTTAAGTCTAGAAGAGATTTGGACTTGTATGTTACTCAAAATGATACTAGTTGTTGTAATGTAGTAAAATATCTTTCTTACTTCACAGTCTTCCATAACTGCAGATCTTGAAATAAAGGAGAAGAATTTGTTGGTAAGTTCAATAATAACTTCCTATCCTAGTTTGTTAGTTGTCTTAAAATTGTCTAAAATTGACAGTTAGCAAAGGTAGCAGCCTGCACTGCACCAGCAATGATGTGTTACTAGGCTTCATCAAATCCTAGAATTGGAGCAGACTGTTGGAATCCCAAATTAGCTGTTTGAGAAAGTACTAAATTGCTCATGTATTCGGCATGATTTCTTCTGTAACTGGCATGCTTTTTAAAATAATTAACAATTATTTGCTTATTTATTGTTTTAGTATAATTTTCAGTGTTGAATATCAAGAACTGCAAAATTAGAGTAGAAAACGTGAAAATAACAGGCACAAGTGCTCGCTTGCAAATGTGTAAACCAGTTTATTTTATCGAGTGAATCCGAAGTTTAAGCAAAAAAACGGGACAAAACAAACACTACTCACAGAAAGAAAGATTTCTGGAACCCTTTAATTGTTGGTGACTTCTGAACAGTTGTGTGATTCCCCTCGAAATGAGCAACACTGAACTAAATAATGTTTCATGGCCGCGTGCGATCTCCACAACCACCTTGTTTACGATCAATTTTAATGCCTTGAAAACCATCTCTTGAAAATGTTTTCGGTCCAGAAGCCTTGGTAGTGTACTTGCAAAATTCCCAGTGTTTAAAACATCCAGGACTTTGGGTAATTTCTTTCAATTGAACGAAAATTTCATCAGCAAACACCGCCATGTTTACTTGCCTGGGTGGCAAAGTTGGCATGGCTTGGTAGCCAAGCCCTGCAATGCTATATTCACCGCCTAGCATGGTGAATATAGCGTCATAGTCCGAGCCTCTCGACCAATCAGAATTGAATTCACCTCAGGAAATTATACTAATAATGGATACAATGAAGTGAATTTTTCAACAGTGACATCTTTGCTATTTACTACACACTTGATGATTTCAACATTGCTGATCCCAGCAGTATGCAGGATGCATGTTACATATTAACCTAGTTAATGGCCCAGCTCACCACGATTCTCTCATAGCTCAGTTGGCTAGAGCGCCCAACCGATATCTGGGAGGCCATGGGTTCAATTTCCATCAGGGACTCAGATTTCCTTTTTGTCCCATGCTCGAGTCATTGTTGAACAATTCATCTCCATTGTATCACCAAGCTTAAAATTTACCATCTTTATTATTTGATAATAGATTAATGATCTTAATGTTTTTAATAAGCAACTCTAACCCTAACCCTATTTTGTGCAATACCCTTTGACTCATTCCACATAAGGTGATTCCCCACCAACTCTGCCATTCTCATGCATCTTCAGGTGTGCTGTAGTCTTCCTCTCTTTTGTTTCCCCCTGTGAGTTTCACTCTAGTGCCCTCTTGAGTACATGTGCATCCGGTCTCCTCAGGGTGTGGCCAATCCAACCCAAAGCTCTTTGTCTTATCTCTTCAACTATCAATCTCTGCCCTCTTTGTCTTTGTTTTCAAACAAGCCAGCACCCGCCAGAGCACCAGCACTATATGGCCAGCTTGGCCAAGCAATCAGGGAGCCTGGTCACAGCCGCCTACTCTTCCAGTCGCAGACGCCTCCTTCAAACCATTATTGAAATCCCTGCTTCTAGGCCACCAAATCTGCAAAATGTTTTCTCAGGCTCTTATTGATGAACTCGTGAAACTTCTGTTCCAATCCCTTGGACAGCCTCCAAGTTTCAGAACCATACAGGAGCAATGAAAAATAGTAATGATAATTAAATAGAGATTGATGTTTGTGATTTACGGTGAAATTCTATATTTTGTTAACAGGCTGCGGCATCAGCTCTTGAGGCCAAAGTTGCTTTGCTAGATGCTAATCATATTGAGCATGTTGATGCACGTTTACAGGTAACCAGCTTAAGCTGATGTTGTGCTTTATTGATTAAGTAAATTCATTTCAATTTGGCATGTTAAACGATTCAAAATCCTTTTTTCCAGCTTATTGAAACCTATTAGTGTTTTTTTTTTACTTTCGATACCCATAATTTTATGTGACTTTTGACAAAGAATTCATGTATGTCATTAAAAAGACAATTTTTGACTACTGTTTTCCGAGTGTGAAATTTTACAGCCCTCTCAAAAAATTATATTAAATATACAATAGCTATATTACATTTAACATACTGTAGGTATTGTCTGTTGATAATATTTGTAACAGTTTCAATTTGGAGCTCATGGAATTAAACTTTAAGTCAACAAAAACTGATGGAGCTTTGTTGCCGTGTTTCTGTGTGTACCCTGTATTTTGAGGTATTCTTTTAATGTTGTATCAGGCAAAGATGATTTTAATAAAGTGTGTTTATACCTAGAGTGGAATCCTAATTTTCTTGAATAATCAAGAATGAGAATTGGTTTGAGTCTTCTGCTGAGTGAAGCAAATCCAAGGGAAACGACTTTTGGTTCGAGTTATCAGGAGGTTCAAGAAGTTGATATTCCACTTTTTACCATGCCATCAGCCAATCGGAATTCAGGAAAGCTGTAAATTCGACAGTATTTAACTCAAACTTCCCATCGTGCACTGCAATCTTATTCTCGACGAAATTTAGTACGCATATTTTCTATGGCATGGTATAAAATAGTTACTTAACACTTTCTCATGGTATACTAATCTATGGAATATCCCACTTGTCACTTGTATTTTCTCGGTATACACACAAGCCTTTATCCACTCGAAAGCATTGCATAACTAATATGTATCTTTTTTTAGGGAATATTACACCATGTTAGTGTTTTGACAGAGAAAAAGGAAGAAGCTGAAAATGCAGCGAAGCAGAGCAAGGTAAATAGAAACTTGATGAGCTTGGTAAACAAAGATATTGTTCAGTCATATACAAGCCATTTATACTAGGCTGTTTCAAAAGTACTTCCTAGCAGAAAGAGGTAGAGTAGAAAAAGTGACAAGGGATGGGAGGGGAGGGGCTGGGGAAGGTCTGGGATGTATGAAGATAGTCTGGACACAGCAACTGAAGCTGAAGGATACCCTCTATGATATGTGACTGTTACAAATTTTATTCAGGAGGGTCTGGCATGTTAAAGGGACTGTGTCACGGATTTTAGGCAAACTTAGGCTTGTGAAATGACCAAAAAACTCAGTGAAATATAAAAAATAACGTTTTAAAACAGTGAAGGGACATTTCAATAACACAGCAAATCAAAAGAAGGTCCGGATGGCAAAAAATGAAGAAGATTGAAATGGATTGCACTATGGGTTTTTGAAATGTGGTCCGGCGGAACAGTTTTCAAAGTTAGTCTTGTTTGCTTGTATCTTTAAATTTTAACGCCCGGGAGACACATTTGGTTACAATAAAGCTATGGTTTTGTCAGTTAGGTCCATAGAAGTAATTCTTTACAAACATTAAGTTTCATAACAAGTATTTGGCAAAGCTAAATAAAATAAACTAAACTCAGCCGTGACATAGTCCCTTTAAGATGAGTGTTTCTTGAAGGGGGGACAGGGGGCAGAAACCTGGGAGTCAAGGGGATGGAAACTCTACAGAAGTCAGGGGTATAAAGGGAAGGAAGTGGCATCCCCAAGGTTGTTGGCATAAGGAGAAATGGGAGAAATTTTTTTCAATATCGCATAGTATTTTGTAATAGAAAAAAACAGCATGAGACGGAAAGGTAGGAATGGGAAGTAAAAGGTACAGGAAGTGGGAAGTTTACACCCCCCTGTCCGGCCCCCTTTTCCACCCGACCCCCCCCCCTCCCAATTTCTTGTTGAAGTAAAGCAAGTCAAATGCTACATTCCTCTACCGCCCAATAGGAGACTTTCACTTTCCATTACGCTGATCACGTAAATAGATGTCCAAGCAGAGCAGAAAGGAGAAGGAAGGAGAGACCGACAAAGGACACGGGGATCACGAGGAGGAAGGGGCGGCC
The DNA here is from genome assembly GCF_052425735.1 of Oculina patagonica. Classification (NCBI taxonomy): domain Eukaryota; kingdom Metazoa; phylum Cnidaria; class Anthozoa; order Scleractinia; family Oculinidae; genus Oculina; species Oculina patagonica. The sequence goes on from NC_135764.1 coordinate 3,410,083, forward strand.
GAGAGAGAAGACAACAGGAGAAGCGACGAAAGCAACCGAGAGAGAAGACACAGGAGGAAGACGGCACAGTATAGACATTCCTGGTGTTTGTAAATTATAACGTATCTATTAATTTATTTTTTTAAGGTGACAGAACTTTATGAGCTTTTGAACAAGTGGGATTCCTTTGTAGATGTTGTTCCAGATCTGGTATGTGTTGTTACTTGGTAACACTTATAAGAAGAAAGGCTCAATTGTACACAGATGACTGACGGGAGCGAGACAACGCATGGTGTGATGAGGGGCAAAAAGCAGAGAGGAGGAGGCAGATGAAGGCTCGTAGCTATTGGGCATTTTCATAAATACATAACACAATTATTATAATAAAACCATTAAATTTTTGTTTTAGGATAATGAAAGTGACCTCCTGGTTGGTAGATGTCTGTTTTTTTCTCATGCCGTTTTGGCAGCCTAACCTCTTCAATTGACAATTTAAATTTAAAATTTTTCCAAAAAAATTCTTATCATGACCAAACATTGGACAACCAAAGTCTTAACAAGAGGATATTGAGCCATACAAGTAAAAGAACACATTATCTGTAAGCTGATCTTTACATTTTGGTGCCTTTTTCGTTTTAGATAACAAGACTACAGTCCTTGAAAGCTCTGCATGAACAAGGTACAAATAATAAAATTTCTGTAAAGCTTGTTAACCCAAGCATCATTAGATTCTTGTGTGAAACCAAACTACTAGGAACCTGAATAACTGTAACTTCAGGTTAGAATTGTACTACATTGTATCAAGCGAGGATGACCAGAAGAGTTATTGTGACATTTTGCTGTAACAAGTGTATGTCATGTTGCTTAGCAACCCTGCTGGTCAAGGAAATACAACTGTTGGCTTATGCAAGTTTTAAATACATAATGAGAACATAGCTGGCTTCGCATAATTTGTTGGGGAGGCCAACACATTTCATTTTCCATATCCTATTTCTACACCCGACAAAAGCAATGAAGTCAATTTTAGCCCCTAAAATTCCAGCTAGAAAGCCTTCTAAGAAAGGCTTCAAATTCCCTATGTTCCCTATTCCTCATTTAAGACCGAAACGGCTCAAAACCATACCCTTTGCGGCCACGCCTACCTATATAGCTTATATAAGGGAGTGCTTCATAAAACGATTGACTGATTAACATCGCAAGAACAATTATATTACGCAAACTCCGTTAAAATGTATATTTCTCACTTCGTTTGGTTATATATTAAATTTCAATTATACTGGGAGGCCTATGCCCCTGTTATAATTGGGATTTATGTCCTTTCTAAACCTCCTCCCACCTTCCTCCCTGTCGCCTTATCAATTATTTTCCATTCATTACAGCAAGTCAGTTTGGTCAGTCACTATTAGAGCTCGACTCGTCCCAGTCTGCTTTAAACAGCCAGATGCACGGCCAAGCCAAACTCCTCAATGAGGTGAATATCTGTCAGATCATTTAAATGCGTCTTTTCTTGATTAATATCTATTTAGTTCCAAGTATATCGAAGAGCTAGCGCACGGAACGTCGTTTTCCTCACGGTGGTAAATTTACTTTGTCAACCGAAGTAACCCCATCCTCGGAGTACCCAGGGGCAGTTAGTCGGGGCGACGGGTAGATCATCGGGACGACGGGATTCGGGTGACAGTTACAACATAGAGCGTAACAGCCCCTGGGCACTTTGTCTACCGAACCAGTTCCAGAAGCGTTTGAACTCCCTCTTTCTGATTGGCCAGAAAAACAGTTTTTCTGTTTACAGCCTCTCTATTTTTTTAACGCAAAATTACGCGAGAGAAACAGCGAGCGAAGCAAGTGCGAGTTTTGCGCTGATGTCCAGCTCTCTCGCTACTCTTTCCCCGCCTTCAATGATCGAAGTAAAATACGAGGAAATAGAGGGTTGTGGACAGTCTAGACGCGACTAGGAGAATATTGCTACCACCCCCCCCCCATTCGGATGGGTTGTCAGTGCATCGCAGTGTACCCCCCCCCCCCCCCCAACACTTTTCCAGGTTACCTGAGAATTAATCAGTAGCCATTTGTAGAGCTGGGTGGACAGAGGCACTGCAAGAGTTCTGTGTCTGGGCCGAATACACACCACTATTATGAAAAATTTTTTAACAATTGCGTAGCGTTTTGTACGAGATGAAATATCATATTTTTAATTTTTATTGACGCTAAAATTTTCGGTATGATTTTACCTATTTTTCCGCTATTCTCTTTTTTTCGGGGTGAAAAAAAAAAATAAACAACACCATTTAACACAACACTATTACCCACAACACACCATTTTTTTCATTCCACACCCCATTTTTTTTCTTTTATTTTATTATTTTATTTTTATTCACACCACTTTTTTTTCTTTTTTTTTTTTTTTTTTTTTTTTTTTTTTTTTTTTTTCACCCCCTTTTTTTTTTTTTTCTTTTTTTATTATTTTTTTTTATACACACACCACTATTACCCTGGCCAGCCAACCCACTAACTATTAGGCCACCACGCCTCTATTTTAAGATCGTTGAACGCGCTAAAAGAACCTCGAGAGAAAAAAAGTGGGCGTAAAGGGTGGCATCTATTTTGGGCAAAAAAATTCCAACTAAAGTGAATCTAAGTTTTGACTTTCAGTTGGAGGACAGCTTCAAGTCCAACGTGGCGGTCATTGAATCCAACTGTGAACGAGTTGAAGCGCGCGTGAATGCTCTTCTTGAAAAATTCGAAACTAAAGGACGGTGATGGATAGATAAAGAAGAGGATGTATACATTAGATATACTTAACAGATAAATTAGATAAAAATACTGGTCTTTATGGTTTATTTACGGTGTTTTGGAAAAGATGGAAAAGATGGAACAGTTGTCCCCACGATGTATTTACTTCAAGAGTTCAAGTTTCCTAACTGTTAAACCCGGGAAAATTTTTCTCTTAGATGGAAGCGGCAAAAGCCGCAAATATTATCTGTGTAACTCAACAACGCATATCGCGAAGTGTTTTCCCACAAAGTTTTGAACGGCCAATTGGGCGTATTCTAAACCTTGCAGAATTACAAGGCAATCACGCAATGTTTCTCCAGGGGACAATGTTGCGTGACATCCGAATCATCTAGTCTTTTCGTGAGAAGGATTCTGGGGATGTGGCAGGGGGTGGGGTGGGGGGCAAATTCTCGGAGATTTACCCGAAGAGTTTCCGACTCTTATTGCCCAATCAAAACATAGCACGAGCACTCCGAAGTTGGGACATCACGTCAGCTTGTCCAACCCCCCCCCCCCCCCCTAAAACGTCGGAAAAGACAGCTTTTATTAGTAGAAATGCTGTTTAAGAGAATTGTACTGTTTCGAAAGGTTTCTTAATGGCCAGAAAGATTATTTATTCTGTCGGTTCTTTGATCCGACAATCTGTATAGGGAATAGTTGGCATAACTAATGGAGTTTGGCAAATTATGGGTGGGTTCGCGTAGGTTTGTCCCAATGACTAACGAAAGAGATTTTAATTTTCTCGATCATAGGTACATTTTAAACATTATTCACAAGTTGAAATGGCCTATGTTGCATTAATTTTTAGCGATACCGTATATTCGATAGACCCTGGGCGCATTGGACCTGAGGGTGGGCGATGAGGCTGGGCGAATCACAGAGAGAGACGAGAGAACTGAACGCGGACGAAAGTGATGAGCAGACAAAAAAAACCTCGGTCTCGGGAAGTCTCTCAGTAGTACAGTCAATTAATCTCAACTCACAACAAACCCTGTGCCCTCAAGAGGGGTGGCGGTGGGCGCATGAGGCTGGGCGCATTCGAGGTTGGGCGCTTATCGAATAAATACTGTATCTGGGCGTATACGGCTCTGTAGGTAGAATATAAGACAATAAACTTAATTACAACTGAAACAATATTGTCCGCGTCTTTTTCGTCTAACTGTAGGAACACCGGGCAAAAATTCCTATAGCCAAAGCTGAAATTTATCTTTAGTGATCAATTCCCTAACATTCCTAATCTGAAAGCTTTATTGTGTGTGATATTATGAGGAGAATGTACAAGCCGATCATGCAAATCAAGTTACCCCACCCCTTTTACTCCAACTCCTATTTTAGCGTCACACGACATTCAGGTTATTTGGGCTTCAACACTTGTTTGGTTTTCACCTACCTCGCCATAAACTGCTAGATTAAAATATTTAGGCTACAAAATGGCTTTTTAAAGGGTTTCATAAAAATAGCTACAAAAAAACAACAACAAAATGTTGAAAGACACGGACAACACAAGCAAAGGGGAATTTTCGCGTGGAGATGGCTCCATGCGAGAAAAACTACGAGCTAAAATACGCCAGAGAATTCATAAACTGCCGAACGAAGAAGGAGACGAAAATGTCAACACCTTGAACCAAGATAAGTCGGCTAGAACACGGCGCGAACATGGCAAAACTGCTCCTTTACGAGATGAAAAGGTAAGCCTCTTTCTTTTAATTCCAGCATAAATCCTTAGCTGCTTTGTTTAACACTTAGACCGCCAAAATTCAAAAGAAAGATGATGTCGAGCGCCAGAGATAGTTGCCTGTCGTTACACTTACCATATGAAAAAACTATAATCGTAGTTCATCAAAGAGCTTTTATTTAAAAAATGTTTCTTTAATTTGTAGTCCCTGCTTCGCAAAAGAAGCCCCAACTGTGAATTTTTATTGCGATCAATCGTTTGTTTACATGTTTGTTCGCGTTTATTTACCACCTGTGTTACCTGCCGTCTCTGGTGCATTCCCAGAATCCTTGTCGGATTTAGTTGAAAAATTTTATAAAAGGTGTTATTAGGGCTTCAATAAGATATGTCATTTGTACTTTTTATCTCGACTTGATCAACAAAGGTGGTAGAAACGTTGCTGTTTTCGGTCTTCTTTTTTTTTTTTTTTTTTTTGGAACGCGGGGGTCTATGAAATAGTTAGGTCTTTTTTTCTCGTGAACAGCGAAGAAAAAACTGCTATAAAGCTTAAATTTATTAAACAGTCTATTTAACGTCAATCTTTTCTCCGAAGCCTTCGAGGCTTGCGCATTCTTCTTGAACATAACGTTTCCGACGCCCGCGAAAAAGGACGGGAAATATTTGAAAATTTTCCCGCCTTTTTTTGTCGGGCGTGTTGTTTTGTTCGCTGCCAGACGACTTGAAAATTTATTAGTTGGTTTGTCAATTTTCCTAAGTATTTTAATCAATTAAACTTAATATTTTTGACAGACTAGCAAAGAAAAACCTTTGATAAAATCAGCAAGTGCTTCGAGACACAAAGATGGGACAAAGGTTTACGACGGCCGCAAAGAAACCAAAGAACATCCCTACTCCGACAAGAAACAACACAACAGGAGCGGAGAAAAGTACAGAAAGGACCGTAAAAATGTTCTGACCAACCGGAGAAAAGAAATAGACGTTAAAACTACCGAGGGAAACACCAGTATTCAGAGGGAAAAGTTTGAACGACTTAGCTCAAGACGCAGAGAAAAATCTGATGTAGTACAAAGAAAAGACCGTGATGATGGCCACACTGAAAGCAAAGAAGATGGTCGGCGAGGAAGTAAACTTCCTTCCCAGGATAAATTGGAACAACATCCGAACCAAAACGCTGAGAAACGTTCCCTGAAATCTCAGGTATTTAATCTTATATGGGAGGGAGGTGTGAGAATTTGCTAAACGTAAACAGCTACTTTTGTTTTAGTTGTAATATTCACTTTTCGTACATTTCGACTATTAACAGAATTTTTCTTCCCGATTGTCGAAGTCAAATTTCGAGCTCAGAAAGTTGGAGCTCATGTAAGACCACGCAGTGGAACAAAGGGAGTCCTCCCCAGTCATACAAGTCCATATTTAATTCATATCATGGCTAGTTTGATTGCATTTTTCGTTCTTCTTCTTATAGAAACCATCTGCATCATCGGGTAAAAGTGAATTTTTGTCTTCTCTGGTGAAGCTAAAGGATGCTTTACAAGCAAACAGTAAAGACCAAAAGACAAAAACTCCTTCAAAACAGGTAAAGAACGACAGGAAATGGGAACAATACTGTGGAAAAAACGCGGGGTTATTTTTTTGTCTTCAGTATTCAAGAGCAGCACATGAGAAGGTCTCTAGGGAGGGGACAGAGATAACGTGTTTAAACAATTAATGATAAAAGGGTCAGGGAAGTGAAAAGGTTTTTTTTTACTCAGTGACGATCCGCCCCCCGGACGTCAACACCACCTGGGACCGATGCGAGCAGACACGACCGCTCCCGCTGCGACGAGCTGCGGCGACCTCGCGGCGTCGGACGACGCACCGAGAGCAGAAGGGCCGTGCCGGGCCCGTGAGACAGACCCACCGCGTGTAATATCCTCTATTTCTTTCAGCACTAAAATTTGTGCTTTCGGTATTTTTGGATCAAGCTAGCCAGCTTGTAGGGGATATTCAGTTTTGGATCGAGAGAATTGAGGCATTGTTCTCGGTTTATCATTTGACATATCTGCTCGAATTAAATAATTTTGCTTCTTACTGTGATACCCAGAAAACAGTAGCTGCGCATGTTCCACCTACATCAGCGCGCAACTCATCAACGCAACTGTTATGTTCACTCATTATCACTGTTGACATTCTAAAAATCTTCATTCACGTTTTTGTTTCAGAACGAAAAGGAACCATCACTGTGCGCGGGAGAGGCAGGAACGAGCGGCCATCCTAATATGAAAGGCGACGCTGGAAGGAAACATGTGAGTTTAGTATGATGTTTTACTGATGCGTTTTCTCAACAAAAACAGTTTCATCTAACTTACCCCTGAAAGGTTGAGACTTGCTTCACTTTCCGAAGTCTGCCGGTCAACGTTTGCGCTATTCTTTATTATAAAACGCGTATTCAGACAAATTTAATTCATGTTATTAAATTTCTTTAAGCTAGGCACACACTAGGGGACTAGTCGAAGGGACTTATCCCCTTAGAAAATTGACCGATTTGTGGGACTATTGGTCCCTGCGACTTGTCCCAGAAATCTCAAACCAGCTTAATTCGTAGGACTAGTCGCAGGGACCAAAAGTATGGTCCCTGCGACTAAAATTTCGATGCAAAATACGAGTACACACTGGGGGACTGGTCCCCGAAGAAAATCCCTGCGTCTAGCCCCCTAGTGTGTGCCGACCTTTAAATTTGGTCACGTCTAAAGGGGGTTGGGATAGATAAATCCTATTAAGGTGTTAGCCATACTCATTTTGGTCAAACAAACATAAAGTACAGTTGAGTTAATTAGGACACTTTTATCCGGTTCATGTTTAGCAAGAGCCGTTAGCCTTTTCAATTTTGAGCTAAAACATGGGCTACTTGAAAAAGGAATGAATTGGTCATAAAAATAAAGAAGTCAAACAGGACTACACGACACAGAAAAGATTCTCTGTAGACCGTGATAAATCCAATAATAATAATAAAATAACAATAACAATAATAATTTATAATAAATAATAATTATAATGAAAGTAATAATAACAATAATAATAATAATAATAATAATAATAATAATAATTTTTTGCATCTCGAGCTGTTTTCCGAGCGTTTGATCTTGTCAAATATTCAAGTATCTTGACTCCCTTTCTTTACCGCTTACAATGCAAAGACGCTGTTTTTATATTTGTATTTTAAGTAGCGAGGACATGAGTAAAAGAAGGTATATTTTCTCAGTCTCTAATCCTAAGGGCAGCTGTCGAATCACTCGAAAAGGCCTGGTGACAATTTATAGCCGTGTTAAAAAGACATGTCAAATTGATTGATTCAGAACAACACAGGATGCTCTTAAAACTAACTTAAGCTGTCAAGATATTTCCTGTATCTGTCTTTGGAATCACGACAATATTTAAGTAGGTACTGTTTTAATGTTATTTCTGTCAAAATCGATAAGTATTACACTAGTTCTTATTCACAGCCAATTTCTTTCTCTTTTTTTGAGCTGCATGAAAAAAAAGATGCATTTAAAGGTGCCAGGAAATTTATTTATACGGCCTAAAATGTTCTTTTATTGTCGGTGGTGTTTCTTTATGTCTTTGTTAGAGGCTTTTCACCGCGTATGTGGCCGTGGTCGATTAGTCGCCCACACCACGGGAAGACTACATTTATTGCAAACATGAAATGCGACACGCTAATAAAATAACTAGCAACTTCAGATATAGCCTGCGAATGAGAATGCAGTCTGACAGCCGCCTCCTCCTTGCTCCCGGCCGGTTCAGCTTTCAGCCGGCAGTGATGAGAGGCGGCTCGGTTCGCAGGCTTCTTCGGGTAGCTTTGAGGTTAATTTGCCAGATTTTTTTCCTTGAGATTATCTCTTTTGCTTTTGAGTTTTGATCATGGCGTGGTGAAAAAAAGAGAGCGAAAATTAATTACAGAAAGCGGATCAAACTCAATTTCCTCGGTACGTGGGTTGCTGATGCTCAAGCTGTCAGTTTTAAAAAGAATATCTCTGTATGTGATGCTCGATAAATTTCCTGTAAAGGGTGGTCGCTTTTAACCATAATTACACACCAAAAGCAAACGCATAAAGGCTATTAACCAGATGGGAAAATTTTGTATGGCGGATCTTCCTTCCGGCCCAGTCCTACCGCGTCCAAACAATAATTCCTTGCAGGTGCTTTTCTCCAACAACCTATATTTCGTTAGCTAACCGCTTGCCAAAATAAAAATTGAATTAGGCTCAAGTGTCATCGATGACTGTCATTGTAATTAAGTCTTTTTATGCCCGAAATGCACATTTACGCAGTGAATTTTGAAAAGCTAGGAGCGCAAAGTTACCTCTTGTAACAAAAAAATAAATAAAGATAAAACTATAATAGGGTGCTCTCAGTGTCATTATTGCCTATGTTTTGGTGTGTGCGCATAAAATCTTTTTCATAATTTAGTTCGCTCATTCAGAAATTACCTATCGCGAATATCCTCCTTTGGCGTTGTATTCAAATGAGTTCATTGTTATTTAAATTGATCTAACCGGAGTTATCTCGATCGAAACAGACATTTGGTCTTTGCCCGCGGATAGGAGAGGAAATATTCCGAATATTAGTTGGCGCTGCTTTGCAATGCGAGAGGAAAGTCGATCTCGTCGGTAAAAGCAGAGGAATTTTTTTCCATCCATTCACAATCTTGAAGATTTACAGGCAAAATGGCCTGCGTCTAATCTCAAGGTATATTTTCAATCTTGATTTTTACCATATTACTGTTTGCACTGTTATGCGAGTATATATCCATTTAAAGTACGGAACTCGCAAACTTCGAAATCGATCCCTCCCCTTAAAAAGTTTCCATTTAGCTCTAAGAAAAACCGGTTTATATATTTTATTTTTCGTCGCTTGATTCTGTACGCGGAATTTTTTTTAATCTTCCTGTGACCACCGGCGTTCAAACTTAAAAATATTCCAAGGCATGGGTATTCTCTTATGTACACAAAACTTGTAGAACCCTTGACAAATATTGAAACATTCGCTGTGGCGGTCTTCTTTTACGTTTCAAAACACGAAAAAATGAGATCAATCAAAGTTTCGAGAGAGCGAATTGAAACACTTTTATTATGCGCAGAGTTATTACTACAGAGATCATCAATTATGGTTTTAGTTCGATCGGATTGCTTCAAATCCTTGGCAACATAATATCTGTCAGAATAAAGGCTTCCTTTTCGCATGCGGCCGGAAGAGAAGCAGGAAAAACCTTGACTATAACAAAAGAGCCGAAACGGGATTTCTACGCGAAATGTTTTATAAGAGCGTCTTCGAGTTTCCTTCAATGTGCTTTAACTTCACTAAACGAAAACTGTATGTCATTTGCAAGTTGGGTTTTGCGCCTTTGTTACAAGAAAATTGGATTGAGATAAATATCAGCAGAAATGGCACGAAGCCGCAAAACTAGCCAGAAAAATTTTCAAATTCTAACGATGCAGCTTTTAACGGCTTTACAATGATGTTTGGCCATTTTTATGTTAGAGTTTTCCTGAGTAAGGAATGAATCGATTTCCTGACCAATGGTCGATTCCGCACCTGCGTCATTCCTAATTGATGTATTTGCGGACAAACTACCTCCCTTCTTTTATTCCCGGAAAATGAATCGAAACTGTGACTAAAAACCTGATGGTTTCGTCGAAATAGAATGATGAAAAGTCGATTGAATAATTTTTGAGTGATGGCGAACCGTGGACAGTTTTAGAATCGTGGTGTTTATTAATTAGAATTCATTTGACGCGGTTTTCAACTGATGTTGTGTTGTGTGATCACTCGGGGCACAAACAATGGCGCTCTCAAATAGATTATGGCAGTAACAATGAAGTCACATCAAAATACGCCAACATTAGTCCGCTTTTATTTGTTCGGTCCACCGGTACTCGCGCTTCATTAGACCAGCTGAACAGGTGTTCCTCTTACAACCTCGATTTGAAAACGCGATCATGACTTGAAAGCGAGGCAGAAAGCCTTTGTAATATGAGATTTTACTATTTTATTTTGATTTGTTTTGATTTTAACTTTGTAGAAGTAATGGATTTAATGCATACTTACCTTTTCAGTCCTTCAAGCCCTAAGCTAAAAACATCTATTCTTCCAAACAATTCCTACCCATCTCTTGTGAGAAATGTTTTGCCAGTGATAAAACAAGACAACCTCTTAGTTGAAAACTTTCATTAAATACGCTTGTCTCGAATAGCTTAGCGATATATTACACTTTCCTTATTACAAAAAGAAAGTATAAGAAGTCTCCTTTTTCGTTTTGAAACTTCCAATTTTTCGCTAATTGTTTCTATGTTTCGGCTTTCCTGATTAAACTTCACTTTTCTTCTCTGTAGGAGAACAGAAACTGAAACAAAGCTTAAGAAATATAAATATAACTCAATATTTCCAATATCTTTGTGTTCACCTGCAAAATATGACATTTAAAAACTTGAAGAGGTCTGTTTTTATAGCACAGTTGTAACTGGGCTTAAATAAATACAGTCTCGCAACTTATATATATACCTCCTGCAGGCTAAATCTGCGCTTAAATGAAGTAAAATGAAAACGCTATCACTGGTTCTCCTTCGTGTTTCCTTTATAATTCATAACGTAAAAATTGTTTACTGCTGTTAAGGTTGTCATTACATTTTATCATTTCTCAAGACCTTGACTCTTTATCTCTTCGAAGTATTTCCTACTTGAAATTTGCGTTGTTTTGATTGGTGCAAATTAATGTCACTAATACCATTATATGTTTCCGTTTTTCAAAATAGTCATAACTGCCTTGTATGACAAAAGTTCGAAAGCCTAATAAGGTCGCTGCTAATAGCTATCTTTTCGGGTCTTGATTGTGGCTCCGAAACAGCTTTTCCTAGAGTGCGAAATAAAAATAATTATTCATTGTTGGATATTTCCTCCGTGTGATCCCATCCATATCCGACACGGTTGAATGCATTTCTTATTTATTCACTCCGTTAACACGCACAATTTTCAGCAAACATCCTCAATGTTCGATGGAATATTTCTTTTATGCATGGTAAGATAACAAAGCAAAAATATTTTTCGTTCAGGTTGTTTGTTTTTCTCTTGTGGAATTAACACCGTTAGAGGTATTTAGATTAAGAAGCGTTGGAAGACGCTTCCAGAATGGGTATTTCAAATTTTGTTTAAATTAAAAAGTAAGATGTTTTGTCAACATTATATTTCGCTTATTGTGGATGGAAATACAATTAACCGTCGAAGAATCCCAAGAAAAAAAGGTCGCGATTTTTAAAAAAGCAATGTTTTTGTTTGGAAAATAAAATAGTTACGTTTAATTTACATGTAATAAATATGCCATTTTATTTTAGAAATCTTACAAACTTCAAGTTACTGTTATATATACTTAAACTCAAAAATAAATAAGATACTCAAATAGTATATTATTTGGCTTTCGTTTTAGCGTCAAGAACTTTTTGTCATGAATTATTCAGCAAGTAGCCTAAAGAAATTAAAATTAATCTTTTTCATCTTTAATTTGACCGCAGTCTCGGAATCTTGCAGAGTTGCCCCATAACCGCTTCCTCTGCGCTCAATAATAAAACATATATATTTATTTTCATTTTACTGTACACCGTCCTTCGTCCGAGTACAGGGATGAAACTCAGTTCATCGTTTGACTGTTGTAGGGTTCACCTCTAGCCAAACGACTCCCAGCAGTAACTGACGACTTGAGAGACGAATCATCCACCATGTGGCGAATCACAACAACGCGAAAGCTGGCGGAATTTGTAAGTTAACAGTTTATTTCCTTTGCTAAATTAGATTCTAGACAACTCATTTACTTCACTACAATTTTATTACGTATTTCTGTATTGAATTCCGCGCTGTCTTCTCTGGGGGATATATAATATTGTTCTCTATTAAAACCTGAATGTTTCGGTTTTTAGTAACTCAGTAGTTTTTGATTTATCAAAGTTATATGGCTTGAAAACTCTACATACATGTTGAGCTTTTTGAACATGCAAGGAATTACAGTACAAGTACTCTAACCAAGGCCACCTGACAAAATCTGTGCAAAATAGGAAATGAAAACCTTGTACTCGTTAACAATAGATTTCCCACACATGACAACTTGTGGATCTTCACTAGCTCCATGATACAGAAGCAATAAAATTGTGACCATTTTTATTGTTTTAACATACAAATACTATTGGTCAATTTGTGAAGAATTTGCTTGGGTGGCCTTGGTTGGAGTAAATACACTGTTAAACAGGTCAACAGGTCTGCAAATCCGCTGCTTGCAAAAACAGAAGGTAAAATATTGCTTTGCGTTGGTGTGGGAAAATAACTGTTAGGTGGTCACTAAATGAGATATTCCGTCGGTTAAAATTCGCGTTTTTCTCTTTTCCAACGCTAAATAACCACCGACCCCAATCCAAAATTAAATGCTGCTTAACCCAGATCACTGAACAACATAGCAGTTTTTAGAGCGCGTTTACAAAGCAAGAGGAGCGAGACTTCATCCTTTATGCAGAGCAATACTGAATTGTTACTTTACCCCAAAAATATGCTTTCTGTCGATGTCCACGTGACGGGCGGACGGCCCGGGGCCCCCCCCGGGGACGAGGACACGAGATGTGCCAGATTTTGAAAAGAATTATTGTAAAAGCCGGGCCAAACAAAAATGTGGGTGAACAGAGTTGACTCTTATGAGAGGTTTCGTCAACTCTCATCGACTAACATCAACTCGAAACAGACGAGAGAAAACTCTCAGCGACTCTCATGAAAAATTTAAACACGTTCAAAGTCGATGAGAGTGCATAAGAGTTTTAGGCCGAACGAGCGAGAGTTCGAACTCGGCTAGTCAACTCTCATCCTCAATTGGCCCGGGCTGAAAAGTCTTGCAATCAAAGCCGGCATACGTCCAATGAAACATTTTCAGTGATCCTTTGAAAATTTTCAAACGTTACATTTTCATAATGACAGTGTTTATTTTACGTTTTACTTAATTGTTTTTCTTTATTTTTTTGTTTTATGATGAATTCTTTTGTTTGAGGTGATGAATAACGAAAATGTAATTCATCAATCCGCTACAACCAAAAATAACGAAACCTCAATTGGCTATTTCATTTTGTCCAGCTCATTTATTAACAAATGAGTAAATGACATTTTTCTATTGAAAAAACTTCTTTTTGAAAGAATGAAAGTTAGTTTACTAGAAAACCCAGCGGAATATTTCACGAAGATCTGTTTTAATGGGTGCTTTGATAAGAATAGATGATAAGCACACAGACAATACCTAATGAATTCATAACAACAGCCAACGAATTCGGAAATTTCTCTTAACTTTCCTCCTTTATTAAATTCATTTGATTGCCTTTATTTTTATATTCCCATTTGCTTCATAAACCCTCAATCGAGAACAATCGAAGTTATACAAATTAGAAACGCAAGGACGCTCTCTGAGCCAAGAAGTCGTTTTATCGTTCGCCGAGATTACACCAGGCAGGGGTGGTTCGCTACAGCGCAGTTCTCCAGGGGCTTTACCGAAATGTTCCTGCCAGAACTGCCTCATGAATTCAAATTCCCTTTCGCGTATATTAACCATGACTTATTTTGAAGAAGAACTAATGTGTTGGCGAACAAACGAGGGATGTTGTTCGTATCAGCGACAGACACGTTCCGTCAGATATGAGGTGTGTGAATTTAAATTTTTAAAACATAACGTGAGTGGAAAAGAACGATATTCGATAACTGTGTTCAAAATATTGTAATTTTCTTAGGGTAGGTAGATATTTACGCATCCGGTTTATTTACCCTTATAGACCACCTAACCCGAGTTTGAAAATGTCACTTTAATTTAATAAATCGCAAAATGAATCGTTTACGAAATATGCATTTGGAACCAGTTTATCTGGAGCGATCGCGTCGGAATAAAAAGCGAAGAAAAAGCTTTTAGCCTAAGGGAACCATAACAGAAAAGGGGAAGCGATAAGAATCACGTTCCTGATTTAATAAAACCTAAGAGAAAAATATGTCTTACTCAATTAACACACAATTTGTTCCCCGATGATTTGAACGTAGGAAAATAAAATTAGTGATGTTTTTATGGCACGTTCTGGTTCTATGAGGTGACGTTTATGAAAAACAAACATTTGTACGTCTTGTTTTGTTTGTTTGAAATGAAAAATTATTCTTTTTGTCAGGTTGTTTACTATAAAGGCAACTCCCTTATGTGCCGTTGTACTCTCATTTCTTGAGTTTTAGTATCAAAAATTTCGATTACGATCGCATATCACTCCCAGCTGTGCCTAATTTTCCGTGTGACCATAGTTATCATGGTTTGACATGATAAATGATTCGTATTTACTTTGAGTTGCTAATTTAACCCAAGCTCTAAATAATAATCATTGTTACTGACTGCCAAACAGTAAATTTACTGTCAGTTCTATGAGATTTTTTGTTCGCATCAAAACATCATTCCTTGTTGATTTGATGATTTTCGTTATTCTACTTACCTGTCTAGATGACAACGAACTGACATAGTAATGGGAAAATAAATGTTCGTCACACTTGGGAAGTTTCATTTTAATCCATTACTCGCAAGAGTTATCTGTCCCGCTGTCAAAGATTTCATCTGCCACAGTACAGAGGTGATATACGGAGTCATTGTTCACTCGTCTTGTTTGTTTTGTTTATATTTATTTATCAAGCAAGCAAAAAAAATAGATGTGACATGTGATTCGAGGATCGAACTACGGCCACAGAAAGTGAGGGCTTCGTCACCATGAATAAAGTCGTCTTTGTAATGTATAAAATTGCGTTCAAATAAAGGAACCTTGAAATAATAGTTTACCAAGGTAGAAAACACCAAGAGGTAAAAATTAACTGAGAAAAAACAACGGAGTGGTTACGAATGAGGAAAGATTAGATAAAGATGGATTGTAATTAACTTGAAAGTTAAGGCTAAACTTTTCAAGTTTGCCATCCGAGACAGAGCTCCTTGTATACCAGGCTCGTATAAAAGATAATGTAAGAGCTAACAACAAAATTAAAACAGAGTATCCGTATTACAGTCAACTCTCGTTATAGCGGACACGCTCGGGGTGTCGTTTAGTGTCCGCTATAGCTAGAGTCCGTAATAGAGGGAGTCATTTCCAGTCAAACCTCTTTTGCCGGGAATCTGGATTTTGTCCGTAGCTGATAGCGAGTGTCCGCAATGGCGGGATGTCCGCAAGGCGAGAGGAGGTTAGACAGCACCCCGCGAAGAGTTATGGGTAGAGCGTCATTTCGGCTTCATTTGGTGCCCGCGCCGATGGGCACCAACATGGCGGCCGGAAACCAATGAAAACAACTAGAATTCAGTTCTGCTATAAAAAAGGGTCAGTTCACCCTCATAAACAAGAAAACATTCACCTAAACACTTCTCGCCAAACCTCGACTGTTCAGATTGTTAAAAATTACAGGATAAGGATATTTTTTAAGTTTACGTAACAGCCTTCTGGCGGCCATCTTGATGTCGTGTGGCGTGAAACTCAGAAATTCAAACTGATGCTCAATCATAAAGACGGCGAATGCTATCAAGCTTAAAACTTTCGACAATATATTTATTAAGGACGTCTAACAGCCAGTGAAGGATAAAAATTCAGGGGTCTTGCGATTCTGGATTTAAGAATTTTGATGACGTCACGTGAAAACCACAATTTCCCACGTAAAATAGCGGACCTCTCCTCAGTCTTCTATAGTTTCTTGCTCGAGGACAATAATCTAACAACTGTGGTCAAGAAAACTATGTCCGAGGAATTACCAACAGGCAAAATGCGTTCGCAGGTTGGAAAAATGACGCAAGGGCTGATTATGGTCTGGCATCCCATCGACACTGGCTGCTGCTACAATTTTATTTTTGCAGCTTCGCCGGTTAATGATAGTAATAAGCCATGCCGCATGGACAGGTCTATCGAAATGATTTGATAATAGACAACAAATAGTGACTGAAAATTTGCTTGTATAGAGCAGTTTTCAATCGGAGTGTCGTTAAACCAAAACCAAAGTAATTATTCTGGCCAATCACAAAGGACATAGACAATCCAGTGAACCAATCAAACTACGAAGCAAATACATGTAGCTGGTACGAAGCGCGGGAAAACGTGCGCGAGCGAGTCACGATTGGTTTTGGTTTTAGTTCTGATTGGCTGAGAAAGTGGCGTGAGATTTTTAAGCCAATCACTAAGCGTAGAAATGCAAAACCAAAGCAAACGCAATTAACTTTCGACACTCAAGTGAAAACCGCTCTTAGATTGAAAAACACGCCAGTTTCTCAAAAAAAAAAATCTGCGCCTCACGTACATTCTTGTAAAGGGAAACTGTATGTTAATCTTGTACCCAGGTCCTATTCTGAATTATACACTGTTTTGTTAAGAGGAAATTTTAAATCCCTTGGAAATCCCTTTAACAAGAGGAATGTGAATATGTTTGGGAAGATACTTGCTTATCAGTGATCATAGCAGTGTATCTGCGTGTGTTGATGTCAAGACAGTTGAATGTTAAGTTTTTTTTTCTCCTCTGTCAGCCGATCTGGTGACCTCACAGATGGATTACCTTATCGGTGGTTGATCTGTAGTTACCTCAAGTCAGTGTTGTTTTTTATTTTGCTTACCAATAGTAGTCATATGCTTAAAAAAGACTCCGAGAAAATGTACGGCTAACGCATGAATAATTTTCCGTTATACAACAAAGAGTAATAATGCTTGCTAAATGGAAACGATTTCCTTTTTTACACAATACAGCGACCATTTATTTTCTTCGTGACGTAAAACTGCTTTTTATTCGTTGGAATAATTATCTTCTAAGAATCGACCTTAACGAGCGCTTGAAAGATTAAAACGTGATAATTATTCCAGTCGAAGACATTGTTGCGAGATGAGATGAGATCAATGCAAATAAAAGGGTAAGTCTTAATTTCAATTCATTTTCTGTGCGGCCGTTTTTTCAAGTTCAGTGCAAATAACGCACATAATCAGCACACTTTTGATAACTTGAACAAATCGAGCTTTTAGATTGGCCCGATCATACCACAACATAAAAAATTCAAAAGTAATGACATTTTCTGATAATTGCAACGCGCCCAGCATTTTATATGGTTCCTGATGTGAGCGAAATAACATCTTTCGTTCATCGATTTTCCTTCTTTAAACTTTAGATTTAACTCAGTCCACCGTTTTGCCATCGGCAAGTCGAAATTGTTTATTTTTTGCTGAGGAGTTTTTGTGTATAGCCGGTGAAGTTATCCCATCTTGCCATTTCGGCTGTAACATGGATGTCTTGAAGATCCTATTAATTTTCGCTGCGTGTAATATGAAGAAAATCAATGAATAATCAGTAGGAGTTTGAACATCATAGGTGCCCTGCTGTGTGGCAGCAATTCATATCGATAACCTGAGGATAATTCCGATTCTCAATATGTCAACTCAAGCTGATCCCGCTGTTAATATTGAACCGGGCAAGAAATCGGTGAGAAGAGCTTTCTGACTGCTTTACGCTTGCAATTTAGCGCCTTGAAATGTTTTTCTGGGAGTAGCCGCATAATAAGTAGAATTCGCGAAAGATTATTCGATAGAAAATGTTTATAAATCCCTTGTAATGAAACTTTAGACGGTCTAATTCCTTTTAAAGTTCCGCTTGATTTAGTCCTTAAGCGAAAAAGGTAATTTTACAGAGTATTTATTTCACATTGACTCATTTATTGCCTCGCAGCGTGCTGTGAAAATGGCAAGATATTAAAACCGTTGTTTCATTTTCAGGAGCACAAGATGGCGTCGGTACGAGATGATATGGACATGAATCCCATGATGGACAATCCAGTCTTCTCGACAGGAAGCTCTGTGAATCTCTTCTGTCCTTTGTGTCATGAAATGTTCGTGAATCCTCGCCTGTTACCCTGCCTGCACACGTTTTGCAAAAGATGTTTGGAAAACCTGGTCGTGCCAAGGTCAAGCGTCCTCAGCTGCCCAGCTTGCAGAACAGATGTGCCACTCACGGTCAGTTCTAGCGATTAGCTTTTTTACATTTTTATTTTAAACGTTCCTTTCTAAATCCTTTCAAATTTGAAAAGTATAATCCCTTTTCTGGGTCGTTTGCTTCGTCTAGAACTCATAATTAACGTTATAATCATGTCTCCAGAATAAACGGCCGGCACGGAAATTTATTACTCGTTTTCCGGCATCTTTTCTACCCTGACCTAAATTTCGAAAACCAACCCTTTAATCATTATTCGCCTTTTCTGCTCTATAAAAAGAACTCTTTAATCTATCACGAGCAATATAGCTTCAGTGACGCTTCAATATCTTGTTTTGTTTTGTTTCAAGTTTCAATTTCATGCATAATGAGGCTTTGATAATTACATTCAGTCAAAATAAAAGGGATCACTACCCTCAGAAACCTGCGTGTAGCATTTCAATGGCGTCTCAAGCACAGTTAATTGTGCACGGAGTGATGGCTTCAATTTTTATAGTCGGTATTTTTGTTGGCTGAAAATAAGGCAGTTCTACTTATTTTCCAAGAAACTGTCACACAGACAAGAAGAAACACACATTTCATTATCCGATCAGTTTAGATGGCGCTCTTTCCTTGGGTCAAACCTGTCTTTATTTTTCAACTGAATTTCAATAGCTCGATCATCAGAAAATTCGAAAACCATAACAAAGTTAAACATAATTTAGCGCATGGCCTGTTTTTTTTAGCTACGCTGACCGATAATGCGCGCGCTCTGGGGACAAGAATAAATTGCATTTCAAAGAATGAGAATTGATCACTCGATCGAAGATTTGTTGCGCATGTAAGACGGCGCAAACGGTCGACGCAAGAGCCACATATTTGACCTTAAGTATTACACGTTTACTGAATTAAAACAACACAGTAAAACGGGAACGGCAAACAAATGCTATTGATTACTAGACATTTGTGGGAGACTTGAAAATAACCTCACTCAGGACTGACACTCTTTAGGCAAACTAACTCAACAACTATACTTATTGAGCAAATAGTTGCCAATTTATAACAGATTCCACGAAAGTGTAAGACAAATAACCGTAGTTATACAATTAAAATCATGGGACACTAGCAACCGAGGGAAAACATGTGAAAATTCTCCCCTAACTGATTCATTGTCTTTTTTTTTTCAGGAGCGCGGTGTTGGTGCTTTCCCGCCAAATTTCGTCGTGACCACCATGATGGACGTGGCGGCCGTGCGCGCGCACGACAAGAACCCAATCATGTGCAGCAGCTGCGAGGACAAGCTTCCTGCGGCTGCGCGGTGCATCGAGTGCATGGACTTCCTCTGTCATGACTGTAGAAACGCGCACATGAGGCTGAGGCTGACCAAGACTCACAGGGTAAGCGCTCTCGGTTTGTTCGCTTGATTATTCATGGCCTAATTCAATTCAGTACTAGCGCCGGGAGGCGCGGTGGCGTAATGGTAAGTGCGCCGGATTCCAGATCGAGCAGTCCGGGTTCAAGCCCTGGCAGGGGTACTGCGTTGTGTTCTTTGGCAAGGCACTTTACTAAATTTAAATGGATAACAGCGAATTTACTGCTTGGGGATTACCCAGCGTTGGACTAGCATCCCATCCAGCGGGAAGTATCAATACTCCTAGCCGCTTTATGCTTTAGAAACCGGGTTAAGCTCCGGCCTGATGAGCTACTTGGCTCGACAGCAGGCTCCCCTTTTTTTTACTAACGCTGTTCAAACGCAGTTGAGGATACAAGGGTGCTTACCATTAAACCAAACAACCCGGAAATTTCGGTTGGAAAGCAAATGGAACATTTAGTGTCCGGAAAATCCGTTTAGTGTTTAGAAATTGTGAACTCCGTTTTGAGGTAGTCCTTTTAGTCCTTTCATTCCAGTTGGTGCGAACCGAACCGTTGGAAAATTTTGTACCATTTGATCATTTCTCTCATTCCCAGTCCCCCACCAAGGGAAAACGATAACTGGAAACTAATAAAAATGGTAAGGCTGCATTCATTATGTATCCTACAGGGGGGAGCAGAGGATTTTAGGGGGGGTTCTCAAATTTTTAGAGCAAAAAAAGGGGGGATATGAAAATTGTTAAATATCTACTGGGGGGATGCTTATTTTTTGTAAGATTCTGTCTAGCTTTTGTAATAGTTTTAAAAAAGTGAAAAAAAAAATGATAAGTACAGCAGCTTCTTTCAAGGACTGTAAGCAACAAGGGTACCTCTATTATTCTGAGAGACTGTTAGCTATTTGAAGTTTTCAAGTAGTGTGCCTGGCCAGTAGATGTAATGTTTCGATACAGCATAGAAAGTAAAATATCTAAAATTGAAACATTTAATGCAACCTCAGTCTAACCAGTGCAACTTTATTGAATCAATGAATGCAAAAAAAAAAACAATGTAATTCAGTGCACAGTTTTATGAAATTGAACAACAAATGTGCACTTAAATGTTCAATGAAAGGATACGAACAATATGATTGGAAAACTATCGCGTCCACGTTTGAAAATATGAACAAGCTATACGTCGAAGAACTTAACAAATATTTAGACCGTCATAAACTTTCTCTCCTTGGGAAGAAAAATGATAAGAGTCGCACTTGAGAGGAATGATGCTGAATGGCTGGAAAATTAGGGTGAAGAGGATGGCAACAGCGGAGATGAATCCGTGGATGAGTGTGATAGTGATAGTGATGATGATGATGAGGTTGTTGCTTTTGTCGACGAGAGTGACAGTGAAATGGAGGTTCCTGTCAATACTCCTGGTAGTACTCGTACACGAGCTGGCAGGCTATCTATACCTAATTTGTGCTACTTAGACTGGCTGGCATAGGTATGACAAAAACTGTCAAAACTCTCTTGATGCTGTTATTAAACAACATCGAGAAATCTCAAACATATATACCTTATTATAGGAAATTAACGATATATGTTATTAACGCAAATTTCAAAAATTCGCGTTAATTTTATTGATGTTAAGTTTTTTACTATAAGGATTTAACCAGAACCTTTCTTGACTTTGCGTTAATTTTATTATGCGTAAATTTTGTTCGCGTTGTTAAAATGCTTCGTTATATTCCTATAATAAGGTAGTGTACTATTATACAGATATTTGTTTTGATATTTCTTGTGAGGGAGGAGAGGGGGGGGGGGGTATTCATTTTTTCGACGTTTTTGCTTGTTTACAAGCTAAAATGGTAGAATAGGGGTTAGTGGACAAGATTTGGAACCACATATTTGTAAACTCTCAAAGGACTTTTTTAATTTCTCAAGGGACTGTTTTAATTTCTCAAGGGATTACTTTCCGCTGTGGGTGATCACTTGCCATCTCGTGGAAAAAACGTGACTTGTCACATTTACAAACGTTATATAACAATTTTAAAAGTGACATGTCAGCTTTCTTATCTCAACGCACTTGTGTCTGAAAGGCGATCTATAAAAAGCGTCGCACAAACAATGGATTGCGTAACTAAAACACGAATAAATAATCACTAGCACTTACATCGTTTAAAAATTACAAACGTCAAAAAAAAAACATACCAAAAAACTCGCTCTTTTCAAAGATATTATTGAAGTTAAAACAAATGCAAGAGATGGGGGCTTCTTTTAGCTTAGGAGCGGTTAATTATTTGTGACGTTGTCGATGTTTCCGGTAGAGACAAAAATCAAAATAGAACGTGTCTGGTTTCAATTGCTCGTTCTTGAGAACGGCGTTAGCGACTGCTTGCCAATTTTTCGAGGCGATATTCTGCGCGAGAAGGATATTCTCACTTACATCTGGTGTTCGAACATTTGTTTTACCACTGGGCCACAAGATCCTACTCTGGGACTGTGAGCTGCATCTTCGGAACTTGGCCGTTGGCTGTCAATTTTTAGCTCGCGGGCGAATGACCATTATTTGTTTTCCTTAGTTTAAATTTGATTTCCGGCGTGCGGTTTAAATGCTTTTGTTTAAATGTGACAATTGACAAGCTAAGCAATCTGCGGGGTGTTCGTGGGCGGCATTTGCGATTCTCAGAGATGCGTGCAGGCTTTCCCCTCCATTTTTGCCCCGCCGGCCGAGCGCTCTCCAGAAAACCTGTTCGCAGGCTAAGAAATACCCGGCGCGGACGGGCCATTTTTGACAAAATTATATGGCTGCATTTTCTCCGCGAAGATAGGAAATTGTTAAACTAAACTACAAAGAAACTGTAATGATAAGTTCGAAGAACAATGCACAGGATAAACCTTCGACTCATACTTCATGCAAAAACGTCGATATCTCGAAGAGACTTTGATTCGGCTGATTGCATGGGGGGATTATGAAAATTTGTATGGACCTTGGGGGGGGATATAAAAAAACGAGCCGCTGAAAAAAAAAATCCTCTGCCCCCCCCCCTGTAGCATACATAATGAATGCAGCCTAAGCGGCATTCCTTTCGGCAGGTTTGCTGTTTTTGAAAAAAAAAAAAAAACACTTAGCATTATTCATTATTAGGCTTGAAGCATTTGAGGTCATCCTTTTGCTGACGTTTAGCTGCCATTTTCAGGTCGTATCCTTGGATGAACTGAAATCCAGCCCACGCCCCGAAGACTTACTCCATCGACCAATCTTCTGCATGGAACACACTCATGAAAAACTAAGGTACGGCGCATAAACTGGTATCAGAGAATCTTAATGTTATTCATTAAAGCCACAACATTCAATATCAATTTTTGTAAGTCAAAGCGTTAAGACGCTCTGGCTACGTTTGGAACCGTTTGTTTTGTTACTTTAAAGTAAAGCAGTTTCCTTTGACTGCCTTGGTACATGGTAAAGTCTTTTTTGCCGGCAGCTTGAAGAAATACAAAAAAGATAACAATAAGATAGCAATAAATTGCAGTTTGGTAGCCCAAGGTATGAACCAGTGCCAAGCGCGGGAAAGAAAGTTATATGTGGTTAGCGCGGGAAAACAGATGACCGGTTGAAAGCGCGGAAAAACATGTAAACGGTGAAAACCGCGGGAAAACATGTAACCGGCAACAACCGCGGGAAAACATTTAAACTGGTGAAAAACGCGGGAAAAGTCGCATGTAGAGCTCTGCAAATGCAAATAACCTAGTTCCTCACTTAAGCATACAAGAACTCAATGTTCATTGGAATGTTTCGATTATTGTTCTCGCGTTTGCAGGTACTACTGTGAAAGCTGCGAGCAAGCCATCTGCCGCGAGTGCACAATGACGACTCACTCAACAGAACGTCACAAATACACACAGCTCACCGATACTATCGACAAGCAGACGCAAACAATTTCGCAACTGGCTGATAAACTCAAAAGGAAAGTCCCAGTTGTCACGCAATCCACAAAAGACGTGGAAGAAGTGACATGCCGTCTTGAGGCTCGCGCCGAAGTGGCCAAGTCTGAGATTCAGAAATGCTTTCCTCGGATTTTAAAAGCTTTGCAAGATCGAGAGAAATCAATGATGGCTGAAGTAGAGAATATGGTGCAAAAAAAGTCGAAAGTCTTGGGATTGCAGCAAGAAAGGTTGGAAAATGAATTGAAACGACTCACCACAACATGTAACTTCACTGGTGAGTTCTGCATTTCTTACGATAGGTCCGCATCGCGTCTTAAGAATGTACCTTGCAAATTTTCGCTCTAACGCCCTATAGTAAATATATTTTGATAAATCAGGTGACGGGAAAAAGGAAAGATTGTTAACTTGGGGATAATGAAACTTGTCTTAATGCGTTCCTTCTGTAAGTACCGGACACAAATGACGTAAAACAAAAGAAATAAAAGATTTGAAAAAAATACTGCACCAAAATACAAAGAGTCACGGCGAGGGTAAAACAATGTGACTTCATTTGCCCCCGGTACATGCAGAAAGGCTCTTTTAATTAGGAAAAAGATTAAAAGAGGCCAGTAAGACAATCCGCAAGAAGATTAAAACTAACATCCCAGATTTGGGGCGGAAGATTACTCTTAAAAGCTCCCAGGAATTCCCTTATCACAACAATAACATTGTCTTTATACATCGAGTCCTTTGATTGAGTAGCTACAAGGTGTTTTGGGTGAGGCTATTTGTAAATAAAATGTTAGATATTATAAAAAATATTTTTTTGATGCCTTCTTTTCAGAGGAAGTATTGAGGCATGGAAACTCGGTGGAAATCCTAGTCATAAAGAAACAGCTATGCGACAGACTAAACGACCTCATCTCAGCCAAGTTTCAAGGCGAACCTGAAGAAAATGACGTCATCTACTTTGTGGCCAATCAGGATGACGTACTGAAGGCTCTTGAAGGCCTGGGGCAGATTAAAACTAGTAATGCATTCCCTGGCATGTGTACAGTAGCAGATGATATGAAAAGCGCCACCAAGGGAAAGAAATCCAAGTTTACGGTTCTTACTCGGTATGTTTTATGCTAATAAGGTAATGTCACTGAAATTCAGCATGATCTCGAGAAGGACTAGAATCAGGCAGTCAATAAATCGGCCAAGACAATCCTTAAGTTAATCAGTCGGTGAGTCAGCCAGTCAGTCAGTCAGTCAGTCAGTCGGTCAGACAGTTAGTCAGTTAGTCAGTCAGTCGGTCAGACAGTCAGTCAGTCAGTCAGTCAGTGTGTCTGTCTGTCTGTCTATCTTTACGTCCGTTTGTGTCTTTCTGTCTGTATTAAGTCAGTCATTCTGTCATTAAGTAAGTGAGTCAGTCAGTCAGTCAGTCAGTGTGTCTGTCTGTCTGTCTGTCTTTCCGTCCGTCTATCTATCTGTCTGTCTGTATTAAGTCAGTCATTCTGTCATTAAGTCAGTCAGTCAGTCAGTCAGACTTGTAACTGAAGTCAATAAGTTTGTCTGTCTGTCTGTCTGCTGCATATGTCAGTCAATCAGTCAGGTCAGTCAGTTATCGAATTTATTAGCTACACTATGCTTACCTTACCAACCCAGCCAGTAATTCCATATCATTACGAGATACTAGTTAGAATGTAAGTGATGCGTTTAACCTTGTTATACTGTGTTTAGTGATCACAGTGGCGCCCAGTGCACTGGCGGCGGTGAGGATGTATTAGTTGACGTGTACACGTCTGACGGGAGAACAGTGCCTGCCGAAGTAAGACCGCTTGGCTCCTCCCCAGGCTCTTCACATGCCTACCTCTCACGCTACAACTCACAAAATGTTAGCATTTGATTTGAGATTCACGTGTGGCATGCCTGACTGTGATGATTCATGCGCACAATAATTACTAATAACTTGTTTTCCTTTGTTACCAAGCCTCTTTCGTGACCATTTTTTTGGTCGTCACGCAACGTTTGGGGAGAAACATTGCGTGACAATCTAAACAATGGTGGCGAAGGGGACTCTTTATTGTCAGTCAGTTTGGCTCTTTCTCTGAAGTGAATATGTTTTTGTGTTCGGTCCTCTTTTCGCACAGTACTTTTATCGTCTGCACCTGATTTTATTTTGTACTTTATTGCAATGATTGTGGTATCACGTTTATGTTCACGTTTATTTTAATGTTAATGTTATGTTTATGTTTACGTTATGTTACTG
Organism: Oculina patagonica; assembly: GCF_052425735.1. Taxonomy (NCBI): domain Eukaryota; kingdom Metazoa; phylum Cnidaria; class Anthozoa; order Scleractinia; family Oculinidae; genus Oculina; species Oculina patagonica. Next base: position 3,436,031 of record NC_135764.1, read on the forward strand.
GTAGGTGTTTTTATGTAACGTGTGTCTTTCGTCCACTTTGCAGTGGTTATTTGGATCGTCACGTAACGCTTCTTCGCTGTCGCTAAGAGAGAGAAACATTGCGTGACGACTCAAATAACGTTCGCTAAGAAGACTAACGATTGTCGGCTATGCACCTATCAATGTTCAATCACAGAGGGGGAAGGGCGCGCCCGGCATATACAGGGATTTAAACTTAGCGGACTTTTCCTCGCCACAAGCAGCAAATTGTTGTCAATTTCCTTCTTTGTCGACCTTTGTGCCCCCACCCCCCCTCCTGTAGCTTAGCATTGATAGGTGCATTATTTGAACTTAGACGTCATGTGTTAAAAAATAAAAGAGGTAATCATTAATATTAATATACTAATATCGGACCAGGACTAGCGGTCTAGAAGTCACAGAGAAGTAGTGAATTGCAAATTAAATAACAAAAATAATTTTGTTAGCAATGAATTCACTGTGTGGTTTTAAATTGCGTTTTATTGTGTGGTATTCAAACAGGGAGTTTATGCTGTAGGTATGACTCCAGGGCAAGACAAATAACGCAGGCTAATAAAGTAAACTGCAGAAACTGAAGAGGAACTTTTGCAATTTAGTTACGTTTCCTCCCAAGTTGTTACTGTCTGTTTATATTGTTACCAATCTCAAAATAAGAATTCTCGTTATTGATTACCATACATTTCTTTTAATGTTAGTTTTGAGAATTGCATAGTATATTTTTGACAAATGTATTTATTCCCACCATCTGATCCGTTAAATAGAGAATGTTTTGTAGTTGTATAAGGAAAATTCAGAGATGTCGTTTCTATAAAATGGGCGTTCTGGCACCCTCGCTGTGGCTAAAAACTCCTTGTGTTCGAAGTGACGTCTGCACGATTTATTTTACATTTTACGGGCTGTTCTAATTGCTCTGATGTTACATTGTGTTGTTTCCTTTAGGTCGAGGATCATAGAAACGGTTCTTATGGAGTTTCTTACAGTCCATTTAATGCTGGGATGCACAAGGTAGATTCTCCTCTCAACCAGAGCTCGATAAAATAGTTGTCTCCATGTTTTGTCAGTATTTGATGTCGTTAAAGTATGCTCACAGACTTATGATTGTATACAACTTGTTTTGTGCTTCATTTCGCATGTTTAGAGAGTTTTACCTGATACGGCATTTCTGTTTGCACCTAAATATCTTTCAGGCGCAAAATCACTTCCAAATATAAACTCAGAACATTTTTAGAAAAGACAAACTCCTTTTGATACTATTAAGCCCCGATAATATGCCAGGGTCCCAAAGGGGTTTAGGGCTCCAGGCCCAAAATATCGGGGCTCCACGGCTCTGGACCCCCAAAAATCCGAACTCCGAGCTTTAATAAGCCTTCTTTGATAAACGCCTTTATTTTTAGGTTTCTGTGACAGTGCGAGACAAACACATTCAAGGGAGTCCTTTCAAAGTCAACGTTGTCAACACTGGAGAATCTTACCTCAAGTTTGGCAAGAAGGGAACAGAAATTGGAGAATTCAATGGTATATTCGGAGTTGCTGTTGATGATGAAGGACATATCATCATCACTGACTGCCATAATCACAGAGTACAAGTGTTCAATCAAAATGGCGGCTTCATGTTCCAGTTTGGACGCAAGGGGGAGGGCAGTGGACAGTTCCAGTGCCCCACAGGGGTTGGGGTGGATCCTGATGGAAGGATTGTTGTCTGTGAAAGATTGGGGAGCAAAATACAGGTAAGGGAGACGTAAAATGTAGGGTGGGTTTCCAATGCCTTGGGTAAAACTAAAAAGCAAATTGGGTTGAATGTCAAAATGATTTCTATATTTGTTTTGATTTTGCTTCTCATTAAAGCTTTCCTTACTGATTAAAAATAAATCACGCGTCTTCTCCCGCTTGCATGTTTTTCCGCAATTAGCAACGGTTGCGCGTTTTTCCGCGCTTGCCACTGGTTGCATATTTTTCTCCGACGCGGAGTTCCGATGGGTTTATTGTGACATTTGTAATTGGCTCACGGGTGCAGGTCCAGATGTGTTACTTTTGTTTGATTTTACGGAGTTCATAAAAAAAACTCTATAACAGGCTCAAATGCTGAATTACTCTAACCGTAATTAAAACGTGCTTGATCGGGAAAGGCAGAAAACGTGTAATTTGGGAAGTTTGACCAAAAAGACAGATAAATCAATGTGATAGAACAGTTTTTAATTGAGTGTCGTAAAATCAAAACCAAAGAAATTACTCTGGCCGATCACAAAGGACACAGACAATCCAGCGAACCAATCAAAACTCTAAGCAAATACATGTAGCTAGTGCGAAGCGCAGGAAAACGTGCGCGAGCGAGACACGGTTTTGGTTTTTGTTCTGATTTGTCGAGAATGTGGCACGAGATTTTTGACCAATCAATAAACGTAAATGCAAAACTCCTTGTTTTTTCTCCTTGTTTTTTTTCGTAGTGGCTTTTGTTTGTCAAAATGCCTGTTTGTGAATTTCCATTTTGCTCAAACAGAGCTCAAAGATATACAAAAAACAAGGAGTTTCAACTATTAAAATTTTCCGCCAAACTTCAGGCTGAGCTCTTTGACGTCACGCATACATTACCAGCTCCAAGATGGCGGCGTTCAGTTGTCGAGTTTTGGTAAAGAATTCTTAGGGTTATAGCACACGTTGGATGCTGAAATTTTGGTGAATAACATATCTTTGTAAAAACTTTTTATTGGCGTAAAGAAATTAAATGGCCATTCTGGAGTGAACTTCTCCTAGCAAACGCAATTTACTTTCGACACTCACGTGAAAACCGCTCTAACTCAAAGTGCAAAACCTTGACAACTTTAGTAACATAAAGTCTGGTGAGAGCTTTGGTCAAATTTGTACAGTATACACAGTTATTACTGCTTTTAAGGCTACTTTTGTTCTCTAATCGAGATTCTGTTTTGTTGCATTTGTAGATTTTTGACCGAGATGGAATGTTCCTTCAAAAGTTCTCTGTTCCAGATCTGAAAGCCTCCACGCTGGCTGTGGATGCAAACAGAAGAATTATTGTTGCCGACTCAGCAAATCGCTGTATTCACGTGATTTCATTAGATACAGGTTAATATCACAACCGCTTCACTCCCTGATTTACATTCTTTCTTCTTGCCTTTGCTCATTCTCTGAGCTCAGATCCGCCATTTTCCGTTTGCTGCTGTTTTTCGAGGTAAATCTGACTATCTTTATTCTTTTTTTTATTTTGTTCAGGTCAATCATTTAAGTTCGGCTCGTTCGGTGACGGCAATGGAGAGCTGAATTACCCATGCTATGTTGCCGTGAATTCTCAGGGACACATTATTGTGTCTGACATGCACAGTCACCGCATTCAGGTATGTACCTTGTATTGATCGTTCACCATGTCAGTGGGGGTTTTCGTAGGAGGGTGGTGGGCGCACCCCCCCCCCCTTTTTTTTTTCCCCTAGTTCTATTTAGCGTCCTTCCATTGCGCCCTCCTCGTAATAAGAGCTTGCTGTCGAGTAAACACTCCCCTATAAACGTTTGCTTTTTGCCACTTGAGTCCCTCACGTTATTCAAAAAAACCTTATTTTATAGATCAAAATTTGCGATGCGTTTCCCCCTTTCAATATTTGCGCTCAGAGGTCGCGCAGAGTACTAAGATCCTTTTGAGCCCGAGAACGATTTTACTTTAATAATAATATAAAATAAAGGGAAGAACCTAGTTTCTGTTTTGAAGTTTGGACAAGTGCATGATATTAAGAAAAAACTCCGTCTGCAACAAATGTACTGTGTGCAAAAAAGCGCTAAAACTGAAATCACGCTACCGGTAGTTACTTTTTATGCATTTGTTATCCATTTTCAAATAAGTAGATTGTGGCATGCTTGATCTTAACTTGAAAAAAAAATACCAAGAGAATATTGACTAGAAATTTCCGCTCCGTTTTTTTTTCCAGGTGTTTGATCCACGAGGTCGTTTTATGTTCAATTTCGGTCGCAAGGGAAGCCAGGACGGGGAGTTAATGCGACCCACCGGGGTAGCCGTGGGTCACGATGGTAACATCATAGTCGCCGACAGAGACAATCATCGTATTCAAGTCTTCTCTAGCGAGGGGCGTTTTATCACAAAGTTTGGTACCAAGGGGGATGGAGACGGGCAACTGAATGATCCACATGGCCTCGCATTGACGCCAGAGGGGAATATAGTTGTTGCGGACTTTCGTAATAATCGTGTTCAATTGTTCGGGCAACCGGCGTGAAAATTAAACTTTTAAAACGTTCATCGAGTGGTAGAAGTCTTGGTTAGTAATACGCGTACGTCGTCACACACCTGAAACATCCATCGCCATAGGAGCGGGGATAGAAGTTCACGTGATCACAAACTTCCATATTTGGAGTAGGCTTCATATATGGCTCGCTTCCAGGCTCGTGATTGGCTTGACTAGGCTTGACTATAGACACGTGACCTGAATGTCTTATCACTTCATTCTTTTACAGTGTTTGGCCAGACCGCGGAAAAGTGCTTTGTGACCATTGCTTTTAGATGAATTTCATTCCTTCAGAGAGTAGATGTATAAATAAGCTGAGAATAGGTTCATCGAAGAAGGAGGGGCCAAAATACCGTGACCCCGCTGACGTTTAATAGCTTATTCAGCTCAATCATATCGTTCTTAAGTTAGAAAATTTGAATTTTGGGCAAAACTCTGCTTGCAGGCCAGAGATAATCTCAACTCATTACGTTTTCACATAACCTTGTAAAACAGACTTCTGCACGCAGCATATTTTTCCGGTAGTTTTGTTTTTTTTTTTTTTTTTTGGATTTTTTTTTAAACTAGCCTGCACGCAGGCTATGCTTTTGTCCAAATTTGTATTTAGTATTTTTGCTTTTTCTTTTTTGTAAGGGGATATTTTTGTTTTATATATTTTTTTATTTAACAAGTAGGAATTATTTTGGAAGAATTTTTAAGAAATAGTGCTCAAATAGCACCAGTAATGACACAGGAGAACTTTAGTCATACCAACAGTACATTTGCTTGATTAGCGACTTTTTTTTTAGTTTTATGAGATTAAAAACAAGTTTGAAGTTTTGTTTTATATTTTTTATAAACGCTTTCCCAGCGGAAACAGTGACGAATAACTCCAGCAATAAGACAACGCGCGTCAACAACCTTTCACCCTCTAAATGGTTTTCACTAAGAATTATTGACTGGAAACACAAAAGTAATCCAAGAGTCAAAATGGAGTATTGAACTGTGAATTCCAAGCATATAGCCTGCGAGCAGGCCACATTGGGACACGCACAGAGCACCGTGAGCGGCACGCCGCCACCGCGCGGCCCCAAGGATATTCGCGCGTGCCCCGGTGAGCCGCTCGCAGGCTACAAGCAATATAAATTCAAATTTGAAATGTGCAATTACTCAATAAATTTGAGGAAACATGGTATTTTTTTCTATCCTTCCTTTCAATATCTTCCCTCGATTTTACGTAAAAAAAAACTTTTACAGTGAAAGGAAACGTTGGAAACAGCACCAAGGAAAAATGTTACTCAAAGTTATTGAGAAATGACACTTAGCATTTATTGGTAACAATTCTCAGTTTCAAACTCCGCACAAACTCTGAAATTGCATTTGGGTCTCCTATGTTCGATATTACAAATAAACAAAATAATAATTAAAAGTGAATTCGTTTGCTTTTATGATTTGATATGTCTTTACAATAGTAAAGGCTTTGATAACACGCTTGTATAATAATTTAGGTAGAACAATGCTTAGTCAATAAACAGAGAAATGAATCGGTGGTGTGTGTGTTTTGTTAGATAAAGTTTCCACTTCTTAATCCTTGCCTTGTCAGTCATCGGTACCTTGTTAAAACCACAGTAAAAAAGTACAAGAAACGTTGCTCAATTTATGGTAACCCAACTCTACCATTGCTGAATTTATATTAACAGCTTTGTGAACTCCAAATAACAAAACAACTACCTCGGTGGTAGCCTGCGAATACCCCGTTTCTCATCGCTCCCGCTTCTTCGAAATCTGTTACAGTACAATTTTAGCAAATTTTATATGTATAAACGTAAGAAGCCAGCTTCAGAGGGTTTGTCGGTTAGATTAGGGTTCTACTGTACGACAACATACATGTATAGGAATGTAATGTAAAATGTACCGTATATGTTGTTTACCTACACGTTGAAAAGCCGAGCGTGGTCAACGTGCAAAGCTGGGGGGGGGGGGGGGAGCGGAATCATACCAAAAGTACACGTTTTGATTGGCTAGATCTTCAACAAAGGAAATTAAGAAGATTAGCAAATCAAATCGACCGTTTAAAATCCCTTTGTTGTAAGGGATTTTACTACGGTTGTTTTGATTGGCCAGATTTAAATTCTCTTTGTTAAAAATCTAGCCACTTGTTCCTCGTGCCCCAGGCTCAGCCGGCTAAGAGGGACAAGCAGCACTGGGGACGAGAACGGTTTGTGGTCTATGAACAACAGTCGACTGGCTGAGGAAAGCTTATTGTAAGATTAGATCATTGATTAATGAGAGACACAAACACACAAATTTTTTTCAATTTAATTGTATAATCTGTAGAAACATACTTATTTGCTCGTGTGCTTTTTTGGCTTCTCTTTTTTTGTTTTTTTTTTTTTTAATAATTTTTTTTAAAAAAAAAAATAAAAAAAAAAAAAAAAAAAAAAAAAAAAAAAGAATTTCGATACTCAAGAGAAAACCGCTCTAATCATCTTGTGTAACCATTTCCACCACACTCTTTAATAGATAAATATTTTCACTCCTGTCAGAAGCGTTTTTCAATTCGAACGTTTTATATTTTAAAATGAGGGGTATATTAACCGCCAACGCAGCATAACAGTCAGTTTTTCTTCAGGAAGTAATCGCTTTGTATTTTATATAAGTATTGTCTCTGTTTCATAACTAACTATATCATTGTTAAAAACCCGCGGCAAGGGCCTCGATGCATCGTAAAATTCTCCTAACCAACTGTAGAAAATAGGTCAGAAGCATTTTCACGCTGTATCAGACTTAAAAATTCCCGTTTAAGTTAGCGCGTGTTTATTTAACTTTTAGCCGAGTTGAATGCTCTGGTCCTGTAGATCAAAAAAAAAAAATAAACTTGAAAATTTCCAGCCAGTTCTTGTCTTGCTCTCTCTGTGTCACGCCACGCCACATTGCTGAAAAAGGAGCGTTGCGTGACAGAGAGAAGGCCGGTCCTACACTAGGAAATTTCATGTTCTCATTTTTATCTCGTTCAGTGATTGTCAAATCCAGGCATTGAGAAACTTCTGGCAAAGCCCTCCACCTCTCCCCTGAGAGTATCAATCTTTGCTTTGGTTTCCGGGTTGGACTCGATGTGTTCCAGGAAGTCCTTCATGGCGTCACCTTGAGAGCAGGCAGAAAAAAAAAATGGTGAAAAAAAAAATTAACACATCGCAGGGGAGACTAAAAGCGCTTGCAATCATTTCAGAGATCGTAGATGTTTGTTTAGGGCTAGCTCACACTAGCGATGTTAAGGTTGTGTTACACGGAATACTTTGCAACAAAGATTTTTAGCGAAACACCGCGTCAACTTTTCGCCCAACATTTCACAAAACGTACTTTGCAAAATGAGTTACACGAAAAAGTCGACCGCAACTTTGCGACGGGGCCGTGAACACCACTCAACGGACGGAAATCGGAGTCGGAAGCGTAAGGAGCCTACGTTCGCGGAAAATAAAAACGGAGCGCGACGCAATTGGAAGCGCGACGGAATCGGGAATCGGTTTCCTTTTCTTCCAATCCTCTTCTGCTTCTGTTTTTTCTCGTTTTGATTTCCACTAGATCGTAAGGTTCTTACGCTTCCGATTCCGCTTACTTCCCTAGTGGGAATCATCCCTTAATGATACTTTTGCTTCATCGTTATCATCATCATCATCATCATCATCATCATCACTTTATAAGCCACTTTAGTGTTGAAATTTTACAGCAATATCATTATGGTAGGACGAGGAGACCTCCAAGAAACCACCAGGCTTATAGGGGAGGCCACCTCGGTTAGCAATAATTATGTTAGTAATTTAGTTGTCGATGTGCGGCTAGGTCAATTCGGACTCATTTCATCAAAAACTCAATCTTTTTTTTTCTTAAAAGTAGAAAAGCTAGTCGAAGCAGCGATCGGTATTGGGAGAGAAACCCAAGTTTAAGGACCCTTTGGAAAGTATTGTAAACTGCTTAAGATTAGTACGACAGTGTTTCATCGGCTATCCAAACACCAAATACTCCGCCGCGCGTCGTATTTTCAACTATCTTCACGCTGTTTGGATAACCCGATGAAACACTGCCTCTTGTGTTTAAAACATAACTTCTCACCTGTTGCACTTTGCGCTTCTAGAGCAATCTTCACCCCTCTGTCAAGGTACTCCACAACTTTAACAAAGTCAGCTTCTTTAAAGTTACGAGATGTTAGGGCGGGGGCTCCTGCAAAGCAAAGAACAGTGAGTAACCAACATCTTATTTCTCCCTACAATATTAACAGGAGTTGAGAATAAGAAAATCATCAACTAGGGGATAGGCTGTTCTTGATGTACTGACAAATTCTCACAACTAACATTAAAAGAAATGTATGGTGATCAGTAAGGAGAATTTACACTTTGAATTGGGATTGAAATATGGTTAACCGTGACAAATACACGACCAAAAGCATTTGCAAGTGTAAACTGAAGAACAATTTCCCGCACTTTGGTAGTGGGGCGTAACATAGAACAGTTTTCAAGTTTTCAGTTTCATAACTAAGAACAAAGTAATCACTCTAGCCAATCACAAAGGGCACAGACAATCCAGTGAACCAATCAAAACTCAAAAGGAAATACATGAAGCGAGCATGAAGCGCGAGAAAACGTGTGCGAGCGAGTCACGATTGGTTTTGGTTTTAGCACTGATTGGCTGAGAAAGTGGCGCAAATTTTTTAAACCAAAGCGTAATAATGCAAAACCAAAGCAAACACCTATTACTTTCGACACTCAAGTGAAAACTGCTCTTTTTTGTGAAAGCCAATTAGCACGAGTGTAGCGCATGTAACTTCTTTGGCGTTCAACATGATGACATTCTGGATAACATTTCACACACACCTAATCTAAGTCCACCAGGTTTAAGAGCACTCTTATCTCCAGGGCATGTGTTCTTGTTTGCAGTGATTGATGCCATTTCCAGGACTTTCTCCACCCGAGCTCCATCAATTCCCTAGAAATGAAAAGCAACACCTCTGGTATGAAAGGTACATGGCCTGGCCCTTCCCATTACAAGTTGTTAGTTAATCATATAAAAGGGATGGAAATGCTCTTTGTCTAAATTCAAGGTGTAAATTATGGATTTTGGTCTCGCTAAGGGTGTTCATGACAGAACGCTAATATTTTTGTCCATCAAGGTCTCGTTTAGTGTTGCACATGAAAAAAATTGTTAGTAGTGAGGACTGATCAAGGATTATGAGCAGTCCCTATTTTTTCGCATAGTCTGGCGAGCGTGAAGCAAAAACAATCTGTTAAGAATGAAGCAAAAAAAAAAAAAAATAAAGAAGAGAAAACGGGGCATGGAAAATGGTTTCTTTTAGGGTTTGAAAAAAGCTCGAGCCACGCCGATATTGGTCTTTTTCAGGGGTTTAATTCAAATTTTCCAACAAGCATCCGTGTCCCTTTCACACAAGAGATCCCCCGATCCTACTAACATTTATGTCTAAGTGAGTATTGCAACACATGACATTCTTTAATCAAATGAATGAAACAAATCGTCATAGATGGTACTGAAGAAAATAATGGTCACTGCCAGATTTTTTTTAATGTGAGTTTGCAGAGAAAGGGGATGGACTCAAAAAGTGCCCATGTTGTTTAACTTGTGACAAAGGTGGAAATTAACTGTTTGTAAAAGGAATATCTCTGCAGCTCACCTTTGGTCTCAAGTCAAGAAGCAATAAATGATTGTCTGTTCCACCTGTCAAACAAACAACAGCAAAATTGTATTTGAACAGTAAATCTAACACCAGCGAACAAATTTTTACATCGGCTAGGAATTTTCATCCTAACCATGCAGCAGCACGAATTGAAATAATTTTCCCTTATCAAAACCCTTCCTGCAACAGCCAGGGCACTGTTGCTAAAGTGTCGAAATTTGATTTATGGCTGATTTGAGGTCTCCACAGGACTGCAATCAGCCAATAGGCAGTGGCTAAATTGTACCAACTAATAACAATGTGAATGAGCCACATTTCACGTACACCACATCTAGAGGTGGTGTGAAAAGTAAAACCAACCACAATGATGACTGTGTTAGAGCGGTAATTTTACTTGAGTGTCGAAAGTAAATATATGCTTTTACTTTGGTTTTGCATTACTACGCTTAGTGATTGGCTTAAAAATTTACAGGCAGCCACTTTCTCAGCCAATCAGGAGTAAAACCAAAACCAATTCATGACTCGCTCGCGTACGTTTTCCCGCGCTTCGTGCCAGCTACATGTATTTGCTTCGAGATTTTGATTGGTTCACTGAGAAACTTGTCTGTGTTCTTTGTGATTGGCCAGAGTAATTACTTTGGTTTTGGTTTTACGACACTCAATGTGAAAACTGCTCTAAATGCTGTATGTAATTCATTTTATCTGTTTACACTAGACTGTTCACAGCCTCTCTATTTTTTTAATGCAAAAGAACATTTGAGAAACAGCGAGAGAAGCAGGCTTTTTGATTTATAAAGTGGGAGTCCAAAATTTTTATAAGGCCTGATTTTGTCCCCAAAGGAGGGCCTGAGGAGCATGCAAGGTGTTTTTCTGCAGTTAAGGAGTGCAAAGGTATCTAAAGATTTCCAAATTTGCTAAAAAAAAACCTCTGTATTCGGTTATTCGTATTAATTTTCTCTGAAAAGTGACTGTCCATAGGACTCCTCAGGACTCCCAACTGGCTAAAAGCCTGGAGGGAAGCGAGGGTGAGCATGAAGAAAGAGGGGGGGGGGAGCACTCCCTGCCTCCTCACACCTCCTGTTTTACACTGGCATTAAGTTCTTACACGATTCTTTTCCTGTGTTCAATGATCAAAGAAAACTAGGTACCTGACACCATAGAATATCCTAAATCTGACAATGCTTTTGCCATGGCCTTGGCATTCTTTAATACCTGGAGCTGATATTCTTTAAACATTGGGCTTTGTGCCTGAAACATTAAAAATGAAACAATTGATTTAATTGCGGTCATTTCTATAACTCTTATGCTAAATGTGAGAATGGTAGTTGTGTGCTGGATCTGTATCTTAAATATTTATTTTTTCCACACTTTGTATGTCTTTTTTGTTTTGTTTGTAACATGTAAATCAATCTAATTTGAAAAACTTGCAACAGATGTGAGGAAATCAGAGTGCGTAGGTCATGTGAAGGAACTGATGGTAGGGCATAAAAAATAACTGATTTTTAAGTCAAATGCCGCCACTCGCCTGTTTGAGTGCCACACCCACGCCTGCAATAGAATGGTTGTGTGGCCCTCCCTGAAGGGACGGAAACACTGCAAAGTCAATGTTCTTGTCAAAATCATACTTGATCTCTGGACGAAGGTCAAGGATTACATCGCACTGAACAGGGTGAGGTCCTCAGACTGCTAACACTGTATAAAATACCTTATCCCAGCAACTGGTCATTAATTGCCCATTTTTAACTAAATTTGTTACATTTAATGTGAGTAGCAATTATAAAAAGAGCTGGAAGGGATCATAATTACAAGAAGTATCCTGCTTTAAAAGAACACATACAAAGTTCATGTACCTTATTATAGGAAATTAAGGTATGAAATTAAGATTTTTTTTTTTTTTTTTTTTTTTTTTTTTTTTTTTTTTTTGTTGGAAATTTATTTTTTTTTTTTTTTTTTTTTTTCCTCTCTTTTTTTTTTTTTTTTTTTTTTTTTAATATAAAAAAAAAAAATGTAGGTAAAATATACTAAAAGAGGTAACAAAATGAAACAAGAATTTCTAGGATTATTATATATAATGGATTACAAAATTAATAAAAAAAATTAGTCATAACTTTTCAACATATGCCATGTATACGATGATATAATGTCATAAAAAACATTGTGCTGTACGGAACAATATGTGTTACTTTCAGCAGTGTATTGACAGGGACAGTGCTTTTTTAGAACAAGGAAAATAAAAGGATATCTTTTCCAGTTTTCTTGTTAGTCCCCTTGACACCAACGCGGTAGAAGATTAAACCAGCTCTGTAGCAAGAGAGAATATAAAAAATGCAAAATTAATATTATTATAATAGCATTTAGGTATGAATGTAGAGAGGTGAAATTTTCTTGATCACAGGCAGAAAATTTGTTTCACATTTAAAGAAAGATCTAACCAGACACAGTCTTTTAGCCAGAAAAATCAAGTCCTTCCGCCTATTATTTACATCCCTAAAATGTTAGTAAGTGCAACATTTGTTGGCGGGGGAGTAAGGAGAATTAATTTCCAGTACTGTACCTGACAGCTCTGAGAGTCTTGTGAGTGGTTGTTGTAACAACATGGGAGTGGTCAAATGGACTTGGGATAACCTGGGTAAAAACAAAACAAGCACCATTAGAATTGAAATTATGTTATACCAGTGAAAAAAATTTGAAATCACTGTGATGCCAACAATAGTGGTCAGATAACTTTTTTTGACCGTTTGAGGCTAATAACTTGAAAACTGCTAGATGTGAAAGGTTTTTGCTTTATTCAATGTATTTTTGTCTTACAGACAAAACAAACCATGTTACAATTTTTTTTAAAAAAGACACCTTTTTTGCCTTTATATATCAGAAACAAGAACTTCCACCAAGTAGTAGTAGATTTTTGAGTTATTGGTCTCAGAGGTCCAGTATTGCGTATCTTTGGCCTCTTTTGATGTTGCAATGGAAATGAATTTTGATGTCACAATGACCTCAATTTGTTCATTGGTAAAACTTGCACAAATTTGTTCTTAAATATTTTCCTAAACCTTTTTGGTATAGCTGTGATAGAACACCAAAGACAGGCATGTCTAAACTATTACTAGCCACCTAAGGAGGTCTACTCCACCCCTCCCCACAACCAGGCCCCTGATATAATATGTAAAAGTATGATATTTTTTGCTTATTCTACAGACTGTGTGCTTACCTGCGCAGCTACAAGGCCACTTATATGTGCCATATCTGCCAATAAAACTGCTTTATGTTCATCTGCAATCTGATGAGGAAAAAATGAACCATAACCAATAATTCAAGAAATGAATTAACACCAAACCATGCAGAGAGTAGATCATATACATGCCAAATCACTGTCTTAAACAATGCATGAATGGTCAGCCATTGAACATAATCCCACAACTTTAAAGTCTTAAGGATGTACACCTCAGGAAAAAAGGCATTTTGTGATCTTGAAGAACAGAGTGTGTACCAGATGAAGATGGCCATTGTTTCGCACACAAGCCTCATGCTTCTGGGTCTTAAACTTTGTTAAAAAAAAACCACAAAGATTTCTTGAACCTGGGTCAGATGAATGCACTGATAAATTAAAATGAGCAAAATGCACCAAAATCAAATTCTCTGTTTTTTAGCAACTTTGGTCACTTAGCCTTACTACTAATAATAATCATGTGCAGTAGCTGGGAGGCCTATATGACGGCCTGACTACACGCCCAACACAACAACAGTTGATAGATATTCAAAGGAATACCTTTCTCATTCTCTCATAATCATAAAGTCTTGAGTATGCACTCGCTCCAGCAATAATCACTTTAGGGCGGAAAAGACGAGCAGTTTCTTCTAATTTGTCATAGTCGATCAAGCCTGTCTCTTCCTGAAACACAGAAAACAAAATGCAAATGGCCAGTATTGAATTTACAACACACAAGTTGTCTCACTTCGATACACCAATCAAAAAGACTGCAAAGTCCTGTTTTCAGCTGCCAACTGTTGCAACTTTCCTAAAAGCAATATTTTGGGAAATATCTTTATCCACAGAGGGGGGGGGGGGGGGGAAATTTTTAAGGAAAGAAGGAAGAAAAGGGGATGCGGGGGGTAAAAGGGGAAGGGTGAAGGGGTCAAACCAAAAAAAACGTCTGTAGGAGAAACACGGATATTTTCTAGAACAACAAATGTCAACATTTATCCATTGCCTGTTACTTACATTCAGTCTGTAGGGCATTGACTCAAAGTAAATTGATGTTGCAGAAATCCTCTTTGCATCAGTCATAAAGCCATGGGTTAAACTGCAATACGAGATCAGAAAAAAAAAACAGTGTCAGTGATCAACATCGGGGCTGAGACTGGCCTGATGGCCACCAGTATTCAACACTTGTACCCATCTATACACCTGGCCCCAGTTGTTTAAAGGGTGGATAATCACTAGAACATTTTTCACTTGAGTGTCGAAAGTAAATTGCGTTTGCTTTGGTTTTGCATTACTACGCTTAGTGATTGGCTTAAAAATCTCACGCCACTTTCTCAAACAATCAGAAGTAAAACCAAAACCAATCGTGACTTGCTCGCTCAAGTTTTCCCGCGCTTCGTGTAATTGCTTCGAGTTTTGATTGGACAATGGGTTGCTCTACGTCATTTGTGATTGGCCAGAGTGATTACTTTGGTTTTGGTTTTACGACACTCAATTGAAAACTGCTTTATCCAGTGGATAGCATAGTATGTTTCGCTAACACTTATCTACTGGATAGCGATTTATTCGGTGGATTGTGTTATCCACCCTTTAAACAACTGGGGCCTGATTGGAGAGAGGCCCTGTGAGAGAAAAGTGCCTTACCCAAGAACATGGCACAGGAACTCTTGCCAGGTTTAAATCCGGACCTCTACAATCCAGTGAACTTATTCTCAGGCCATTACACCTTCTTCTCAAAATTAACATTAAAACAAATGCAAAAACTTACTGTCCCCCGTGGGGCAAGTCAAGGCCCATGATTCTGTCATGTGGCTTCAAAAGACCAGTGTAGGCTGCAAAATTAGCAGGAGATCCTAAAATGCAAAGAAATATTATAATTTTAACCACATGTATAGCATTATAGTCCACAATAATTTTCGAATGGATTTTCAGAAAAAATTACTATTCCATTTGTCTCCAGTTGACATTTCTGGGTGTTTTGATCGATTGGTAATCAACCCCCGAAAAATCCCAAACGCTTGAGTGCACCAAGTCTCTTAGTATAGTTAACAACTATTCACCGAAATGGAGGTGGCTAGTTAACAATAATTTATTATCCCATGAGCAAGCGTTGGATATGAGATGGTAGACCCAGGGGGGTACTCTAGCTTGTAAATGAAGGGGATGATCGAATGGAGGCAAAACTCAGGCACCCAAAAAAATCCCCGGACCAACCCCCCCCCCCAAAAAAAAAAAAAAAAAAAACCCTTATGAAATAACCCCTAAATTGCCAGGAGAGGCAATAGTTAACATATAACAAAGAACGCTTGTTTTGTTTAATTATCATACCATAAATACGCCAAGGCCGCACCAAGGCACTTTAGTTTGTTTTTAATACCCCCCAAAAAATACCCTGGCTATTTAAATCAAGTCACCCAAAAAAAAATACTTGGCATGCCAAATTTTCCAACCCAAAAAAAACCCGGAATCGAAAATTTCAAACCGAAAAAAATCCTTCGATCATCCCCGTCATTAACAAGCCGGTGTACCCCCCCCCCCCCCCCTGGGATGGTAGATAGCCAAACAGGTGCGTAGCGCTGAGTTGGCTATAAGGATCTCATATCCAACAAGCGCGAGTGGAATAATAATTGTTTTATTAAAAATGCCCAAAGAATTGCAATATTTGAGCTTCCCAGCTGTTTTTGTTGACGCATTGCGGCTACTATATTTGTGGTCAATGGTATATGAGCTCATATACTATTGTCTGTTAACCAATCAAAATGCAGGATTTGCAAATGGTATACCATTGCTAGTTTTTAATAAAGCCTGAAAGGATGATTTTTGACTTGTTTATTCCTGTCAAATTTTATAATTTTCTAGCATGCGTTGGTCGGAGGTGAATAGCCAAGAATATTTGAGTTTGAGTAGCCAAACAGCGCACGCCAAAAACGTTATCCAATGTTTTAGTTTATACTAACATTGACATTCATATAACAAAGTAAACTACAATAATCTATTTAGAATTAATAATGGAAAGAATTCATATGCTACTGAACTCAATTACTATACCTGAGTAAGGTTGGACATTGACACCCCACTCCTTTGGATCCAAGTGAAAGGCTTCTAGTGCTCTCTTCTGAACAAGCCGTTCAATTTTATCAATAATTTGTGTTCCTCCATAATACCTGAAAAAGACATTAAAAAAAGAAGACTATTTCAACCTTCTTCCCTCAGTTTAGATAAATTATGGGAAGTAGTTATAGCTTTTTTTGAGCACTAGACCAAGATACACTATTCAGGCCTCGAAAAAGTGCTGCTCAGTCGTCTGAGACAAGTATCTTTTCCTACCAGGCAAGTGACTTTCATACTAACTTGCCTGATAGGCTTGCAAGGGATTTGGCAAGTCATCTGCAGATTAAGGTGGTTAATACAGTTTTGAGGGGGATTTTTTTTTTTTTTTTTTTTTTTTTTTTTTTTTTTTTTTTTTTATAAAGGGGGTTAAATCACAAAAAAGAAAGAAAGTAAGTCAAGAGTGAAACTGCCCAAGGAAGGCAAACTTTGAAGGCTACTTGTTCAAAAGGCAAGCTGGAGATATAGTTTTTTCAAGCCCTGAGTATTAAAAACTCTACCTGTTATCTTGTTCAATAACTACATGTATGCATGCATGTTATAATTATTTACCTTTGTCCAGGATAGCCTTCAGAATACTTGTTGTTCAGACATGATCCCATGGCTTCTAGGGCAGCACGACTGCAGAAATTCTATGATGGCAAATAGAACATTTAACATGCATGTCTGACCTTTATATGCATAGAAAATATTCAATTTCCTGGTAGTCAGAGAGATTATTTTGCAGGTGCACAATGACATTAGATGAAAAAAATAAATTAGTGAAGTGCCTTGCTCTTGCATCTGAAAAAAGAGGTTCCTTTCCAAAGGCCAAGTACTGTTCCCTTTCTATTAAATCATGGCCAAATCCCTTGTGGTGACATTCATATAACAAAGTAAACTACGATAAGCATACAGCTGCCTGCGCAAGAAAAAGTTGAAAGCTGCTTCTATAAAGGGTAAGCTGGAATTCCAATTTTTTTAACCCTGTACACGTTTGACACAAGCTACGCAATCTATTTAGAATTAAATAATGATCACACCTCTGAAGCTATGAGTTCCAGTCCCCTAACTTGTCGATCTTTTTCTTGTTTGATCAAATCACAGATTTCAGGATCATCATCTTCCAGAGCCTCCTGGCCTGTCCAGATAGTGGCCCTTACTGCCGAGGATCGGTACAATGACTGCAAGGACGCATTGCTAAGGAGACTATCCCAGCAAGGCTACAAAGAAATATTTAAGAATTATCATGATAGTAGTTTAAAGGACTTGTCTTCAATATATTATCTGTATCGATGAATAATGGTGAAGGGTCTGCTTTAAGGTGACTATCCTGGCGCAGATCTAGGGGTAAGGTGCAAGGGGGCGCACCCCTGCCTGAGATGATCTGTGGCTAAGTATTTGCTTTCAGAATTTACTTTTATCACCAGTCAGTTATGCCATTCCTTAGTGGTGCACCCCCTCCTAAGAAAAATCCTGAATCCGCCCCTGCTATTCTAGCAAGGCCACAAAGAAATTAGAGAATCAAAACTTTTGGTACTTGATGAAAGACTCATCTCCAATATATTATTGTTATGGGTAATCTAAATCGTGACAAGTGAAACAGAACTTTGTTAATTGAATGGGCAAATTTTTTATTTGGGAGAGTTTTCTTATGTAGGTTTCACTTTTTAAACTCCCTTTACAGATAATTTTTTTGATAAACTCATTTCCATAGCATGAAGTGACTAAATAATCTATACATTCACTGCAAGTATTTGTCACTCCACTTAATAGGATGCTGCCCATCACAGTCCACCCACCAGCAATCTACTGGATTCCCAAATCGGACACCAAATCACGCAGATCTTCCAGATTACATGGAAAAATCCTAGAAGTTTGTTAGATTATGTGGACTTTTTAAATTGACTTTTTATAGTTCCATCAGAGGCACCTTTTGATTGCTCATTTTGGGGGGAGCTTAGCAAAAGGAGGATCTGTCAGGTGGCACCTAAGTATAGTGAAATCCCTGTTTGAAAAAATTGGGGAGTGCGTGAAATGAGTGGTAAAACTATAGTGTTCGACTGACGGAAAGGAAACAACTTTTGGTTTTAGTTATCAGGAGTGTTCAGGAAATCGAGATTCCAATGTAGTTTATACTACTTGGTAGAATGGTAGAGAGGCACTGCTGAGAGTGAAGTGTCTTGCCCAACACCAGCACACAAGGTCAAAATCCTTACCCCTCCCCTTCTTTTTTAGCAGAATCAATTGGTTAATTGCTTGTTCAAAAAAACTTTATCCAAGAAGTAATCATTTATATCCAAAAGATGCTGATCATAAAAACATAATCATAGTGGAAGTGTACATTCATTTGTTATTGTACCCAATTCCCCAAAGATTCCCATCTAGATTATGCAATGTTTATTAATCTAAAAAGTCAATCGAAAGCAGCAAGAATACGTGATAATAATGTTTTTTTTTCAAAAAATAAGAATCCATAAATAAGAATCCGAAAATAAAAATCCAAAAAAGAACAATCACATTTGTGTTCCTGGGCAAAGCTGTGTCATCACACTGCAGCGCGCATGCATATAGCTTACGCAACATCATTAACAAACCAGGTTAAATTCTTACTTTAAAATGCACTCACCTTAATTGCTCCAAGTTTACGTGAAAGGGAAAACATTCCGACGTTTGTTAGTCGTAAAGGAATGAATAACAAATATTAAATAAATCAAATATCGGCGTGCAATTTACAAAACCAAATGAAAGAGAGGAGACGACAAAAAGAGACCGCAGTATAAATGGTCAGCAGTTACATCATTAGCGCGCGAATCCTGCCCCCTCCCCACCCCTCACTGTGACAAAACGCGCCTCGCCCCAATCTCTTTCCTTTCTCCCGGTCTTTACCGCCGTGCCGTCGTTTCCGCTTCGTTGAAGTCAGTTTCTACGCGGCGTTTTAAAATATCTCGAGCTTTCGTCGTTATTTGCAGTTTTCTTAAGAGGTCAAACGCATAAAGCTGTTGTGTAAATAGTACAGGCTGTTCGTGACATCGCCCAAGTTTAAAGCAAGAGGCTTTTTGGACGACATGCGGTCTTGAGGCAGTGCAGGTGGCATCGTATCATAAACAGTTTGGTAAGTCGAGCGTTACGTTTGTACGTGTGTAAAATTATCAAGGACAATAGGCCGTTAAGATTTTCAAAACCACTTATAGTTTATCCTGACACCTTCGACTCAGATTGCTACAGTTTCTGGAACATCTTGAAGCCAACGAACATTAGCTATGTATGGAAATTGATGTCTCTTGTAATTTCGATTAGCGAGTTTAAAGTTCGCCCTGACAAATTTCGTCTTACATCGCTTCGCCGAATTTGAAAGTTTCGTAAGAATATAATTACTTGATTGTCAAGTATTGACAATAGTATTACTTTTAGTAACCCTGCTTACAGTTAAGGTTGATCGTTGAGTCTATATTTCTTGTAAAAATGGTTCGTTTTATGGGTAAAAGATTCCGAAATGAAGAGGTTGTAGCTACGTTACGTCAAGTTGTCTCCCATTAATCAATCAAGTTCAACTTCTTGTATAAACCGTTTGGTGGCATATACTGCCGCAGCTGAGTAGCCACTGTGTTTTTTAGGTTTGTACGTCTTTCAAAATGATAAATAATTCACTAAATTATCTCATTTCTCACATGCAGGGGTCTGAGCCGCAACACCGGAATTCCATAGATCTCCCTTCACTACAAGTTACGTACGAAACGCCCGAAGGGAAGGCTAACAATGCTAAGCACTTGAAAGTCGATTATTGGCTTCGCCTGTGAACATTTGCCAGAGAATATTGGATCACTGGATAGTACAAGCCATTTTTAAACGTGACGAATTTTTGCTCCCCATTAATAACTCGCCGAATTTTAGTTTATATTTTTACGCGCTTCGTGTCGTCTCGTGTCACTGAGCGTCGGCAAATTGAACTTTATTTAGCGTGAGAAAATGAATAGTAGCGTACTGGTGAATGGTAGTCAGAGATCAGAGCTGGTAATATTTGTGTCAAAAGGAAAACGATATGGACCTGTAATGGCTTCTGTTCCCGCTAACAAGGAAAATATTTCTCCCGAGAAAGAGATCGAGTGCTTGTCAGACAGTTTTCAGAAGAATCTCACAATGAATCACGTCGAGAAAGATGGACGCTATTTCCTTGATTTAATGGAAAGGGAAAGCGAACGATTAACGAGGCTTTGTCAAGCCACGGAGCAAGAGATGTCGAATAAAACACTTCCAGAAGATGGTAAGATATAACGAGACAAAAACTATTATAAACATGTACAGTGTACGTCTATGAATTTGCAGGTGTAAATAGAACCCATTTCCACCCCATTGTAGGCTTTGTTGAGGCTTGCTTTATGAGGTCATTTTGAAGGGAAGGTCTCTACTTTATTTGACGAAATGAAAATTTAGTTTCGTATTTTTAAATATGATGTCTTTTTTGTGTGTTTGCTCTCGGTTTTCTAGTGCTAATTTTTAGCTTTGTGGTTTGGTCTTTTTAATTTTCCAAACAACCCAATTTCTTTGTATTTATTTTGATTCTGGGAAAGAAATTACCCCCCAAAATGTCTGAAAAGCAAGAAAGTTATTCACAGATTAATTTGTGGGTGGGAGAGTTTATTGCAAATTATGAGCTGATTTTAACGTATCTGGACAATAGAAAATGGCCACTATGTCAAAATGTAGATGAGAATTTTCTCTATGTACCCAGCATGCATGGATTCACTTCTTTTACAAGAGGCTTGTCACACTGCTGAAAAAGGTGTCTGATGTCATGTGTATTGATGTTATGTGCTGGAAGAGGCAGGATAATTTCACAGGATGCAGAAAATTTTTCAAGTTTATTCAGCTGTTTGCATGCAAAACTGCCCACACCTTGAAACGTTGCACATCACAACAATATTCAAGGAAACCTTGAAAATGTTCACATTAAATAGGTTCATAGATAAAATCTGGCTTTGTTCTGAAATTTTTATCTGGATGAGTTTCAAAATTCGTGTGTAGCTAAGGGAAGTCATTTGCGAGCAGTTTGATATATATGCAAAACAGCTTCATTTGAATGAATCCATAACAAGTGTTTTCCTGTGATTTATGATTAATAAAGACCTGCATCCTAGCAAAAGATACTGAAACAAAAATCTCAATTAATTTCCTTTTAGAAAAGATCTAAACTATGATTTTGTTGTCGCTCTTGGACAACATGAATCCTGTGGGCTCACAGTGTCTACATACCCACATTTTCTACTCTTACTGAGTACTATTTTTATCATTCAGGTGTTTATTTTGTGGTAAACCTTTCTCACAATATTACTATTAAAACGTTGGCAGGAGTTACAATGGAAACAATTTAAAGGAAAATTAACATTGGACAGTTTAAATCCATCCTGAGAATATTCTTTCAGTGATGGTGTATGATTTCATTTTGGCATTGCAATTCAACTTGCATTACTTTCCTTCAAATCAGTTAAAAACAAATAAAGAAAACAGATTAGGAGTCTTCATTTTCACACCAACTAAAGCTAGTTTCCTAAATTTGCTTTGGTAACTTCTAGCAAAATCTTCTATTTGTTGACAATAATTCTGTACTTCTAATTTCTCTAATACTCAATCAATTTTATACTTGGTGTTGTCTTGTGTATAAAATTTTTAAAACCATCTTTGGCTCTTTATATGCTGCATGGTCTGAAGCAGAGGATACTAACAGAAAGTCTATAGGTAAAAAGAAAATGGATTTCAGAGCTTGCTCTTTGTTAGTGATAGCAGGATTAACTATCGCAGAAATAACTGTCTTTCACTAACATGAAACATGCAAGAAATGACAGTAGAATTCAGTAGAGAACAGTTTCAGTCATAATCGTTGTTGTTGAACTTGACTTCCAAGTAATTTCAAAATTGGCCAAGTGTAAGGCAGAAAAAATTTATTGTCTTTGTTGTATCACAACATAAAATTTCCATTAATGATCTTATAAACGCCCATGGCATCTATTAAATTTTAGGGGTCCTGGGGAGCGGGGGGTGTTTGAAAGACATGAGGCATTTGTTTCACCTTAACTGTAAGAACATCAACAAAAAGAATAAGACACTTAGTTTGCTCCTGGACTATAGATAGGAGATTGATCTATTCTGCGCTAATGCAAAGCATAGAGATGTTGTTCATAGTTTGATGTCGACTGTCTTCATCTTAATCAGGTTCAACCATGTTGGTATGGTTGGCCTCTTCGATGCCGAGGAACTGAACAATTTGCATGATTTTACTTTATGAAGTGTTTCTTTTTTTTTTTGGGGGTTTTTTTTGGGGGGGGGGGGGGTCTTCTATAAAAAGGGGGATTTTTTGGGGGGGGGGGGAAAAAAAAAATATAAACAGGGGGGATGTTTTTGGAAAAAAAAAAAAATGTCAGTCTGCAGTCTAATACCATAAATGAATAAGATTTACCTAAGGCATGGAATGAAAATGAAAGTTTTCCCTACCCTTTTCTATACTTTAACTAGTGAAATCTGACCTCCTTTATTATATACCTCAAGCCAGAAAAATTACCCCTTTTAGGCAGAACCACCCTGTAAAGTTCACTATATAGAACCCCCCCCCCCTTCAAGACACACACACATAAGCACCTTCTATCAACTGACAGAAGTCCGTGGGAATACACACATGAGTTTTTGCATTAGGAGCAAGAATTTCTAAACAAAACTGTTAATAAATTACTGTCATTGATATTTTTTGTTTAATAAATCACCCGCTGGGTTCTGTTTAAAGCAATTTGACTGCCTGCTCTTGGTTTCTAGTGACAACTATTGTTAAATGGACTTGTCTTGGCTCATTAAGCAATTTTGACCAACCAAACGAACATCTCTGTAGGTGGCTTGCTCCCTTAATAACTCTCAGACACAACACATAACACAAATTTTTCCATTGTGTCAACTTAAAATGTTCCCACGCAGGAGAAGCTTAATCTGAAAATCATTGACTCAAAAGATATTGTTCATGTAACATGGTTTCTACTGGCTTTAATAGTTTACTCGGGACCTCCCCCAGTGCCATTTAAAAGCTAAAAGTAACCCTTAGCTCAAAGTGTAAATAAAATTATTATGAAATTATATGCAGCCAGCATAATAATAAAATATTGTGAATATTAAGTGTAGTCACAACCAGAAAGATATGCGACTTGCTGTTCTGTTCCTAATAATGTAATGTTGGGTCTAAATGTTTTTTGGTTTAGTTAGAGGAAATTAATATTTAACTGCATCTAGAACATTTTGCCTTTGCCTGCAGATTCCCTCATATTTCCTGGCATATTTTCTGAAGCCTAGTGTTGCTATAGAGTTACAAGAATGATGCAAATCATTAAAAGTTTATATAAATATTGAACTCTCAAGTATAGTTTGAGTGACCATTTCTACAATATCATTAGACTCCTTATTTATTACAGTTTTCTTTCAATGTAAAATGGTGTGCTTAAGAGAATCTATCAGGCCTTCGTAGGCAATTGAACTAAATGTGTACATTTGTGCTTAGAAATGATTGTGAAATGTCACCTTTCTAAGAGGTTTTTAATAACTTTTTGATGTTGGTCTTTATTCTTTGAAAACGTAAATAGTAGACAAGCACTTGAGTATTGTTTAAACACTTGAAAAGTTGACGCCCTTACTCCATACCAGGCCGAAATATATCCTTATAATTTCTTTACTAATTTTATTTCAGACCTCAAGGGTTCTTTTAATTACTTTTTATTGCCCTGGTTACTTTACTTCCCTTGAATTTATTTCAAGAGAAATATCTCTTATGTCAAGACAGATAATACATACATACCCAGTTTTAATAAAAAAGCAAAGTGATGAAACCATAAATTATTTCCGACCAAACCTGTCAAAATTATTGTTAGGTTCTCTGTTTAGTTAAAGTGAAACACAGAACAACTATATTAATTATTTACTCTAATCTAAAAAAATTTAAAAGCAACAACCTTGAAGGGAAATTTCTAAAATAAAATTGAGGGATGTTTAAACATTTTACTCCCAGCTTTTGTTCCAGTGAGCTTAAATGATTTTAACCTCTAATGTGTACTTTGATTTCTTTCTTGAAGCTTGTGGAAAAATTCGGGCAGCCAATGGAAAGGCCAAGCTGTTGGTGACTAAAAAGTTTAAACAATTCAAAGGACTGTGTGACACGAATTTGGTAAGTTTGGATGAAAGTTAGTGTGTTTAAGTTGATGTCGAGGAAGCCCATGCTGTTGAGGAAGCCCGAAGCCATTTGCTTCAGGCTTCCTTGACATCAACTTCCCTGTTTTGGTTATAATATTGTAATATTTGCTCTATATTATTCCTGGTGGTCCGGTTTCAAGCTCTAGCTGGGGCAATGGGTTGTGTTCTTGGCAAAACACTTCGCTTTCACAGCGCCTCTCTCCACCCTGTGATGGACTAGCATCCGGCCAAGGGGAAGTTGAAATAGTCCTAGTTGCTTCATGCTACAGAAACTGGAAGGAACTCCAGCCTGATGGGCCACAAGGCCAGAAGGAAGATTTTACCCTTTACCTACCAATATTCCCAGTGGTCTTACCCAACATGTACAGCAAGGTGTACCAATGGCCTAGATAATTTTCTTTATTATTTTTGTCAGGGTATTGGTGAGACAAATGGTAGGAGACCAACAAATGGGGATCTTGCAGGATTCTGGGATATGGTCATGATACAGGTAAATTCTCTTCAAGAGTAGGTTTCTGTAAAAGTCAACAAGAGCCAAACTCACAACTTTCTGTACACCAGTTAATAGAGCGTTATTCACTCACACAACCAGCGGCCATATTGGTTTACTAAAACAAAAGATTATTTTTACGTAAAAATAGAGTTCAATTCCCAGAGGAATGGCATGGTAGACCAACATGGCCGCTGTTCCTTTGTTTTGGAACACCAATATGGCTGCCATGCATCATATAAAAACGCTGTATTCCACCTCTTTTAGCGACAAATGGCTTCTTTCCAGATACATTCCCATCGACAACAAAGCTACTGTAATCCTTAAAGATGAATTCCAGTCTGTACTGCGCAATCTCAGCTGCACTGTTATGTGAGCCTCACACGAAAGAATGTTTACAAGCAAAACTAAAAATTCCGTGACAAACTTACCTTTTTCTTCATTATTAACGCCAGATATCCTTGCAGAACAAATAATAACGAGCAGAAGAACCTTGACGCTATTTCAAACCGACGTTTCAGCTCATCGAGAATTCTTGAACGAAATGAACCGTAATGGCGGACTAAAAAACTATGCTGTCACATTTCAACGAATTCAAAACAAAAACAAAAACAAACCCAGAGTCTGCACAGTACGGACTAGAAATCAGCTTTAAGCGAACAATGTGTGGGATATGTTTGTCAAATGACTTAATGAAAAAGGTGTTACATGTATGTCTCAAGCAAAGGACAAAGAAAAAATATCTAAACCCTAGTAGTAGTTGAACCAATGACCTTGTGCACACCTGTCTGATGCTCTTACTACTAGCTAGAAGCAAGACTGAATTAACTTCCACAAGTCTCCTGTAGCTAGATTTTTTATAACCCCATAGCTTGTATACAAACTAAAAAATAATTTTCTCAATACTTTTTCTCATGCAAGGTTGATGATGTGAATAGCATGTTTTCCAACATAGATGAATTACGTAAAAATGGTTGGATACAAACACAAACTCCTGCAGATGAGGTAATTTTCAGTTGTTGTCATTATTACGTTGTTGTTCAGTGTATGCTTTTGTAAAGAATGTTCAACACAAAAATATTGCCGTGAGAAGCGTGAAGAAGACTACAAGCCACGAGAGAAATAAAATACTCCTTGTCCTTTTATGGAACAGAAACTGGAGTTGTGCCAGCCAGGTAAACTCGTAGGCTAGAAGACAGAAAGTAATGAAGCTTGGAAAGTAGTGACCTAAAACATAACTTAATGACTTTTTACTAAGAGATGAAGAATTGGGATACAGTCAACTCCCGCCTTGCGGACACCTTGCTATTACAGACACACACATTATTACGGACAGGGCTTAAAGTCCAGGTGAATAAGAAATACTGAAAATAACTCCTGCTACTATGGACTTTCTCTATTGCGGACACCAAATTGTGGTCCTGAAGGTGTCTGTTAAAGTGAGAGTTAACTGTACTGCATGCTAAACGTAACTGATTTAATGTTTTATCCTTATTCCAAGGCAGTATATAAGTCCAAGATGTATGTGATGTGACTTTCATAACATGAATTGTGGTCAAATAGATATCCCTTCTTTATCGCTAGGAAACATGAAATTTTATTTTCATGGATTGGCTTTCATATTGTACACAGTTTAGATAACCAAAAGTAGCAACTTCTGATAGTTGTGAACTGAAAAAACAAGAAAAGGCAGTGAAACACAAAAGTTACACAATTATGGTCGATACTTTTGGAACTTCATGGTATCACTTTGTCTTACATATGGCAGTGAACACCTTGGATACTGTTAAGTTCAATGTAAAACTTAAAGTTTTGGTAGTGCTGCCTTCATCAGGTACTAGTAAAAAGTGAAAATGACATTGCTCACCAACAAGCAACGTCATTGTTCAATTTTTTTTTTTTGAAAGTTTTTTCAGTGATGAAGGCAGCACTTCCAAATGTCTAGTTTTACATTGAACTTTACAGCATTGAACTTAACAGTATCTAATGTGTTCATTTCAGTTAACGCTGCACAGGACACTTACATATTTTTCGTTACTTATGGCATTGTTTCTTAATTTTTACAGACTGATTTTTCTAAAAGATCATCATTAACACGTCAGTCGTCACTTACAAGGCAGTCATCACTGGGCAAAGGCACAGTTAGACGGCAAAAATCAAGAGAAGAAATCAAAGCTACCGAGGCAGAACAGCGAGCTGCCGCAAGAAAAAGACTGGCTGCAGCAAAACGGACGGCGAGACAGAAAATGCTGCAGAAAAACAGTTCTATTGATGATGTAGAAATATTTTGTTCGCCAAAAAAGTAAAACTGTTGTTTCCAAATCATTGTCAAGAGAGTATAGTTTGAAGCATATTTATGAAAGAATTTTTAAATTGAAGTAAAAAGCTATTATAAATAAGCTATTATTATTCAAGGTTGTTTTCAATTGCCCAAACTAAAATAATAATAAAATTCAAGATAATGATGGCAATTACTTAAATTGCATGTAAAGCTTTTAATTCACCGGAAGTTAACATATCATCTTAAAACTTTTGAACTGAAGCCTGAAGGGCTGTTTGTAAAAGAAGAAACTGGAAACTTTTATTTTATCATTTTCAAAGCTTAGCAATATATGGTAAATATAAATGAGAATTTTTTGCTAGTAAATACCTGCCATATTTATTGTGATAAGCTGCCCTTGCATTAAAATGATGCAAGTTATTTCTGTTTACTCTCCCTGCTTTTTAAACTGTAGTGACCAGTAACATTGAATATCATTATTTTGTTAACAGTGGAAAATCTTAAGGGACTTTTGTTGATTTGTTTACTTTGCCCCCCTTTTTTTTAAATTTAACTAAAGCAAGCTTTTAGAGTGATTTTACTTTAACCAAAATGTAATAGACATGGTTAGTTAGAAACAAACAAAACAAAGTAAGAGATGAAACAAAAGTATGTGTGAACTATTATACTGCAAACCCAAATGCAAGTGAAAAAAGAAGGGTGGAGTGGTTGCTATTCTGTTACACTTGCAGTAGTTCTCTCATACTTACACTTGTGCTTGCCACCTTTAATTTTGAACCAGCCCTTAGAGAGTAATTTTATAATATTTTGTGGATATGTTTCAAAGTAATATTAGTTGTAAGTAAAATCACTCTTAATTAATTTCATTGTAAAATATCATGAGTATGGGTTGAAATATGTTGCTTATTATATTAAACAGTTTTATTTGAACTTTCAAAGTATTGCACATCATATATTATCGTATTAACAGTTTAAACATCATTGTTAAAAAGAGAAATGTAAATTTTTTAGCTATTTATTTCTCACTATATTCGGTAAAGAAATGTGAGAAATTTTGCTTGTAGTGTTAAAAGTGCCTGACTGTAAAGAATATGGTTCTATCAAGCAGTTTGTATTTTTATGGATGTCATTGTGTATAGAATGTCACTGCAAGCATATTTTAAACAAAAGCAAAGGAAAAGTGTGACCAAAGGAATATGAGTAGCCATTTTACCGAGGTGCCATTTTAGATACTTTTTTATAGATTAAATCAGTTATTAAGGCTTTAAGGTGTACTAAGTTTTTTCCTCTTTATTCAAGGTTTATCAAAGCTAGAGAAATGTTTTTAACAGTGTAATCAAGGTTATTCCTTGTAATATAAAGTGATCATTTAACTTTTTGGTTATTTTATACCATACCTGTTATTGACATTTCTCTTCTGAAATAATTTATTGAATTTAAGTTTGTTAATATTTATTGTACACCAAATAATGATAATGCATAAACCTGATGTGAACACATAGAAATTTACTAAAGAACAATGTTTTAAGTTTGAAATATCAATTGTAATTTTCCAAATAATTATGGGAAATTTTATATTAAGAGTAGTTGTTTACACCCAAGCTACATATACAAATTATTATTTTGCACATTCTCGACTCCAGAGCACTGTTGTGATGATGTCAGAAGCCTAAGCACTGGGTCAAGAATGTATTTTTTCATTTTTGAGTTTTATATTAAGCACAGTAACTGCAAGATATTGCGGTTTTCAGTGAAATGGAGCTCTGATATTCAAAATCCAACTAACGATTCCGTTTTTCGCTGCTATCAATCATAATATCTCAATCAACCATGAAAAACGGAAACAAACAAAATGGATCAGAATCTACCAATTACAACTGACAGACATGACCTTTTGACCAGGTTGAAGTGAGCTCCTGTTTCCTGAGAGGTCTGCTAAGATGATTGACGGCAGCAAAAAGCATAAACCATTGTCGAGGATTGACTTTCAGAGTTTGCATTTCACTGAAAACCGAAATAAAGTCCATTCTATTGTCTAATTTTTAAAGACTTATGTTTTTGACTTGCTTAGTGTTACATTTTCACCTTAGTTGAATTTAAGTTGCATTATTTATCATTTTAATTTGTGGCATGAAGAATTATCATAAATGCATGCTTTAAAGAGCACTTGGTAGTTCACAGATCGTGTTTTATTTTCCCATTCTTTCACGAGGATGTTTATATTCTTACAACATTGGATCATCATGATATGGGTCACAGGCTAGCTTGTAGTTAACATGTGGAGAAGTAAAATAAAGGTGTTACAATTGGGTCTCCAGCCTTTGAATTTATAGTAAACAATGCAATAGGACTGTGTCATCTGCAGCACTGTTCTCAGTTATGGGAAAGCAATCATTTTATTACGACTAAATTTTTAATTCAGGAAGTTTAGTGGGTAGCCCAGCTTCACTCGCTTGGTTCGTCCATCATCTGTAAACATTTTTTGCAACTCCGCTGACCAGCATATAGAATAGTAAAAAGAGTGTAGCAAGGCGGCCGTAAAAGGTGGCCTTTTAAATTTAAAGGGGTTTGACAAGAAAAGAAAAAGCAAAGAAGCAAAGAAACAAAATATGGCTGACAATTACGTGTCTAAAGTGATCGACCCCCCAAAAAAGTGGACATTGAGAGCCATTAATCGATCGATGACTTTCGTGTCTGTATAGCTAGCGTCTTACATGAATTAGCATTGGAAAGCAAAATCGGGTTCACATAAAGCTTCATTAACTTTCTAGAAATAAGATGAAGAGAGCTGGCTAAAATCGAGTGCATGGCTGCTTGTTTCTCCAGTGATACTTTCTTTAAGAAATTTACCTTGGAAAAAAGGGGAAAATTAATGCAAGTAACTCATTGTGAAACCTACAGTGTGATTGCATCTAACATTTCACACACATAAATAATTTATGCTGATTTAGTTTGCATGTCCAGCTCTCTGACCCCTGAGTACCCTGGCTGCCAAAGGTTTTTCTTGTGCGGTTTCCAGTGTCGGTCATGCTTCTATTGTGACCTGTGCGAAAACCCTGGGTACCAGAGGATTTTTCTCACGCGTGACGGAAAACTGCAAACCACACAAGTAAAACCTCTGGCACCGAGGGTAACCCCAAGGAGAAAGAGAACAGAATCTCTGTCTTGTATCGGTATTATTTATTTAAACATGGCACATGTATACCTGCCATCTCCAACTTTCTGAAGATATTCCGACAATTTCCGAAGATGTTCCAGTGACTTCCCATCCTCGGAGACCCAGGGGAAGTTAGTGGGGGCGGGAAATTTTTCCCGCCCCCACTAACTGCCTCTGGGTCTCCGAGGATGGTGACTTCCAAGCATTGCCGAAGAGCACTGAAAACGTTCTGACAACTTTCAAATGTTGCCGATGTGTGTGAAGTCGACTCAAACTTGAAGAATAATGCTTATTTTTGGATTTTTTCATCGAAATTGAATTAAATTTACATTTAATGGGGTCTAAGAGTAACAAATTAAGATTTGTCAGTTGGGCGTGAGAAATTGGCTTGTATGCGTGAGGTGCATAATACATGAGAGTTATGACAAAAAAAAGACAATAGACACACTGAAAAAAGTTGGTTACAGTCATATTTTAACATGTTTATTTCAGCCCATAGCTGTATTTTTGTGCATTGGTGTTACAATATTACTAAAAAATCAAAAATACACGCAAGCTTCAAGTGAATTAATCTATACAACTTCCACCCTGATACTGGATACTGTGAATAAGCAATTTTGATCACTTATTATCTTGTTCGCCAGCACTACCATTCCATTATATATTTTTACTGCTAAGTAAATTTAAAAGTTACATTGATCAATAAAAAAACATAACCTTGTAATAAAATCACTATCAGTACAACATTCAGGTAATGAGAATTTTTTTTAAAAAAACATTAGTGCTATCGCTTTTCCTATTTTGAAATCTTCTGCACATGACAAATATTAAAGGTGTTTATTAAATAAACAGACATTTATGAAGCTCATTGCCGGAGCTTCAGTATTGCCTTTAATATCCACACCAAGTCAGCTACAGTTATTGTAATGTTTTTACTAATAAAAAAATTATATACACAGAGTGAACATGTAATGTGACATGCTTTGGCATCATCTTCAAGCCCGGCGGTAGACGCCCACTTGCTGATTGCAGTTAGGACAGTTGTGCATAACATCCTTCAGGCCATCAATACAGAATGGAATCAGGCAACATCCAAGCCAACCGCTATATGAAGAAAACAAAAATAACTTATTATTAATTAAATATTTTAATACAATATCTTATACCGGTAAATACAATATAAATTTTAATAATAGGGCAGTTTACATGCGAGTTTTAAGAGTAAATAGCATTTACTTTGGTCTTGCAGTACCACGCTTTGTGATTGGTTTCTCGCATCACTTTCTTATCCAATGTGATGTAAAACCGAAAAACACCAACTGTGAGTATCATCACAAACGTTTTCCTGTGCTTCACTCGGTCTATGTGTGTTTGCTTCAAGTTTTGATGTGTTTGTTCGATTGTTTGTGTCTTTTGTGATTGGCTAAATAATGACTGTGCTTGGTTTTATGACACTCAACTTGGGGACGCTCAACAGGTCCAGAGACTTGTTGTCAAAATTACACAGATCAAAGAAACCAAAGATCCCTTGGGCGACCACAAGTAATCTCTGTTTTCCATCCTGCAATGCACTTTTATGCTCAATCCCCTCCAACTTTCTGTGTATGAGCCTATGAGGTGCCCTACAAAATGGGTCTGTTGTCTAGCTTCAAAGCAGGAGCTAATTACATGTAGCTTTTGAATTTTCCTCTATAATTTTGAAAACAGTTTTGGACTTTACATGTACAAGTGGTATTGTCTTTGCAAAGAGCAGCGCTTTCCAGTGGCTTTCTATGTCAATTTTGTGTTACTCTGGGGGTAGCTGCAGAATGACAACGGGTGCCAGCAGATTTTGTACACTACACAGTAAGGAAAGAGACAAAGATACTGCCTAAGTTTGAAATACGAAAAAAGTAATTTAATTTATTTGGTAAACAAACAGAATCACATGCATAACTTTGATAATCACATGCATAACTTTAAAGGATTCATCCACAGACTCTAAAGAGAGAAGCGTATTTAAAAGTCTTATAGTTAAATTTGGTTCTGCGATTGCAAATTAAGATACAGAAATGCTTGAATCAAAATATTTAATAAATTAAAGACTTGTTTCATTTCACAAGATTCGGTCATGGTCTGACAATAATATGTTGCCAAAATTGCAAGCAACTTTAAATTCAAATTGAGCTAAACTTGAGCTTACTACCCCATCAGCGCCACACCGCCACAGGCAATCCAAGTCAAGGTGCCAGGCTCGTATCTAGTGGCTGTTACAATACTAGCTTGGCAGTAAGGGCAAGTCATCGCCACTGGGTTTTCAAAGAACCTCATTCCACCAACAAAAACAGTTGGCTGTGTGTGTATAACAGTGGTCCCTGGTGGATGATGTCCTTGCACTGGGTAGCCCGGTTGCTGTGGGTAAGCTCCTGGTTGTTTAGTTTCATATCCCGGCGGACCAGGGTAAGCTGGAGGGGCTGCATGAACAACAGTTACTGGCTGTTCGCCGCTCATTTTCGTAAAAGAAGGCCTTTAACTCGAAATCAGTGTCGAAATACACTACACCAGAAAACTCCCAAATAAACTCGTTCGTCACTAATGGCGTCCAGTCCACTGGCCGTGGTGACATCATATTCTAAACCTGGAATGACGTCGAAATGACGTCAAGACCATAACAACAATCCTTTACAAGGAAGCTCCATCATGATCACTTAAGTGGTTTACATAGAGTTCCTATTATATAAGATACAATTAAAATCAATAAATAGAGCTAAAACCGAAATATATAAAATATTTACAACATATACACTACAAGAATTAAAAATACTTAATTATAAAAAGCAGAAAAAAGACACTTCTTAATAATTGGCAAACTTGCTGAGTTTCTTACAGTTCTCTTTAACTTATTAAAGTCTTCAAAACAGTGGTACCGCGAACGATGTTTTCCCCAATTGTTTTGATTTTGGGGAGTTTATAGTTTCTTTATTGCGAGTATTGTAGGAGTGCATATCACTCTTTCTTACCATAGCCTGGATATTGAAATTTGTTGTTGTTGAAAGAAAAGAAGTTATGGCTCCTGGTTTATACAGTGGCACGCAAACGGTAAATATCTGAGTTTCGGTGTGATCTCAAGCGTTTTTACAGCGAATTTTATTTGTGCCACGAGTTCTTTGGGGTGCCAACTGGACTACTACCCTTCCCCCCCCCCCCCCCTCCTATACACACACTGTAACCCATGCCCAGGGGGTCGAATGTATTGTCAAATGTAATTAAATAAAGGAATAGAATAGAAATAAATTGAATGAATGATTCTATTATTAAACTTCTTTTTATTACCATTCATTCGTGTTGGCCAGTTATTGGTCTGCTTTGACAAATTAACAACAGGCCTTGTTTTTCTAACCAATCAGATTTGAGAGTTGTTATATAATAGTTCGAATCAATATTATTTTTCCCGCGAGAATAGCAACATGGCGGCTCAATGGTGGGTTTTCGCTGTTCTCTTTGTCGCAATAAATCTCGGCTCAGCTGTTTTCGGCGAAGACACAGATGACGACAATATTGCATTTGAAACTTCAAGCCAACATGGCCTTAATGTCGATTCATTTCAAGGGAATAACGATACAAAATCAGACAGTAAGAGATACCTACTCTACGACGTGAACCCGGGCGAGGGGTTCAACCTCCGCCGGGACGTTTATATGAGGGTAGCAAATATGATGAAACTCCTACGAGAAAAACAAAACTGGGTCCTTGTCATTCCACCATGGAGAAAACTGTACCACTGGCGATCTCCGATCGAACAAAATGCCCTCCCGTGGCGAACATTTTTTGACATGGAAAGCTTGAATCGATATGTTCCTGTGATAGAATTCGAAGACTATGTCAAAGAAACCGGCGAGCCGGCCATAGACGAAATCCTCTATTTACAAGGCTACGCTGAGGGCTGGAAAGACGGACATTGGGAAGAAAAAATTGATGATAGAGACTGCATTGACAGACCTATTTACCACAAAGACGAAGACGGGTTATATCGCGGGTACTTTTGGGGAATGGAAGATGTCTTCGCGCGAAAATTTAAATGTGTATCTGTCCAGGGCACATCTGCTATACTAGTTCCTACACTTCTCGAAAAAATCAAATCAAGGTAAGAATGTTTTAAATTCGAATTCTCTATTCAAAATTTTTTTTAGAGTACGTCTTCTGGATTTTTTTTTCTTTTTTTGCATACGTGATATTGTTTATTCATATTGATAGCTCGCGAATCAAAGGCACTTGAAATGTATTCAATTCCACGTGTCAATTTCTTTGTTTTCGCTGGTGTGTTTTGGCTAGCTAGAGGAATTTTCCACGGCGGGTAGAATATTACATTAAAATGGCTTTTACAGTAAATAAAATCGTTCCTATTAAATTAATGTACATTTGTACGGTGCTGCTAGAGTGATTTTAACCAATATACCGAAAGGACATCTCAACTCTTAAATAATATAATTATATTGATCTCAGTTCAAAGAGAACAAACAAGATTCCATATAATTCTTTTCATTTCTGTTGAATTAAAATTTTATCATCATAATACCTGGATTTTTTTTCAAATTTTGGAGTAAAACTTAAGCAAAGGGCTAGATAAAACGGTTCTAGGTTTTAATTTTATAATATCAGGTACTTGTATATGTTGTGGTTTAATTTTTCGGGGGGGCTTGGTTTAATTTTTTCAAACTAGTTTGATTTTTAGTTCCCTTTGTTTTAGATTATGATAATGAATATGAGACAATGAAAACTACAAAATCAAACTAGTTTGAAAAATTTTAAAAACGGGCAAAGATAAATTTAAACCACAACATATTGGTTTTTTGTATGTGGGGTATTTTTTGGTGAATGGGGGAAATTTATTATACTGTAAGAGTCTGGTTATAATAAGGCCCCCTGTTTATGAGCTAACCCAGTGATGGACCCAGCTTTAACAAAAAAAAAAACTAAAATAAATAAAAAATATCCTGGTTATATTAAAGCCCACCACTTGGATATAGGCTCTCCCACTAAGTAGTGACACAGTAGTACCTTTTTGTTACCACTTATCTCACTAACATCCAGCAGTGAATAGATATTCAAGTGGAGTGTAGATAAAAATCTTTTATCAGAGAGGTTTTCTTTTCACCATACCCTCATCAGATCCTAACTTGTAGTCCTGGGTTATAAATTTTAATAAGTGGGGGTTTTTTTTTTTTGTTGTAGTGTTAATTGGCTTTCAAACAACCTGGCCCAGTTTAGCAATCATTTACCAAGTACATTGCAGTGGCGGATCCAGGCCTTCAGATAAGGGGGGGGGGGACGATCATCCTGAGCCTGGAATAAGGGAGGTGCTCTTGAAAATATTTTTTCTCTGCCCTACAGACCTCCATTTGGCCTAAAAAAGGTGGGGGTCCTGCCCCCCCCCTCCCCCTAGATCTGCCACTGCAACGTTACACCTGCACAATCCTACAGACCTGCAGGCCCTTTAAAGTAATTGGGTTTTTTTCACTGTGTTCCAGATCAGTGTTTGTAGAGAGATTTGAGGAAGTATTGCACATCATTTATGGAGAGAAGGATTACTGGGAGGTACTGTAACTTATATGTTTGTGATATCTTTTATTGTTTCAGGTCTGTATTTGTTGACAGATTTGAAAAAGTTATGCACATCCATTATGGTCAGGTGGAATATTATAAGGTAATCTGAAATGCCTTAAAAAATTCTCTGAGAATTCTACAAGTACCAGAAAATTCCGATGAACTCTCTCCATATTTATTCAAAAAGCTTTCTCTGGTGAGCTTATTTTTTTAGGAGAGGGAGGGGAGAGCTTAAATATCTCGAGAATTTTGGGTTCAAAAAATGTAGATATTCGCCACGCTCCCTGCGGTTTGTATTTTGATGAAATATTGCATCTGAAAATTTCGGTTTTGGTATATGCCCATAAGCCCACAGGCTTATTTTGGGAGAGGTTTATTATTGAAGGGATTTTTGCACCTGAGATTTGTAAGGGGGTAGGAGGGTAATTTTGGGAGGGCTTATTTTCAAGTGAGATGTAAGATTGCAGAAAATTAATTCAGTGCTCTGTAGAACAAGGTATGAGGCAATGGGCTCTAGAGTTACTCAAGGAATGTAAGGGTCGTCACAAAGTGCGAGGCAGCGAGGTGTGCTATTCCATATCAGTTAGCCTAGATAGCACTTTGGTTAGCCTAAATGGTACTCCGGTTTGCCTAAATAGCACTCTGGTTAGCCTACAGTTAGCTTTGTTTATTTTGAGTAGGGATTTTTGCCTCGCATCCCTTGCGTGCCTCACTGCCTCACCTTGCATGCCTCGCTGCCTTGCACATTTGTAAGACTCTGTTGTAAGGGAGATGAGATATTGATCAGTGTTGTTTGTCCTTGCCACAGGCAAGAAGAAGCCTTGTGTTTGCCAAGCACTTGAGAGATGAAGGAGACAAGTTTCGAAAAGAAGTCTTAAAATCAGACGACGAGAGAGATGCAACCGTCATGGACGTAGACTGGACAAAGAATAAGAAGAAGGAAGGAAGTGCCAAGGGAGGGCCATACCTCGCTGTTCACATGAGAAGAGCTGATTTCCTGTATGCCCACCCTGAAGGTGTCCCATCATTGGACAATGCCATCAAGCAGATTAAGGAGATTCTCAAGAAAGAAAAACTTGAGATGGTTTTTCTTGCAACAGATGCTGATAAAGAAGGTGATTTTCTTACACAATGTGTTTCTTTTATAATTATCCCAAGAGTGCATAAGTTGCGGGAAGACACAGACACAGATCAAACAGTTGCCATAACAAAGCTTTATACTGTTGAATAGCTTTCATTTGAATGGCTAATCAAAAGTCAATTTAAATCACAATTTTAATAATAATCAATCACCTCTTGTGCACTTCAGGGTTTGAACAAAAATTTTTATGAGGGAGGTGGGGGTTGGATGTTATTTAAGACTGGGCACTTATTAACTTTTCCTCCCTACATGGTGGGTGCTTATTCGAGGTTGGATGCTTAATCAAATGAAATGGTATCCACAGACCAAGAAAAATGACAAAATAATTACCTTCGCAGCATCATGTTCCATTTTGGGAGTAAAAAGGCAAGACAAGCAATTTATTTGTGGAAGTCTAATAATCAATTAATTCAATCAATTGTGCAATCCTTTCCTAGGCCTGTGTTGCATAACGCTTCCTTGTTGTTGTATAACAATGTTGGCCATTTTTCACTCAATTTAATGCTCCAGGCCACATTAAACTAATGGCAAAAATGACAGACAACAATAACAACAATAAAATTCTCCATTTTTTAGAGGTGGATTATTTGAAGAGCAAGCTGCCCCTGGCAAAGTACGACCCTCCAAAAGAAATTTTGAGAAAATATCGTGATGGAGGAGTGGCCATCATAGACCAGTGGATTTGTGCACATGCCCAATACTTTCTTGGAACATGTGAATCTACGTTTTCATTTCGTATTCACGAAGAAAGGGACATTTTAGGTTTCCATGGTGACAAGACCTTTAATTGTCTTTGTGGCGATAAGAACATGGGAAAATGTGAACGACCATCGAGGTGGAGAATAGTATATTAATATATCATACAGTTCATCAATTTTTCAAATTTAATTATTGCACTTCAAATATGCTGTGCCAACAGATTTATTGTACATTGGTATATAGGAAATAAGATATTGTGTGCAATTGTAGGTAGGTTATAAAATGTTTTCGGGGGTTGTTGTCAAATGACGCTCAGTAATTTTTGGTGATATAATTTGCAAATAATTATTAGAACCAAAACAATAGTTTTCATTATACATTTGTAAAGTATTAAAAGAAATCAGATCATTGCAGTTGCACCTGCAACTTAAGCAGTTCAGGAAAGAAGCCAAAATAATTCAAGGCTCTGAAAACAGGACTTGTACTGTACCCCTTGTCTGCCCCTGATCTCTGTGTTTTGGGTGTGAGTTGATACATTCCTGTGAAAGGAATTGGTTTTATGTATACCATTTCTTTTACTATTTATGATGGGTGACAGGATGCCCAATAACAGTTTGTAAAGGGGTTAAGTACCGGTAAATAAAGAAAAAAAATATCTCTCAATAAAGTGTCAAATAAAGTTGATTTCCGAAGAAATGGAAACTATTTCTTAAAAGAAGGTTAAATACCCTAAAGAAAACACTTGTATCCCCTGACATTCCATTTCTACCCCAACTTGCCTTGGAAATGTCACCAACAGTCCTGCATTGTTCTGCCACCATATAGATTCCGTCCTTTTTTATCTGCTTTACTTTTTTTTCTGCTTATTACTTTTTTATTGCTAAGCAGTGTAGAGCTTTATTTCTTTTCATCGTTCCTTTTCATTTCATTTGTTTATTATTATTTTTCTTGTTTGTATTGTATTGGTATTTATCCATACGTCCCCCATGGAAGGTATTTTTCTTAAGACCCCCCACCTCCCCTCTGGAAATTCCAATTAAGCTTCATACATTTCCATAAAGTTTTTGGCCTTTGAGACCCCTCCCACTCCCAGAAATTTCCAATCCCTTCCATCGGGGGAGTATGGACATTGTCTGAGACCACACGTTTTTTGTCCATACACTGTGCCCTATCATTTAATTTACTTCCTTCAAAACTGGCTTAAAATTCCTGACAGCCTTTTTTTATATGTTACCATTTGCAACACCTTAGGAAAATGTGGGGACAATTTCTGACCATACAACAAGTCCAATGCACAGGGAGAAATCCTCAGAATTTGCTTTACTCATTTTGCGCTTTTCAAATTGGTCACTATGGCAACTGGTAAAAAGAGTGCACAATGGATCTGTCTTAACTCAGGGAGAGGTGGTTTTAGGCAAATATTTTCAAATCACACCATCTCAAAATTTTTCTAATGCTATCCCTCAGTCTTGATTTCTTTTGCAATTTACCATTCGCCTCCTTCACCATCTCATTTTCAGGACAAAATTGGCCCATCAAAATAAATGTATAAGTCCTGGGACAAATACGTAGATTTCGTTTTCCTGGTTTTGGGTTTTGGGTGGGGGGGGGGGGGGGGGGGGGGGAAAAAAGGGGGGGGTTGGGGGGGTGGGGGGGGGGGGGGGTAATTGAATAAAAATGTAATTCCCACGATGAACTGTTTAATTGTCAGGCTGTTTGTACAACACAACCCTCGCAACAGCAATAAATATGAACAAATAAGAGTGTCCCGATAAATGTGTCATACTGTACTCAAGATAGAATAATTCAAAAGCTTGAATAAGTTGAATTTTCAAGTCAGGCTGTGTCAAGCCATCGTTACTGCCAGGAGAATTTTTTTTAATATACGAAAATGGTACCTCACCAGCAGGTGTGTAGTGTGTGTCCTGCCCAGGGGGAGTACTCAGGATTTGATCCCTGTCACTTGAAATCCTTTGTACCCCCTGGGGTGTCCTGGAACCTATTTCGGACCAAAATATGAGATTTTTCCTAGCCTATTTCAGACAAGATTGAAACCAGGAACTGCTGCAGTTCATGTGAACAGTTGACAATGGCTCCAAATTCCTGGGGTTTTGAAATATTTGCACTTTTCAGTGGATGAATAATAACAACAGTTAAAAAATGGAACTTACATAATAAGGGCCATAGGGGTATGGCTTTGTGTACTCTGGTCAGCAATTAGGACTAACCATATTATATATAATTAACTGTTGTTATTATTCATCTGGGAGGCACGGTGGCCTAATGGTTAGCGCTCCAGAGTCCGGTGGGCTAAACATTAGGCCACTGCGAAATAATGCTGGTGGGTACCCTGTGACTAGCATCCCATCCAGGGTGGAGTAAAAATACTCCTAGCTGCTTACTGCTAAGGAAACCGGGATAAGCTCTAACAGTATGCACCACTTTGGCTTGAAGCTGCCCTTTTTTTATCCATTGAAAAGTGCAAATAAGTAAGTTCCAGAAAATATCCATACCCACCCCATGGAAGGTCATTGGAATTCCAAGGGGGGATACCGTGTCTTAAAAGCCAAAATATTGATGCTACCGGTATGTAAGTATGATGCTTAACTGGAATTTCCAGAGGGGAGGGGATTCAAATCAAAAAACCTTCCATGGGACTGGTATTGATATTCAGGAACAACACAATGGCTTAAAAACTGCACCCTTTAACATCACACAACTATATCTGACTTATATATGGGATCGAGTTATCCCCCTTCGGGGGTGGGGAACATACCTGCCAACTCTCCAGATTTTCCCAGGAGTCTCCAAGTTTTTCATCAAATCTCCAAGTATGATTTTCGGAGAGTATTCATACATTGTCTTAAAATGATGTCCTTACGATGCAATGATTTCTGGACGTATCCAGATTTTTGTACTCTGGGGGTGGTGGCAGGTATGGTGGGGAACCTCATGGTGAGACACAAAAAAGGAAGATGCGTGTAAAAATGGGCCTATATGACAAAATAAATGAACTTGCTGTGATTTTATAATCTTCTGAATTGTCTGAGCTTCTTTCTGCTGGCACTTACCCAACATTTTACCTCACTAGAAGGGGTATAGTAAACCTTCTTCACCTGAAAAAAAAAAATAAAAACAACAACATCAATAGCCTGGAATTATCACATTTTTCCACAGAATTTCCAACATTTTCACTTGAACAAAATTCATACAAAGTTGGTTAGTGGTTCAGTAGTCAAAAAACATAAAAATAGCGATCCATGATTTGGGTTACAATAGAAAATTAATTTCTAAATAACAAAAAAATAAAAAGAAGCATGACTCTGATCCCGTTTCACCCGTCCCGAAACCCTTTCGGGAGAAGAAATTCCATATATGGATTTGTATACAGAGGCCAGGCTACTGAGCCCTTAACAAAGCCCAGTTGACAAAAATTTTTACCGTGATTGTGCAGACGAAAAATAACTTTCTGCGCTTGCTGGAAAAAATATTTCGCACTGTGACTAACAAATGTTCATTTCACGGAAATTTTGACAAAATGGAATTCTTCACCAAATTCGACAAACTTAGATGTTGGGATCTGAAGAAAATGGAAGAATTTGGTGTTTTTCAACCTGGGGACAGAAAGCGATCGGACTGGGTACAAGAAAAAACAGACCTTTGGCGAAACTCGGAATCTTTCCTTCTCGCAGGTAAGATTTTTGCTAAAACTAATCTATGGTTCTTATATCAAGACTAAAGGCTATTTATGCAGTTATTTTATTTTTGAGAAAGGGCACTGGTGCAAAACCCGAACAAGAGACCTTGAATAAAGAAGTCACGACATCCAAGTACCCCCCTCCAACAGCCAGAAAATTTCTTCAAAACTTTCGCTGTTCTTTCAATATTTCAGCTGTTTTAACGCGATACGGATTTGCATCTTTGGCGATTCATTTATCGGCGATGATTTTCAAATTTAGGGGGCGCGTATGTCTGGATGCGAAAGGATATTTATCAGAAGCGGGCTTGGGTTAAAATTTTTCGCGTCGACAAGTATCAACATAAACGTTTACAGGTTGGTACGTGGTCAGTGGTGCGTGACAATGCGTCTTACGGGGGAAGGGGTAGGGAGTGATTTGTCGACAAGTTTGCTAATTCCCTATTTTCCAATTGCCCATAATACACTTTGTTTGCCCCCCAAATTTTGCATAAACTATTGTTTTCAAATTCTCTTGGGAGGACTGCATATTTCCAAAACAATAGTTTATGCAAAATTTGGGGGGCAAACAAAGTGCAATTATGGGCAATTGGAAAATAGAGAATGGTGTTTGAAGGGAGAAATTTCATCAAGCCTGACCTTGCTCTTTTTTAACTTTACGAAAAAGGATAAAAAAAACCTGCAATATTTTCCATGAATTGCTCAGTTATTTCATAATTTCTTTGTTTTCATGTGACATTATCAAAATTCTAAAATCTAAAATTGCAAGGTCCCTGGCTTTTATTTCATTTTTTGGCCACTGGAGGTCCTAAATTTATATCTTGTTCAAGGTTTTCAGCTCAATAGCATCTTTTGTCTTTGAAACAGAGCATTTCGAATTTTGGAGTTGCCGAAATCATCATACAACACCAACTGAAGATAGCCACCAGGGGACTGTCACATATTATTTTTTCTTAAAGTGTTTCTTAGCAATTCCAACAGTTGAGGCATATTTGCAAGAAGTATTTGTGAATGTTAACTAGTTCATAAGGGTGACCTGATCGCTTTTTTATAGCAGAAGTGAATTCCTTATGTTTAAATTATTAATTTTCAGTTGCCATATTGGTGCCCACACTGAGCTCTATAAATTTGTGGGACATTTTGATGGGTGACTCGAGTAGGGAAATTATACCGCACAGACCTGAGAGTCAGCTTTGTAGATTAAAACTATTAATTTTCTATAACATTGTGACATTTTTTAACTCGATGATTTTGGTTTTACTTTTTCATCGTGTGACAGTGAAAACCAGCTATTCCATTGATGCTGTGTACCATGAGATCTACTGGTTGGTAAAGAAAAAGAAAGAGATACAAAATGGCCAACAAAAAAAAGAAAGGACAAAAACTGACACAGTAAAATTTAGTTATTAGAAAAAACAAAGGCACAAAATGCATTTTTCTATTACTGTGATTAACCCCCCGGGGGGGGGGTACTCCCTATAATGGCCTATACCTCCCCGGAGGCTCTGCCCGAAAGGGGTACCTTTTTCAGGCTTCAGGTATATAAAAGGGTAGGGATTTCACAATATTAGGTATATGAAAGGGTATAGAAATCTGATATTTAGGTTTTTCAAAGGGCCTTTAATTAAAAAATTTCGAACAGATGCAATTCAAGCTAATTCATGGCTGTAATATTTCAATTAATTAAGCGCTATATGAAAATGACAAGAAAACGTCTTGATCTAAGTCTATGCCCTGTCTTTCGGGTATATGAAAGGGATACCTTTTTTAAGTGAAAGGTATACAAAAGGGGTACAATTTCTGTCAAAAATGGTATATACCGTATTTTCTCGATTAAACGCCGGGCCCCGAATAAACGCTGGGTCTCCAAGCTATATTTGAAAATAAAGCACTTAAACATTTATTCAAGATTTAATATGTTTTGGAAATAATGTCTTCATATGTGGCTGTCAAAAATAATAAATAAAAATCATTTCTTAGAAACATAGGGCTTGAATAAACTGCTGGAATCAAATAAACGCCGGCTCTATCGGGCCAAGTTTGAAATAAACGCCGGGGGCGTTTAATCGAGAAAATACGGTAAAAGGGTAAGGGGTTAGAGCTCGGGGCGGAGCCTCCCCGTACAAATCTTTTTTGAGTACCCCCCCCCCCTGGGATTAACCATCAGATCACACAAAAAGTTTGGTCCCAGCAGCTTTGCACTTGATGCTATCTTTCTATGAATATTAAGATAAGTTTCCTGAGGTGTGGACGAGAGTACAATCCTAGCTAAACTTCTGGTCATTTCCAGATTCCTGCATACATGTACATGGTTTATGTAGACTGCAAAACAGTCGTATCTTTTGCGAACGCGCTCGGTGTTGAGGGTCTGGAGCCAATGTCAAAACTATGGGTGAGACTGGGGAGCGAGGCCGCAAGACGATCGGCGCTCGCGCCTCGATAAGCGCTTTTTCCAACGTCGATAAGCGCTTTTTCCAACGACTTAAGAGAAAAAACGACTGTTTTGCAGTCTAGGTTTATGTGGCGTGAATGAATTTTTTAAATTCAGGGATTTGTCAGGCTCGATTTCCAGCCACTTTTTGTGAAAATGAGCCTGGGCTCCTCCCCCTCTCTCTTGGAGCGGAACAAAGACCAGATTCGAGAAGGCGGCGCAAATCGAGCCTAGGGATTTGACTGCAAGTGGTCCTGTCTTTAAAAGCTTCAAAGTTAAAGTTGTGCCCTAAGGGTGCTGAATAAATTCATTGTAGCACAGCAACAGTATGTCTTATTTTATTTTTTTTTTGGCAGACAGGATGTGCCCTTCAGATCCCCAGCTGTGGGCTAAAAACATATGAAGGTAAAACTTTTCATTCAGAAAATATCTTTCTAATATTCGTAGAACATTGTGAATTTCTAAATGGTAGACAGTCACCTTTCATTTGACTAGGAAGGCATTTAGACATGTGTTTTTATTTCTATTTATGTATCTTCTCGCACAAAAACAAAGAGAATATTTGGTTAGCAACTGAGAAGAGTCATTAGCAAAACACTCCTTGCTGTGCGACTTCCGGTCTGTAGATCAAACTATGCAAATCATGAAAAAATCTACAGTATTTTGCGGCGAAAGTAACACTCCGGTTGATTAAAGTTTGACTTCGAGTGATAATTAATATCGTAATAACTCTAGTTCTCTAATATCGTTTAGAAATAGACAATACAGCACTAATAAACGTGTCGTATTAAGCCTTAAATACCAGGAAAGATTATCGAACGAACGACACGAACGGAATATTCGCTATTTTATAAGTTCCTTTATACTTCGATCCTCGATTCACAAGTGGTTAAAGTTGTGATTTTACCTAATATAACGCTTTAAATGCCGAATGAAATACTCTTTGCTTAAATTTCTTTCGTCTGATTCTACTTAGTGAAATCCCTGATCGAAGGAATAGTCCGTTCCGGCTTCGTGGCTCGTTATCCTCGCGAGAGCACAATTCTCC
The DNA here is from genome assembly GCF_052425735.1 of Oculina patagonica. NCBI lineage: Eukaryota > Metazoa > Cnidaria > Anthozoa > Scleractinia > Oculinidae > Oculina > Oculina patagonica. The sequence goes on from NC_135764.1 coordinate 3,480,988, forward strand.
TGTTTTTCCTACAAATCCTTCTCACATAAGCCAGTACGCAATCCTTAATTTCCGTGAAAATAAAACGTTCTTGCTTTCTTTTTCTTGCAGATTTCACGAGGAGGAAAATTTTCGCGCCGAACGCGATATCTCTCGCGAAGGAGGTGTGTTCGAAACGCGCACAGGAAATCCAAAACTGCGCTTTTATCTGATGAAACAATGAATTCTCCTTGGCCGCCTTTGTCCGCTGATGGCGCCTATTGTTTTCTCCACCAATCACGGAATTCATCGTATAGGGTGGTCTGAGGATTGATGCAATCGCCTAGAGCATGTGATATTTGCACGAGGGTTTTGCTGATACAAGAAGCTTGGAGTGGATTCTTACGCCGCCATTTTGGTTAGCGGGAAAGGAATTTTAACTCGCTTCTGGGGTGGCCTATTTGGAAGTGAAACGGACTGCAATATCATTCCGAAGGTTTCAAATACTCCCATCTTTACTCCTCGACGTTCCGGTTTGGTGTCGACGGAGATTCAGTGCGGAAAATCGAAGACAAAAATTTGGTGTTTTTGCATATATCAAGTTTGGTGTGTTCTTTTGCGAGATTAGAACACGCACCACCAAGACGTGGCGGTCACGTGCTCGTCGCGCAAAAAAAACGTTTTCTCTACTCCCCTTGAATGAACTTTAGAAACTTTGAATTTTCGGGTGAATTTCATCTTTTGCTTTATTTTTTTGCTTTATTTCCCTGTTGTAAGCAGCCGCGAAAATGCTTTCAACGGGGCCTCGTTGCCATCGGCAGTCATTGTGAAGTGAAGTATGGTAGATGGCTCAAATGGCTCCCGCTTTGACCGAGGCGACCGCGTCTCCGGAGTCCTCAAGAAAGAATTCTTTGGATCGTCACTGTTCATCAACTGTACAAGGAGAACTTAAGCAAGAAAGTACTGGTCTGACGTTGGACATAAAGCTGGTTTCGCAGAACGGACTTGTACGATTGATAAGTGACAATAACATTGCAGACATTACAAATACTATCAAGCCTTCGGAGCAGAACACACCCATAGTTTCAAGACTCACCGGAGATTTGAGAGGGAAAAGTGAGATGCCAAACGGACATTGTGATGATAAACTGGAAAAGAGTGCCGTAGATATGTCGAGTTATTCCGCTGCTTCAGAGGAAAAGCGAAATTCGTGCCTTGATCTTTCGCGAACAACATGTGCTTCAACGGCGAAGACTTCGGCTGGTACATGCAATACTGTTTGTGAAAATGAAGAAAAGAGTCGAGTTTCGCAGCATCCGGTAGCTAACTTAGAATCTGGAAAGGCTTTAATTCCTCAACGGACTACACAAGCTTTTCGACGGCAAGGAAAACTGGATGGCCGGGCGCGAAGAATTGAAACGCGCCTTCGCAAACTACAAGCGCGGCAACTGAGCGACCATGTGCTTCAACAATTGGAAAATTTGGCGGAAAAGCGTGGTGAATCTCGCGATTCCTCCTCCGCTAATCTCGAACCAGTTGGAAATTCAGGAGTCGGGGTTATTCCCGAAAGTAAAAGTGCGTCAAATATTTCAACGGAAATAAAACCAGATCGAATTGACATCAAAGCACTGCCTGCAGATCTTGCAAGCCGGGCGAAAAACAACAACGCAACTACTTTCAACAGCGTAGTGAAAGATCTGGAGCGTATTTCTGCTGAATCATTCAACGCCGGAGAAGGGAATGCCTTGACGGATTTCCCACACAAATTCGATGCTGTGAATTCGCTGGAAAGTTGGAATTCACAAGTTGAATTTTTGGAAAGCATTGACGATTCAGATGCTACAGAAGCAAGTTCCGGAGAAGACAGCGACGAAGAAGGTGAATCGAAAAAAACGAAACTACGGAGCAAACGGTGAGTAAAATTTTATTATCTTATCGAAAGTATGACAGTGTTGGGGAACGAAAAAGAAATATCTTTTCGCGTCTTGTTAATTATCGAGAAAAAGCGTGGGAGCGGAAACTCTCTGCCGCGATTAAAATCCGTGATGAAACTTTTCCAATTCATTGAATGGAGGCTTATGGATTTTTGTCTATTTTGGAGCTTTTGTAAGATTATATTCATAATGGTAGGTTAACTAGAGACTGTCTTCACGGAAAACTTAAGTTCTGTTCGAAACGTTTGTGCTACACGGATGACATTTTAAATTTCCCTCGCGCACAAAATTTACAACGCCAAACTAAAACGATCTGAAGCGGGAAATGTGTACATTTATTTTCTTCTTCATTCCCGTTTTCAATGAAAACATCAAAATTATTACAACAAACTAAGAGCGATCGCAAGCTTGTAGAATAATGATTTACTGTTTTTCTATGTTGGAAATTTATTTTCATGCTGTTGGGCGATCGTTTCCCAATTTAATTTTCCTGACATGCTAGCACAATTCACGGTTTTAGTCTTTTATCAAGGTGTTCCAAAACTTTCTATTGACCAGTATGACCTAGCGTAATTCATGATAAATATTGAGAAACGAACATTAAATGTGCTTGTAGATCCTGTTTCTCGCTTGTATTTTGTTTATTTTCCATCTTCTGTCCTGAATTAAGAAAATTTGCATATATGTCGTAGAAGCTATAAAAGGAAAATTTTAATTTTTTAGAATGTAATTTTCACAAACCATTTTATTTCAGACGCCTTCCAAATTCACACTTTTCATAATTGAGAGTGATTTTGTACATTTCTGTGGAGCTGTAGTAAAGCATTATTCTTTTTTTGTTTTCCATCTGAGAAATAGAAATGTTGTTTTCTAGTTTGTACTTGTTGTGAATGAATTATTTTCATCAGGGCTTCTTTTCTTTGTACCTGGTAAATATTTGAAATCTTGGTGTATACGACAGAAAAATAAATTATTTATGTATTTTCATTTTTGATGACCAGCAAATATTACCTTGTAAAATTGTCTACATAAATTTTCCTTGTTAGCGGGACCTTGTAAGACTTTGAATTGTTCTGATTCAAAACAGCACCTATATATCTTCTGTTGTTTTTATCATGTTATATTATTTTTCAAGTAAAATGTGAAGATTATTGTCTGCTCAGGTACACTTTACGTTAACTATATGTTACATTGTTTATCTGTTGTAAGATTTGTTTTCTTTTTACACATAATTCACACACTAAATTTCTCCAATTTACCATTGCTTCAAGCCCATCTTCAAGCAACTTCTTTGTTCAATATAATAGTATGCAACAATAGTTTTTTTTTTTTTCTGTTAATACCTGACCAAGTAACATTAGTATGCTGTGTGCAGTTAGCATGAAGTCAAATAGTTTGCTTTCATTATTATGTTATATTATATTGAGTCACTTAAAACTATGAAATGACATATTCAAGTGGAAAGTTGAGGTTGCTCAAATCATAAAATTAACACATTTTACTGTTAGATCCATCTCATGCCTAAATTGCTTAATTGTTACGTTGTAAGTGGGATTTGCAAGAAGGATTCTTTTGGCAGAAATCTTGACCTTCAATTTAGCATTGTAAAGTTATATTGGTATATATTGGTTCAACAATTTTATTACGCAATGTTGCAAATTTGAAATTTGAGTACCTACTCTTGACTGTAATAGAAATGTCATTATATCCCAATAACACAGTAACTATTCTCTTGATCCAAAATCAATTTTATAACATTTGTTTTCTTAGAATTTTAGCTTACAAAGGATGTTAATGTAGATGAACAGCTTAAGTGCATTTGCATTCTCCACATTAGCCTCCACTTCAAGCTATAGTAGTTCCACTTTAACGGCAAGGATATTATATTGTAAACAGTTGATATTTAGTTAATTGTATTCCAAACAGGGCCAAAATTTTGAGGAGGCAGTATCGCTTGGAAGAAGGAATCATAGCCTCTCATTGGTCGTGGCTCCAGTCTCAAATCATTAACGTTGAACGACAAATCAGGCGGTATGACGATCTTTACAAAGGAGGAAGGTTGAGGAAAGGAACAGTAAAACTTCAAGCTTGTACCTCAAATGTGAACTTAGCAAAAGCTAGCAATGACATTGATGGCAATGGAATTATCAAGGGCATAAAGAACAATGCTGTGTCAGTGTCGTCTTTAGACATTGCAAAGTCTAAGCATTATGCTGACCACAATAAGAAGGATTCGACAAAGGAGCCAGACAACCATGTACCAAATGGAGTCAAGCGTAGCCTCCTTGATAGTTCATTGTTGAATGACGAGGAAGTACCATTAAAGCGTTATCGAACAGTCCTTGCGACAAATGACTCAACGGACAACAACAAGCTCTGTGGTGGTTTGCCATCCACTTCAAATGATGTTTTCCCTCAATGTGCAAGAACTAGAGGAGTATATACAGTCAGGAAGAGGCGCTTAGTGCATTTATCACACATTCGGCATAAGCCCAAACCTCATTCTTTGGTCTGCGGCTGTGTAACTCCTACAACTCGTTGTTTGATTTGCTCGAATTCTACAAGAACGTTACCAGTGGTTAGTTCCAGTCAGACAATGGCAGAGAAGGTAGCTTCGCTTGATGGTTCATTCCACCCTGTCCTCTCATTTTGCACAGGTAAAGGCATGAATATGCAAAATAATATTAGAACCATCTAATTATGAAGGAAGTTTGCATCAGGCACATGGATATGTCATGGGTGTTCTTTTTTTTTTATTGTTCTCAAACGAAACAAAAACTACGGGGTGAACAGGGAAATAAAATTATAAATATCTATGCTAAGCCTGGGTATCCAAACCTCCTTCAGGGTTGAGTTTGAAAAGTCCAGTTCAAAAAAAGGATTGAGATGTTTCCAATGGAAACTAGCTCTGTCGCCCCTGACAACAGCAGGGTTTTTAACAGTTTAATAACTTGGGCACAAAACTTCCCTCGTTGTATACTCAACTAATAAGCATAGTACAGTAGTAATGATAGTAACAGAGAGGAAAGACATCCAGTTTGGTCAGTAATCAAACACATGATTGGCCCAACTTATACTAAAGATGGAGGCTTTTCATGCCAATTGGGTGAAGAGGAAGGTGAAAGTAAACTGAGATGAATCATCTTGGATGGATAATGAATCCAGAGATGGGGCCATGCAAGCTCACAGTTTGTTTGTACTGACCATTCAGCTCCACTTAGTCCTCTCATTACCGCATGCTGGGGCAGCTGACATCATGGGGGCTTTACTAGTGGACAAAAACAAAGCGTTTCCCTCCAGTGGGAACTGAACTTTTTTATCATGAAAATTCTGCAAAAAAAAATTTTTTTGTCCACCAACATGGCCGTCACATGGTTACAACCTGGATATGCAAGGGGTAAACAATGACTCTGCTTTGTTTGAGGGAAAAAGAATTAGGTGATAGGTGAATAGCTATAATAAGTGGTGTTTTCTGGTGTGTTTCTAGACATTCCTCTCCAGTTGCACTTTGGAGCGTTATTGAAGAGGGGTGGCTTTGAAAAGAGAACCAAACCACAAGCACTGAGAACTCCATCACAGATAGTAGAGAAAAAGTAAGTCATTTGGTGCAAACTGTAATTCCTTTTATTTATAAATGGAAGACAGTGAATATTTTGAATAGTTTAACAGTAGGGTTTTCTTAGCACATTAGTTAGACCTCTAAACGCAGTGACATTGCTTCAAGAGAACCACCAGATGACAATTTGCTGATTGTTTAGCTGCAACAGTCATTCTAAAACTGGGAAAGAAAAATTTCTGTTTAATCTCCTACAGACGGTAAATTAACATTGGTGATAAATTTATGAATTGGTGCCAAATGTGATCGGCCACCAGCTTAATTAAATATACACCTGGGGGTTCCTTTGTTTCAAAATTTTAATTTTTAACCACATCATGTAAATTTGTCTTGTAAAGGATTGACTTTATATTATTTTGTTGGAAAGTTATTTTTAATATTTTAAATACAGTAATATCACAATTTCTAGAACCAGGGGAAATAAAAATGGTTTGAGAAATCAGGAGTTTTTAAGAAACCGAGGGTTCAAAAAATTTGGATTGTACTGTATTAGAAACACCTTTACGAAAAAATAATATGAATTAGTAGAAACTTAGCTGTGTTCTATTGGAAATCCGCGAATCTGATTGGTTCTCCCACTGTTTTCTATTCGCCGATAGAAAACAGTCGCGCGCGCGTAGCTAATTAAGCGGTAAATTTTCTTGATTTTTGTCTTCAAAGTGCACAATATTGTAGGTTTTGGACTGCAATCCTTTAGAGTTTCTACTAAAACAATTAGACTACTCGCCCTCGTTTTCTATGAGCGATAGTCAACTCGGCTGCGCCTCGTTGACTATTTGCGCATAGAAAACTCGGGCTCGTAGTCTAATTGTTAAGTAGACCCTGAAATAGACAAATGTAGAATAAATACAATTTTTCAATGTGTTGGTTTCCCCAAGATGTCTTCTGTTAGGCGAAGTGTGTCTACACTTACAGCTGTAGTGTAACATTCCTGTTTTGTAATGTAATCAGGAAGCCGCCTGTGGTGACCAAGACAGGAAAGAGACGAGGCCAGCTGGCTAAGGGTGCTGCAGCTTCTCTATTGTCTTCTGCTAGTAAGTTATTACAACTTAATTACGGTATCACTGTGCCCTGACACGTTTTATTTTTGCAAAGGTTTCATTTTCCTTAGTTTTAAGAGCTGTTGTAGATTGTAAAATAATATCAAAGGTTATTTTTCCTGTCCCTGAGAACACAGATAGGCTTGTAATATTGTCTTGAACAATTTATCCCTTCCCTTGAGTGATATGGATGGAAGTCAGCTGTATGTGTTTTGTGGTGTTGGTAATTGTAAAGTTACACTAGTGGTGAGGTCTAGAATTTTGAAATGATATTTTGCCCAAAACATTTTTAGTTTGCTTGAATTTTGAACAAAAATAAATTTAAAGTGAACGAGGGCCGTCATGTCCATAGTAATAAAAAATTTTTGTTACTGTTTCAGAACTCCACAATCAGAAGTATGAGAGAAAGCGGGGCTATTCTGTGCCTTCTACTCCAAAGAATGCATCGAGAGGTGCAGAAAATAGGGTCAGCACATCAGATGGACCAAGGAAGAAGCGAGCAGCAGCAATAAGTGCTGGTAAGGGAATAATAATATTTATTTACGGTACTCTCTCGCATTTTAATATTTACAGTAGAATCCCGATTTCTCGAACCTTTTGGGGAAACAGAAATTTCTTGGAGAAAGCAGGGGTCACATTACAGAAGTGTTATCCAAGGGAAAGAAATGAAAACTGTTTAAGAAATTGAGAGTTTCAAGAAACTGAGGGTTGAAGAAAACTGGGTTCCACTGTATGTGGTTTTCATAGCAGGCTTCTGTTGGTATCTGGTGACAGATTTTCCTTGCATAGTCAGCTGTAATTTTCCCTCCTCTTGTTGACCTGGAAAATGCTTCTCATACAGTTGCTCTTTAAACTTGGTTGTTTTCAGTTTTCTGCTTGAAAATCTCTGAAGGGCATGGATTTAGTGTTGACTAGTATTTGACTTTGTCGACCACTGCGTAGAAGTATCATTCTCACTAACTTTGTTTCATGTATTTTATTCTTTACTAGCTGCCCAGCTACAGAAGCGTGCACGGAGCTTGTCACTGCCCACTGTTGTGTCTTCACCTTCCACTCCAACATCTAGTCCCAGCCCTATCCCAGGCTTTACCCAGTCTATGCCACCATCCACCCTCAGTTCCTTGTTGAAGAAGAAGAAAGGCAACAATGCATTTGACATAAACAACATTGTTATTCCGTACTCAATGGCTTCTGCAACCAGAGTTGAAAAACTTCAATACAAGGAGATCCCAACCCCGAGCTGGCGAGTCAACGATGTAGTTGAAGAAGAGGAGACAAAGATGGAGGTAGGTTGGCTGGATTAATATCCATGCCCATAAGTGCGTGTGGGAGGTGTGGTGGCCTAACAATTAGTGCGTTGGACTACGGATCGAGCGATCCGGATTCAAACGCTTGCCGAGATTGTGTTGTATTCTTGGGCACAGTGCCCATCTCCAGCCAAGTGTGGATGCCAACGACTTAAATGCTGGGGGGTAACCCTGCGATGGACTACCATCCCATCCAGGGGGAGTTGAAATACTCCTAGTTGCTTCATGCTACTGAAACCGGGAGACTCTGGCTCAATGGGCCACTTAGCTCGTATGCGGACTTAACCTTACCTTACGTACCTTGTTCTGTTACTATGAGAGGTTATTTGGCAAAATAGTTATACACCATATTTTCTTTCTGGAGTGGCCACTCTCAATTTAGAAGAAGAGGAACAATTCTTTTCCTGAAATGCAGTAAAATCTCATCTGTTAGAAATCCCCAATTGAGCAAGTGTTTTTTTTTTTCTTCCATCTCTGACAGGTGGATCAAACTGAAAAGGATCTGACTGAAAAGGGAAATGAGGACACATCAGATGAGTATTACATCACAAGACATGGATTCTGTGAGGAGCATGAACGCAAACGATTCCTTGGACTAGTAAAGAAGAAAAGAAAGCGAACTTCAAGGCAAAGCAGTGAAATTAGCCTTCCAGATCCACCATCTCCACTGGGATATCCAGACAGTCAAGGAGGTACGCCGCCTGGGACGCCTACATGTAATACACCATTGCCGACACCAACTGGCACCTCCTTGCCACCTATATTCTCTGTCACTTCTGCTGTTCCACCTCCGTCTGCAGCTGCGTTATCTCCTTCTGGGACTAGCACGCCCACCTCGGCGATGCCCCCATCAATGGAGAAATTTCATCGCTCTTTCTCAGATTCTAAGCTTCTGCATCGAAGATCTTCTTCAACTGATAGGTCAGAAAAATCTGTGAACGACGAAGAGCTCTGGCCACCAGTACCACCATGGCCAGAGAGAACATTTCCGCTATCAGACTCAGATTTCTCATCACTTAAGCTTCCTACTCCTCTTCCGACACCTGCTTCTTCTGTGCCAGTTTCTCCTTCGGCATCATCACCTGCTGACAGCCCTATGTGTTCTCCTTTGGCAAGCCCAGCCTCCGACGCAAGCAGTGAAAAGAATGAATGGACAGTAAAACTCGTTACAGACCAGGGACCAGGCCCAGCTGGCGAAACAGGAGGGGCGCCAAGAAAAGGAATTGTGTTAAAACTAGCAAAAAGATAATAGGAAAAAAAAAATAATAATGGTATAAAAGTAAACATGGGGTTTCCAGGCGAACAGCTTCCTTCAGCTATCAAGAAAGGGCCTTGACGAAACTTTGTATAATATAAATCTGGGTTAGGTATGCAATTTTTGTAACACAAGTGTGTGGACAAAGGAGTCACACCTCCCTAAAGGAAAGGTTCTGTTCAGTTTGTATTGAAGTTGAACAAATCATTCTTGCAAGCGTGTTTGTTGTTGTAGTGGGAGTTAGTGGTTCACTTTTTGTTGCCCTTTCTTGATGGAGGTCAAGTTTGTTGTCTGACTCCTACAGGAGTGCGTTAGAAGTTCAGGCTTTGATTTGAAATACCACACAAAGTATTAGTGATTGAAGAACTGAAAAAAAAAATGCCCGCGTATAATGCATGTACCCTGTACGTAAGCATTCTTTCGTTAAGGGAGAATTTTCTCTCACAAGTCACGTTTGTATATAGCCCACATATTTCCGCTCGACTAACACTTGTATTTTATGAGTTTTAAAACATCGTGTACATTATTAACATTGCCATAGATTTGTAGAGGTTTGGTTACAACGAAAATGACAACTTTGTGAATAAATTGATTTATATTATATAGAGTTGTTTATGATTGATTCTAGTTAATTCAATAGAATGTTTTCATGGCAGCCATGTTGGAGGAGTCAAACGTAAAATTATATAAACATGATTTCTGTTTTCCGTAAGGAAATCATTTTATTGTTTCAATCCTCCAATATGGCCGCCATGAACACACTATTAGTAAAACGCTCCCTCGATGTTAATATGTGGAGTTGTTGACATGGTTATGGTGGTTTTCCAGTCGTTTGGACAATGACTAGCCTGAATTTCAGACGCATCTCTCCGGTCGCCTGCTCTCTTCTCACGAGCAGGCGTGCAGAGAGAGACGTATGAAATTCAGGCTTGACAGTGACAAACCCAAGTTATTGTGACCGCGTTTATTGGTTTTCGAAAGGCGGTAGATAAAAATAAAACAATTGAAATAAAAGCTGAGCAATAGACAACGGTACCATGTGCTACATCGCTCGTAAGAGTCGCTGGTAGTCTTCATTGGAGTCTTGGAGGCTCGTGAAAAAAAAGCCGTTGCGTTTCAAAAAGTGGGCAGGGTCGATAGGAGCGGCTTATCTTCGGTGGGAGGGTGTGTTTTGACAATTTTACGGTACAGTAAAAACCCGCGTGTAAGAACCTACTTTTTTCAGAGTTTGGCAAAACAGGTTCTTGTATTGTGGGGTACTTATTGACAGTTTAGGCTAAGTAGGTTCTTAATTTCTACAGAGTAGACATTGTTGATTATCAGAAAATAGTATAAAATCTGGTCTGTTCTTCATTATAAATATTTATAAATGTACCCATGTTGCCAAAAGTCCAACAACATACTGTATATACCCCGGTAACATCACCTTTCTGGTTTTTGGTTAAAAATATATATATAAATTAAATAGTTAAACCCTACATATAAGAACCTGTTGGAATTTTTTTGGCTGAACAGGTTCTTATATTTTGGGGTATTAAAAAAGCAAATTTCTGCCAAAAGGTTCTTAAATCCCTAGGTTCTTGCACGCGGGTTTTTACTGTATTAGGGCCTGTTTACATGATTCCGGAATGACTTTCATTCCGGAACGAGTTCATTCCATACCCATCATTTCTTTGTATCTGTTTACATGATACCGAGACGAAAGTCAAGTCATTCCGGAATGAGTTCATTCCGGTTTTCATTCCGGAATGAAACTTTCGTTCTGGAATGACATTTCATTCTGGTATCATGTAAACGCAGAACGAATTTCGTTCCGAGATGAAATCACAACTCATGAAACCACATACGGACTCCACAGTTTGAATTCAGAGCGAAAAACGAAATAGCATTCACTATTTAGCCCAATGAAGCAGCTCTACGGTCAAAGTACTCGTTAAAATTGCAGATACGGCCATTAATAGGCACAAAAACATGTTTGCGCGAAACATGCGCCATCTTGTTTTGATCTCGCGCGAAAACCGCGCACGTGAAAATGCCTTTGGTTGAACCAGTCGACTCTGTCATGTAAATGCAGAACGAACCTCATTCCGGAAGGAAACTCGTTCCGGAATGAAAGTCATTCCGGAATCATGTAAACAGGCCCTTAGTGACGGGTGCAATAGAAAGTCTGCGTAGGAGGCTAAGACCCAATTCAGACCCCGTACTTCACATGAGCCGACCCAAATTATTTTAGACCGGCTGAAATGATTCGGACGCCGAGCGTAATTCAAAGGGAAGATGACGCATTTGGCTCGAAAATAAAAATTTAAAAAAAATATGTAAATACATGTTTATAGTGGTCATGCACTTAGCTTCATATCTCAACGAGATAGCTAGTTTACAGGCATGCCACTGAAACAGAGGAAACAAATAATTTATAAATGAACATAACAGGGTTAAAAATCCCAACTGGCAGGAGGCAGACCAGTTGGCTATATACAAAGCGTGGTCGAGGATTTGAACTCGGGACAACCGAGAAACAAATCCAGCTAGTGGTAAGGGCAGGCCTCGAACCGGTGACCTCCGGATTACAACCCCAGCGCCCTAAACCACTCGGCCACGCTTGCCGAGTGGTTTATTACTCATTTGATTCGGTACATTTGAAGATTGGCGTCTGAATCAAAGCTGGTCCACAGGCGTTATTCCCGGCTGAGCCGATCCGAATTCAATCAGCCGTCCTGGGGGCGGGAAGATGAGAGACGCTGGGAACGAGGTTGCCGTTCCGAATTGATTCAGGCGCCGTTCTTCACATGAACTTAATATTCACCTATAAATTCAATTCGGCTCACGGGAAGCGAAATATTCGAAATTTAAACTGACATGGAGTACTAGTGAAGGAAAGGCGAACATGCGCATAAAATACTTCAGGAAAGGGACATCGCCATGCTCTTAATAAGGCGCGCTCTTCTAAATCTGAGGAATAAGTGGCAGTTGACTAAAATAGGCGATAAAAAACCGCCATTAAACGGTAATCTCTTCCAGGCTGAACTAGTGAAGCCACGAAGAGAGCGCAATCTATTTCGACCGTTCCCCAAGATATTTAAACATGGGATCAGGCAAATCGGAAAGCGAATCAATGATATGATTTAATGCATCTGTCAGCAGTATCGATAGGTAAGAAAACCTAACAGAAACCGATAGGTCTTATGTGAATAGGTGCGTGGAGAGAGAAGAAGAACCCTCCTTGCGCCGTGTCGCGGATTTAGTGTTGGGAATCTAAAACCGCTAAGTCCCAAGTTCTTATTCCTGCTTTTCATACATTTTCTATTATTAGCCCTTAGAGAATTTGGCTTTTGATAATTGTTTTTCCCGGGGTGAACAAGTCCTCTATAATTCTCAACCTGTCTGCATGACTGTCTGCTTGAGTTTGTAATAAACAGGTAAAGAGAATCGAAGTTAGACTGCTGGGGATTAAAGGGCTTACAACTAAATGGCCTTTAATGGTTTTTAAAACATTTAAATGGCCTTGGTAGACCCACATTGGTTTGGAGCGGACGGTTTTAAGTACCGCAAATGGCGTTTTCTTGTCGATACTTTTTGCTTTTTCCATAGGATATAATTTGTTTCGTTCTCTGAACTTTTTTAAAAAACTTACTTCTTCTGCAAAGCGTCAATGTGGGGCAATCCAGCTGTTAAGATCCAGAATAGCGAATTAGCATTAGCAAAGCACACTTAGCAAAATTCAATTCTTTAGTTTCTCGTTTTAATCCCATTTATCAAAAGAATAATTAGCAGTGTCTATAATCATCTTACTATATATGTTTTTCAGCCTTCCTCTATTCTTCACGCAACGTAGAATCGTTCGTTTATGTGCCTGAAAGACCGGTTAAAACAGCAGTGTAATTGTGAATAAAACTTTCCTTCCGCATAAATCTACCTACACCTGAAAACAGCTGTGAAGTTTAAACAACGACTACTGAAATAACAATTTGTACAAGCCAAATTATTGAAAAATCGACACGTAAACCTCATTCAGCAAGTATCACTGTCTAGATTGCACCTCAAAAGGTCGTAGGATAATTTTATTCATCAGTAAACTGAAGGCAAACAACGTGCGTTCATTTCACTGGCTGGATCGCTTTCGTTTCTCTTACAAAACAAACACACCTGTGAATTGTTCTTTTTCCGTTACTAAAAGACTTTTACAGCGATATAGGGTCATTTAGATGTAATCCTTTAATGAGAAAATGGAGATTAACGTGCTCAGAGAGTTATTATTGCTTTTAGCATGTATTCTATGCTATATTCAATTTGCGCGCGGCGCACAAAACGGCGAGGATGAGAATGAAGATGGCGCAAAATCGAGTGGTCGAAAAATTCTGGTTTTCGGTGGAAACGGTTTCATTGGAAGCGAAACTGTACGAAGACTTCTGGACAGAGGAGATGAGATTACCATTGTGAACCGAGGGAATTGGTACTTCGATTCAGAAGAGCGCATCAAACCATTCGTAAAAGCGCATTTAAGGTGCGATCGAGACAAACTGCTAAAACTCGACTGTGAGGAATTGTTAACTTCCGGAAACTACGATGCTGTAATCGATTTCAGTTCATACAACGCGAGGCAGATAAAACAGGTGGTCGATTTGCTGCGAGACCGAGTCGGTGTCTACATTTACATCAGTACTGATTCCATTTACGAAGTCTGCGAGAAATCGCACTCCGGGTCTAGCGCTGAAGAAGATGCAGTTCGACCGAAGAGCGGAAAAAAACGCCTGGAACTTAAGAGAGAGGAAAAATATGGCCACGATAAATTAGCTTGTGAAGAGGTTCTAGAAGAGGAAAGGAAATCTAGTGGCCTTCCATATGTGGCGTTGCGATTCCCGGATGTGATCGGACCACGTGACAGTTCCTTCCGATTTTGGACCTATCAGCTGTGGATACGCATCCACAAGGAAATCAAACATCCAGTACATATGCCCAGCGGTGTTTCGGAGGTAAAGTTTAGTCTCATTCACGTGGAGGATGCGGCGAAAGCGATCGAGAAAGTCCTGGATGTTGGTCCCGCAGCTCACAATCAAGCTATCAACGTGGCGTTTAACGAACATTTTACTCTGAAAGAACTCCTCCGAAATATAGCCGATAAGCTGGGAATTGACGAGCTCGAATTTCTCTCCGAAGATGATGTGACGTGGTACTCCTATCCTACGGTTACAAAAGGTCCCCTTGATATCAGCAAGGCCAAAATTCTTCTGGACTGGGAGCCCATGACATGGGAGACTGCACTAGATTTACTGACCTCTTTCTTCGACGGTGCGATGACGGATGAAAAATTTCTCAAAGAACGAGAAGTTCTCATGTCAGACATTTTTGAGAGCATTGTTCCCGAAGAACATTACCCATCTGCTATAAAGAAACTGGAAGAAATTTACGGAAAGGAAGTGATGGAAGGAATAGCTATGGATGTTGGCTACGGTGAACACCCTGAAATCGCGGGCGCGAGTGATGGTCAAAATTCCAGCGCCGCACATGGTCAAAAATCAGCGGAGATGGGAGCAGGGGCTCACACATCAGAAACTGGCGAGGAAAGTGTAGAGGAAATCGAATCTGAAAATGAGGCTAGCGCATCCAAACCAGCTTCAGAAACCAAAAAGAAAGACAAACACTCAGATGAACTGTAATTGATTTGAAAAGAGGAAGTTGCACCTATATGATTTTATTGTCATTCTTGTAAAATATATATAACACAAGCAATTATTTTGTTTTGAAATTATTTTAGATCTTTTGAAAACAAAAATCGATGATATATATGTAGTGAATTCAAACTATGCGCACTGAATTGTGTCAGTTACCTTAACAAAGCCAGTATTAGCTTTTTGCACCGAAATTCACGTATTGAGGTTTGCATAAAATAGAGGTAGAAAACAAGATAAATAACATTTTGTCAAGCAATGTGGACTGTCAGAGTTTAAATATATTTTGACTATTGTAAATTAACTGAACGAATCAGTGGAGTGCTTGTTATTTTGTCTTACCGTACCCAAATTCGCAAGTAGCCATATAGAAGCGCGATCTACTGTCCTGATATCCTACGATATCAAGTCACTGACCTGATATGCCACCATATCACGGTCACTTTGAATTAAAGTAGTGTTTCTGTACGATGAATTGAAAAGAGGTTTAACCAATAAAACAGAAACTAGTATTTTTAATTAGCTGGTGTTTACCGGTCGTAAAATGAGAAAAACTTTCCCGCCAAAACTAAACTTGGGCGCGCTCGCCAATTGCGCGATGTTTGCCGACGAGTACTGAAACATTCACACTGAAACAATGGAGTCGGAGTTTCCAAATTTTTCGCTAAATTTGGATTTTGAAAAGTTAGGGAATGAAACTCCAAACAAACGAGTAAAAAATGTAAGAAGAGGACTTGATAAAAGTGTTGAAGACTAAAAAAGTATCAATACAAGCAGGTCAACACATTTTGTACTACGTGTCTGGCAAGCATGGCTTCAACAGATCGAATAATATCACCGGATTTTTGGCTGAATTTGGGTACGGTAAATACCTAATAGTACCTTTTTGGTACGCTTCGGCGGCATATCAGGCTCGTTTGGTCTCACCATGGGTATTTTGGCTCGACTGCGTCTCGCCAAAATACGAACCATGGCTCGACCAAACTCGCCTGATATTTATACCTAATCGTACCTTTTTGGTACGCTTCGGCGGCATATCAGGCGAGTTTGGTCGAGCCATGGTTCGTATTTTGGCGAGACGCAGTCGAGCCAAAATACCCATGGTGAGACCAAACGAGCCTGATATGCCGCCGAAGCGTACCAAAAAGGTACTATTAGGTATTTACCGTACCCAAATTCAGCCAAAAATCCGGTGATATTATTCGATCTGTTGAAGACATGCTTGCCAGACACGTAGTACAAAATGTGTTGACCTGCTTGTATTGATACTTTTTTGGTCTTCAACACGGCTATCAAGTCCCCTTCTTACATTTTTTTACTCGTTTGTTTGGAGTTTCATTCCCTAAATTTTCAAAATCCAAATTTAGCGAAAAATTTGGAAACTCCGACTCCATTGTTTCAGTGTGAATGTTTCAGTACTCGTCGGCAAACATCGCGCAATTGGCGAGCGCGCTCAAGTTTAGTTTTGGCGGGAAAGTTTTCTCATTTTACGACCGGTAAACACCAGCTAATTAAAAATACTCGTTTCTGTTTTATTGGTAAAACCTCTTTTCAATTCATCGCACGGAAACACTACTTTAATTCAAAGTGACCGTGATATGGTGGCATATCAGGTCAGTGACTTGATATCGTAGGATATCAGGACAGTAGATCGCGCTTCTGATTGGCTACTTGCGAATTTGGGAACGGTAAGCCGCCGAAGCGTACCAAAAAGGTACGATTAGGTATAAATAGCAGTTCTCTCGTGACGTCAGATTTGTTACCCTGGGAACAGCCAATCAGATATGTTCATTTGATTCTAATAAAAAAGTACAGTAAAAAAACTATGCCAAGATACCCCCGTAGGAAACTACATGTCGTTGTTATTAAATCTTAAATTATCACCAATTGGAAAATCGTGATAGTTCAAAATAAAGGAGATTAACACGAAACAGAGGATGATCCTAATGAAGAAAATTAAATTAATGGAAATCACTTTTTATGTTGAAAAAGTAACAGCAACAAAATTTTAATTACAAACAGCAATACAAAACAGAACTAGGTCGCTCAAAGATAAGAAAAATATTTAATTTAAGTTAATCAGCGTAATCCGTGGTTTCGTTAACACAACAAGGAAAAAACGAGCAGGCGAGAGGAATGGGGCTCTCGCAGCTTCGTCGTTTTTTTGGCGCTCGTTTTTCCTTGTTTTGTGCCAACGAAACCACCAGCTCCGCAGAATAAATTTGAGTCTCATTCCAAACACAGAAAAATGTTCAAAATAATAGGACTCTAATAGCAATAAGTGTGCGTAAATCAATGCGCTCATTTTTGTCTCAAAGCGTTAACTTTCTTTATTGTAATAATAATTAAGGTCCCTTGATTATTTTTCTAATGAACTATTAGATGCACAATCCGTAATGAACCTTTTTAATATTCCTGTAGACGGAAAACAATATTGCGTAAAATTGACGAACACAGAGGCTTGACACTGCACTGACAATCTAACTGTTTGATTACCGGAGTTTAAATGACGGCATGAAATCTGACTTCGTAATCTCTTCAGTGTTAAAATTCACTCCACAAATAATCAACACCGTGGACCTCGAGATAAGAACTTTTCATTACTGTAGTCTGTAGAAATATAATTATAAGCAAATGCTGTATTGTTACGCCATTTTAGGAGTGTAGTAAAGGAAACTAAGATGTCATAGACTTTGAAGAATTACACAGAGGTAACTTGGAGCTGAGAAAGTCTTTTTGTGGTGTGCAGTGACGTTTTTCTATTTTATGGCCTTTTATTCTTTTCTTAGCTTTCATACCTTTTTAAATCAACCTTCTTCTTAGCGGCGCACCGCTTCCCCCTCTCCATTTATGGTGAGGTTCTACCCAAATTGGAAGATTTAAAGAAGGGATTGAAGAAAAAAAATTGTTTGAAACACCACCGGACAGTTGACCACCACGCAAGAGCACTCCCAACCTCGCTCCCATGCAGGGTTTCTCTCTCTCCGCCCCCAAGATCGAGAGAAGAGAACGAGGTTGGAGCACTCTAGGTTGTCGGGGGACTGTCTGGTGTCCGTCTTCCAATTTTTAACCTCAAATTCTACTTTTAAAATCACATTAAATCTCCAATATCTGTTATTTCTCTAATTTTTATTTATCCCTTGAGAAAAACTATCTCCTCCTTAAAATCCTTAAAAATCACCCAAAAATTTTCAAAACACCGCAAAACATAGCAGTATACCGTAAAGTTCCGGTTGTAAGTTTTTAACTAAAAAAAGTATTTCGATCAACACTGCCGTGGCTCGTTTCGAAAAGTTTTTATTATTCCGCTTATAAGCCCTCCCGGATATAAGCCCCTCCGCTTATAAGCCCACAGAAAACCCCTTTAAGAAGTTGTATAAACCCAGGGCTTATAACCGGAATTTTACGGTATGAGATGAGTGAAGCGTTTCTGGATTCCCTGAAACCCGAAAGAGATATTTCCGTTAAACCCATCTTATGCATTGGAAAAACGGCAACGACCTTCAAGGCCACCAAATCAGCTCAAATTATTTTTTTCGATACGGTAGGAACCATACTGTATAATGGGTGGCCTGTGTCGTTGGCGCAAAACCAGGAATCGACAAGGAGCCTGTTCGCGGGCTTCGCAACTCGTTTATGCCTCCGTTTGCGCCATCGAAATCGCCAGCTACAGAGGCTACGTATAAATGAGCTGAAACTCAGGCAGCGGTAAACATGGTAAAAACTGTTGTGACTATAAAAAAGTCAGATTTCAAGTCCCCGCCACAGCGGGAATCGGGCCCCAAGTGTCATCTAAGCGAGGCTGATCCCAGAAGTCCATGCGATCACTATGAATATCCCAGAGTGCAGTGCAGCGTCCCTCCTCGCCGTCCATCTTGGAAAGTAGAACGGAGCGTGGCTTTATCAGCAGTGAAGTTATCTAAAAAAGATGTTTTCTTGCAGTAAATTTACCTCCCCAGTCGCTAGGAGTATTGTAAGTGTGAATTTTGTAAAGTTTTGTTAAAGTTTACGCGTAAATTAATCGAAATGCTTTGATATTTGTAGGTTGGCAATGGTCGTGCACTATCTCGGCCGCTTTCTACCGCCATTCGTCCTCAGTCACAAACTTTGGCAATGGTATGTAGCCTGAAAAGTGTATTAAGTTAGACAAAATAGCCATAAAAATACGACAGGGATGTGCATTTTTGTCTGGGATTACTACTGATCTCTATTTTCGAGCAGTTTTGTCGCAAAACTCATCAACCGGCGCCGGCTTGTGCAACTTGAGATCGGGTTGCACGTGTCACAAGAGATTATTTCTTCGTAGTAAAATGTAGAAACGGTAAATGTAAAACTAGAAATGAGACACAGATTTGAAAGTGGTCTTTATGAAAGGAAATAACACTGCTCATTTTGTCATTTTTAAAGGAGACCACGATTAGAATTGCTGGTTGGTAGTATTGGGGGTGGGTTCATAGAGAGATTTCAATATACTAAACTTTACATCCAATATAGATGTTCATTATTGATGTTTGATACTTTAATCCCAGTGCTGGAGCATATTCAAAAAATGATTTGATAAGACCTTTTAATCTAGTGGAAAATTTTGTCTTGTAAAGAATCTTCCAATGGGTAATATAGGAAATTTCTGTGAATTAATGAGGAGAATTTGGATTTTGATATTGAGACAAAGAAGGGCTTACTCCCCTTTGGTTTGTGAGTGTTGTTCTGGATTTAAAATACCTAACTTATCTTCTTTTTTTGTTGTCATTTCAGAATGTTCAGTCAGCACAAAAGTAAGTATGCAATAGTTTGAGAGGTTTGTTGGTGTTTTATGGTGAAGTTTCAGGGGAAGATGTGTATGGAAAATATGGCTTTCCTTACTTATAAGGGACTCGCGCTATATCAGAAAAAAACTGTCTAAATGCACGTGCAAAATGGCGCAATAAACTGTATAAAAAGCGATGTACGGCAAATTTATTGTAAAAACGCACCACGTACTGCGGTTAGTTCCACTTCGGTTTGCTTGCGGTTAGTTCCACTCCGGTTTGCTTGCAGTTAGCTTTTATTTGTTAGTAAGGGCAGCACTTTTTTTAAAAAATTGATAACTGTATCACTAGCATAGTACTACTTTTGTTTACAGATGCAAAATGCTTTGAACATTTGCAAGTTTTTATTTAGCATCACTCATACAACTTAACTTTGGTTACTTTTGTTACAATACTTGCAACACCTTACATCATATACATCATTTTAGTCACATTTGCAAGTTTATTGAGATTTCTTGAGCTCCATTTATTGCGTGAACACATGATTCACAGAAATTAGTTGATTTTTCTTTTTAACTCTATTAAAACTACAGCAACTGTAATTGAAACAAGCTAAATTTTTAGGCCATTTTGTGGGCATGGTTTCAGTAGTAGAAATTTGTAATATTTTTGTACTTCTTTTGTGTTAATATAACCTTTTTGTAACATTGTTTTTTTTTATATTTCAGGAATATGTTTAATCTGTCTCGTGCTGTTGTATCAAGTCAGTTCTCTAGTAAGTATGGGAAAACTGAGCAGATCTAGACGTAACTTTTTCTGTATGAACACTTTTAAATTAATGGACATTTTAGCGTTTGAATGTGATCACTGAATTTGAATTGCATCAACACTCTACTTATGAGTTGTCAAACTATCTATAATGAGAGTACAGAGAACTTTTTCTTCTTTTAGATTTTCTTCCATAATCTTTGTGAATCTTGCATTAAACCATTCTGGATTGAGATTTAACATTGGGGGAGGCGCGGTGGCCTAATGGTTAGTGCGCTCGCCTCTGAGTCGAACGACCCGGGTTCGAGGCCTGGCCGGGGCGCTGCGTTGTGTTCTTGGGCAAGACACTTTACTCTCACAGTGCCTCTCTCCACCCAGGTGTATAAATGGGTACCGGCGAATTTACTGCTGGGGGGTAACCCTGCGATGGACTAGCATCCCATCCAGGGGGGAGTAGCAATACTCCGAGTCGCTTAATGCTACGGAAACCGGGATAAGCTCCGGCCTGTATGGGCCACTAGGCTCCAAGCAGACTTTACCTTACCTTTACCAATAATATCAGCCTGAACTACAATGTATTAATCAAGGATTTAGTAGTCAAGGAAATTGTCACTGTTGTTGACTTTTTTAGAATTTGTTTTCACATTCATGATATGTTAATTTCCAGGTATCCAAAAAGATAACTTGCAAAGCAAGGTTAGTGGTATAAACTGGTTGATTTTTCCCTAATGCACCCCCCAGAAAAGAGTCATCACCACACAAAATTAAATATATGTGATGTTAGCTAATGAGGAAGTACAAGTTTCCTTTCCCCATTCTTTTTCAAGGTGTTGTTGTGTAAAACAAATAAAATTCACAACAGAAAAACTGACAGCAAGATATTCCATCCCCTCATCGAAACTTGCCACATTAAAGGGAACCTCGATGTATTGATGCTGAATTATTCGAAATGACTAAATTCAAAATTTTACAGGAAAAGGGAAAAATAACATTTAATGGTAATAAAAATGAAAATATGGCGTTGCTGCCATTTTAGATTTTATGACGTGTAATGTTTGCCCAATTTTTTTCACACAAAAAATCCTTTGTTTCCAAAAGAAGCAGCAACCATTAAACATCATAAAATCTAAAATAGCGACACAACAATTAGGAATATTCTGAAAGAAAGTTCTGTAGAGTAAAAGTTGTTTTGTTTTTATTTTTGCCAGGCTGTAGTACCATCCTCTCCCTTGTTAGCTATGGCCTGCCGAGGCTTTCAGACAAGTTCTCAAGTCCAGGATGTTGATTCTGCTGCCAAGTTCATTGGTGCTGGTGCAGCTACTGTAGGTGTTGCAGGTCAGTTGAATTTCTTTTATGGCTCTACCTTGCAAATTTGTCAGTTTTGCCTTCATGTCTGTAAAGCAATTACAAATGCAAGTGCATACAGCTCAAGAATTTCCCATTTTCTTGTGCTTGCATGTGTTTGTCAATGTGTAACTGATCAGTCTGTAATGGAAATGTGTTTGCATACATCATGTTAAGTAGCAGTAAGACTCCACAAATTTATACTGACTCAGAGAGTTGAAATAAAAACTAAATTTGGTGTAAAAGGCATAAAACGGTAACTACAAAACAACAACAAAATCTCCCCCCCCCCCCCCCCAGATTGCCACACACCACAACACATGCACCCCATGCACATGAAGGCACAAGTTCAAAAAGTTTTTTTTTTTGTGCACCACTTGGTTGTCACTCATCACTCCATTCTAAAAACTGTCCACAAGTATCATGGATGTTGTCCTTCACAACGCTTCACATTCCCTGTGTTTGCTTTAGTGTAAAAATTTGCTGGTGTTTGCTAGATCTATGTTTGTGTACCAGGCTTTGATGTAAACCTATCTGGTGATCAACAAATGTTACTAACAACTGTGTTTCCTTTCTGCAACAGGTAGTGGAGCTGGTATTGGTACAGTGTTTGGCAGTCTGATCATTGGTTAT
Organism: Oculina patagonica; assembly: GCF_052425735.1. Taxonomy (NCBI): domain Eukaryota; kingdom Metazoa; phylum Cnidaria; class Anthozoa; order Scleractinia; family Oculinidae; genus Oculina; species Oculina patagonica. Next base: position 3,503,260 of record NC_135764.1, read on the forward strand.
GCCAGGAATCCATCCCTCAAGCAACAGCTTTTCTCATATGCTATTCTAGGCTTTGCCCTGTCTGAAGCTATGGGTCTTTTCTGCTTGATGATGGCCTTTTTAATCCTGTTTGCCCTGTAAACTGTATTCGTGATCCACAAGCGATCAATTCATGCCATTAATTTTAGTGAATGGCTTTGTGGAAGGGCTGTTGTGTGCTTGTGCTAATTTTATTTTGTGAACAAATAACTGTGATGGTCTGAAATAAAGCACCTTGTGTAAAATTTTGTTTAAATTTTTATTGTATTGTTTACTGATATTAAAATTTTCAGAGCCTATGCACTCTCAAATCTGTTCACAACTATAATAGAAGCCAATCAGAACTACTAAATAATAATTGCTAATAAGGGAGAAATAATTTTCCCCTATTTTGATACCTACTCAGGGCTCACCAAAACCCCCGTCCGGTTGTCCGGGACAAGTAGATTTTCCTGTCAGGCAAGTGACTTTTCATGCTCACAACGGCCCAGGCAAACCATCAAATAACTTAATTTCTAATTAAAACAACGAGTTAATGTTTGAAACAAAGCAGTACATTTTTGGCCTACTATTTGTCATGGGTAATCAAAGGTTATAAATGAACTTTTACAAAAACTAAAGGAAGCTTAAACACGCAGGCTACTTTGAACAAGGCTTCACGACAGTGATAAATTCACCATTTGCATTTCACCTTGCTTACTTTCCATAGAATCAGCCACACAAAAAAGTAAGGCAATTAAACAACAATTATTATAATGCATCAAAAACTGTTCCAATCAACAATTTGATTCAAAATGGTTCTCAATGGTTTTTGGATTTGTTGAAATGTGTTGCCAATGTCTCAAAATAAATTCCAAATGTTTTGCAACGGTTTTGAAATGATTTCCAACGGAATTTTCATTTCATTGAAGAGGTCATTGAAATGCATTGTCAATCTTCCAAAACGCATTGACAATGTTTTCATAATGCATTCTCAATGTTTGAAAATGCATTGAAACATGAAATGGTATAATGGTCTTTTCCTTTAGGGTCGTTTTCACCAATAGGGTCACAATTTCCCTGGTGTTCCCTTGGGGGGGGGGGGGGTTCATGAATTATTAATAAGTTTAAGAACCTGGGCAAGGGGGAAAAGTGTCCGGGCAAGCAAAATTTGAGAGTTACTTGCCCCATGGGCAAGCTGGAATTCAAGTTTTTGTCGAGCCCTGCTACTGTTAACTCCACTGTCTTAATAGATGAGGCCTTCCAAGGGGTAAAAGCGACAAGTGACATGACCCTGAAAACTGGCGACATGGAACATTTTAAAAGCGACATCATTACAGCACCGAAATGCGACAGAGAACGAAGCGACAGCAAAACAATGAGGTAAAAAACGACAGCGACATTTACCGCTGTTAGCTAGGCGACATGGGTTCTCAGAAACATGCGACATTGCGACACGGCTACCCCCCTTGGAAGGCCTCATAGATCTACCGTATTTATTCGATTAAGTGCCCAACCTGGAATAAGCGGCCACATGGAATAAGTGCCCACCCTGTAGGTAGGAAAAGTTAATAAGCGCCCAGCCTCAAATAAGTGCCCACCCCCCTCCCCCCCCAAAAAAAAAAAAAAAAAAAAAAAACTGAAGTGCAAAAGCTGAGTATACCTTAATGACAATGAGATTGGAATGGACTTGATACTACTAAGAGACTTCTCAGGTTTTCTAATATTTTACAGAAACTTTCAAAGAACAGTTAAAATTCTGCTTTGGTACATACGTACATCTTCACGTTTTATTAGTACTCATTGTCTTGTTAAAATAAACTTACTACTTGCAGAAAATGGTTAAAATTTGATAAGCACCCAGCCTCGAATAAGCGCCCACTCTCAAGGTCCAAAAATTTAATAAAATCGAATAAATACGGTATGTATACCAACCAGTTTATCTTATTTTGTCTTTCTCTTTGGACTACTGACAAAAGGTATTACAAAGAATTACAGCCAACTTCATTACAGTGTGAAGACCAAGGCTTTTCAAATATCATTCACCCAAGTGAACTGGCAATAAATAAACTTTATTCTGTAGTCACAACTTTTTACAGTATTTTTAACTGGCAGAAATGGCTTTGCATTGGAATTTGAAATAAATACCATCAAAACAAATTTTATGCTTAGCAAGCCATAAGAATGTTGTTTGGCTGTCTCGACGTCCTATGGAATAAATTTCTGTAAGGTCTGTAAACCATTAAGTTTCATCTGCTTGACAAATTCCAAAATTTTTGAAAAACTCTGCTAAATAAAAATGTACATTTGATCAAACTTGTGCAGGCATAAATTCTATGACCACTTTTGTGATCACCTTGGGTGAATGATCTGTCAAATGATGTCTCACAAGACCCAGGTCTTCAAACTGCACTGAACTTGCCTCTAAACTGACGGCCTTATTAACCTTTTTAGCATAAAGGATAAACGAACGTCTACACCTGATTGAAGAAACGTTGACCCATGTAAAACATAAACCATGCACGATGTGACCCAAATGTTTACTGGGAAGTCGGAAAAAGTAATCCCTATCTGTGACGGAATAAACATTATAATATGACAGGATGCATAAATCATGCTCGTAAGGCCCCAATAAAAGGAATATCACTAGGCTTACCAAGGCTGTCAACCCAGAATGCCATTCAGTGTTATCATTCACAGTTTGTGCTTTTCACAGCGTCAACATTTCTTCAACAGGTGTATACAAAGGATGAATGCATTGAAATGACTGCAATAATTTATGGTCAATTTAACTAACTAATTTCAGTTAACCGAGCAACATACAGATTTTGGCAATTTTATTAATATTGCACTTTGCTGTTAGTCAGAAAAGATACTGTACCAATTTTTAAATGTAACCTGGTGGAAAACTCCAGACTAAATTCTTCAAGCAAATGATTAGTTTTACAAAAAAGATACCCAATTCTAGGCCAAAACACTGCTTACTACACCCTATCCCAGGCAAAACGGCTTGGAAATCATACCCACTCACAGTGGTACAAATGGGAGTTAACCAATTACTCTTAACCCCAGGGGGGTACCCGGGGTTTCAAGTGACGGGGATGATCGAACGGATATTTTGGGTTTGAAATTTTCGTTTCCGGGATTTTTTTGGGTAGGAAAATTTGGCAAGTAATTTTTTATTTAAGTAGGGATGTTTTTGGGTATTAAAAACAATCTGAAGATTTGTGGTGGTGCCTTGGCTGCGTAGTTCTTTGAATTAAGTACAAACAAACGTGTTTTGCTGTTGATTTTTAAGGGGTCAATTTTTAGATCTAGGGATTTTTTTGGGTTATGTTGGAAGCCCCAGGGATTTTTTGGGTCTGGATTTTTGCCCCTATTTGATCATCCTCGTCACTTAAAATCCCAAGCACCCCCCCCCCCCCTGGGCTCTTAACCTGGTGTAATATAGGTGTCCGTATTACAGAATTGCTCTTTGGGAGTGGTTCGACAGTGTACTGACAGGAAAAAGAAGAAAATTGGCATTCAAGTCACAGGTCAGCACACCTGAAAAGAAGCCTTGACTCCAAAATTTCCAACTTGCTTTATTTCTTTACAAAACTTATCCTATTTTTGAGGTCTTCTTGATCATGACAAGACATCTTAAATTTCCCGAATATTTTACCAGATTCTAATCATTAATAAAAGCATGCTTTAAGAACATGTAAAGTTACTCTCCAGTGCAAATTACACTGTATGTTCACCCCTAAGAGATAGCACAATATCGTTATCTTCAGACAAGTAAGGTCTCATCGTACTTCTCTTCTTACTCGACTTAATTTCCCTAAAAGGCGCTATAATTATTTAAGGGAAAATCCCATGCATCCTAATAATTTATAAGTTATTGCAAGTTAGTCTCATTCACAGTTGTTTGTTGTTTGTGTCTGCTGTCATCATGCAATGCTTCTATTGCGAGTGAGAAAAAAATAAAGTCAAGGCTCTGTTTAAGCATTCCAAGGGCTTAATAGACTTCTTTATAGCTACCTTATTGTTACTTATTTTCGTGGGACTTCATTTTCCTGATTTTCAAAAAGACATGTAATTAAAGACCTGTGATAAAAGGTTCTTGCGAAAAATAAGGATGCAAACTTAAATACCCTAGTACTGCTTCTAAGATATAATTTGTTATAATTAATTGTTACCGTCAGTTTACTACATAATATCTTAGTACAGTAGTCAAACTAGCTCTACTTTGAGTTACGAAGGAACATGTCATGTTTAGTGTCATTGAAAACAATTTGGGAAATTAAAATCAAATGTGCCTGCAATATTGAGACTTCTGTTTGCAGACCAGTATTTTAACAATTTTTACGAGTGTCTATGAAGTAAAAATTAATTGATGCTTATTTGAAAGACTTTTACAAATAAAGAAGAATGGCGTTTACCGTTTTGAAAAATCTTATTTCGTTCAGGAGATATTTAAGTTTTTGTGTTATGCAAATGAAGAAAGTGATGACGTCATAAATTGTTCCACTAAAAGATTGGTAATTTAATCAAGGATATCTCTGAAAATATAAGAGTGTTACCTTTGAAACTTGGCATCCGTAGTGACCTTCCTCAAAGGTGCAAGATGGCTCATACTATGATGTAACCATGCCAACACTCTTGGTTCCAGTCTCTTTCTGTCATAAACCAAATATCTCTATGTGGAAACCTTTTAAGTGGGACAGAGGGTCCGGCTTGGAACACACATGATGCCCATATTACGCTAATTATCCTCATTAGCCTGTTGGGAGTGGATCAT